>NC_134901.1:9349904-9359904 GCF_041734735.1 Babylonia areolata
GTTTTCTCAATAAGGCGTCACTGTGTTCGGACAAATCCATATGCTCTTCATCACATCTGCTAAGCAGATGCCCAACAAGCAGCGTCACCCTACACCTTGAGTCAGTCTTGAGTGCAAGCATATATATATATATATATATATATATATGTGTGTGTGTGTGTGTGTGTGTGTGTGTGTGTGTGTGTGTGTGTGTGTGTTTTCATTCATTTAATGTCTATCCACATTAAGTGATATTAGATATAAAAAAAAATTAAAAAGGAGGGGTGGATGGGGAGAGGGCGGGGGGGGAGGGGGGGGAGGAGGGAAAGGGTAAGGGGAAATAATCACAACATTTACAACAATGTGGTTAAAACAATAACTTCCAGACTTAACTCACTCAGTACGGCCAGTCCTCTCTTCTCATCTACACAGACCCCTCGGATGTCCAGTGGGTGTCTGAATGACCCAACCTTTAGCTTCCGTCGTCAGAATTGTGGTATTCTTTGTCAACATTCACCTCTTCAGTACAAGAACCTTCCGCTTGCAATATTTTGATGATGGTAACTGGGGTGAAACGCTGTTAACGTCGTCTCTTTCGCCGTTCGTATGGAGAGAGTTAAAAAAGGATAAATCGTTTTAACAACCCAGTTGGACTATCCAACAAAGATTTGAAACGGTGCAACATTAGCAGTGACAAGTCCAAGATATATACACGAATCTTGGGAGGGGGGTGGGGGTGGGGAGGGGAGTTATAACAGCAACCCAATTGGACTATTTAACAATGATTCTCTTGCTTCCTAGACAGGACGCGTTACCTCTTAGGGCAGCACCCCGCAGTGGGTCAGACATTTCTTGTGGCCTCTTCTCCCAGCAAGCATTGGCTCACATTTCCGGTTTAGGAATGCGGCAGTTTTGTGAAGAGCCATGGCTGTGAGTGGCGTCACCAGACGTCATTTGTCAGGCTTGTGTTGCTGCCAAAACTGGTTAGTTGAGTTCAGACACGTGTGCTTTCCCTGCGACAGTCCACATCATTAGTCTTCTGAGTGGTTTCTGGAATCTTGTGTGTGTGTGGGTGGGGTAGGGGCGTGTGTGTGTGTTGTGTGTGTGGGAGGGGAGGGTGTGGGGGGGGCGGGAGGGCGTGTGTGTGTTTGTGTGTGTGTGCGTGTGTGTGTGTGTGCGTGTGTGTGTGTGTGTGTGTGTGTGTGGACGTGTGTGTGTGTGTGTGGGGGGGGGGGGGGGGGGGGGGGGGGGGGGGGGGGCGGGGGGGGTGGACGTGTGTGGGGGGGGTGAGGGTGGGGGGGGCGTGTGTGTGTGTGTGTGGGAGGGGCGTGTATGTGTGTATGTGTGTGTTTTGAGGGGTGGGGGTGGGGGGGGGGGGCGCGTGTGTGTGCGTTGTGTGTGAGCTTTTGTCTATTCTGATGGGAGCTTTTGTCTGTCTATCTGATGGGAGCTTTTGTCTGTCTGTCTGATGGGAGCTTTTGTCTCTGTCTGTCTGATGGGAGCTTTTGTCTGTCTATCTGATGGGAGCTTTTGTCTGTCTGTCTGATGGGAGCTTTTGTCTGTCTGCCTTTGAAACCGTCTGTCTGCTTCTAGAATCTCCTGTCTGGTTCTGGAATCTTGTGTCTGTCTTTGAAATCGTCTGTCTGTCTCTGGAATTTTCTGTCTGCCCCCGGAATATTCTGTATGGTTGTGGAGCTTTGTGTCTCTTTCTGGAACTTTCTGTCCATCTTTGTCTCTGGAATCTTCTGTCTGGTTCAGGAATTTTCTGTCTGGTTCTGGAATCTTCTGTCTGGTTCAGGAATCTCCGGTATCTTTTGTCTGGTTCTGGAATCTTCTGTCTGGTTCAGGAATCTTCTGTCTGGTTCTGGAATCTTCTGTCTGGTTCAGGAATCTTCTGTCTGGTTCTGGAATCTTCTGTCTGGTTCAGGAATCTTCTGGTTCAGGAATCTTCTGTCTGGTTCTGGAATCTTTTGTCTGGTTCTGGAATCTTCTGTCTGGTTCAGGAATCTTCTGTCTGGTTCTGGAATCTCCGGAATCTTTTGTCTGGTTCAGGAATCTTCTGTCTGGTTCAGGAATCTTCTGTCTGGTTCTGGAATCTTCTGTCTGGTTCAGGAATCTTCTGTCTGGTTCTGGAATCTCCGGAATCTTCTGTCTGGTTCAGGAATCTTCTGTCTGGTTCAGGAATCTTCTGTCTGGTTCAGGAATCTCCGGAATCTTTTGTCTGGTTCAGGAATCTTCTGTCTGGTTCAGGAATCTTCTGTCTGGTTCTGGAATCTTCTGTCTGGTTCAGGAATCTTCTGTCTGGTTCAGGAATCTTCTGTCTGGTTCAGGAATTTTCTGTCTGGTTCTGGAATCTTCTGTCTGGTTCTGGAATCTTCTGTCTGGTTCTGGAATCTTCTGTCTGGTTCTGGAATCTTTAGTCTGTGTCTGGGTTCTTCCTTGCCAGCCTCTGTGAGATGACATATGGACCGCCAAAGCGATGTGTAAAAGTTTGTTGCGAGTGATGAATTACGTGAAAAAAAAAGTGTGTGAGCGTGTGTGTATGCGAAAGACAGACATACTGACCCCGTTTAATTCTCTTCGGGGAAAAGAGTAACATACCAACAGTGCATAATCATCTTTGAAAGATTGCAGTTTATACAGGCTTGAGTTTTGAAAACACTACACTGAAATGCGACATTCTATACATCCTTCTGATTTCCGTCTTGTGGTTGATACCACCAAGATCGGTTTTAGAATACATTTATCAACAACATTTAATACTTCTTTCTTGTTAACATTAATCAACAACATTTGATACTTCTTTCTTGTTAACATTGATCAACAACATTTGATACTTCTTTCTTGTTAACATTGATCAACAACATTTGATACTTCTTCTAGTTAACATTTATCAACAACATTTGATACTTCTTTCTTGTTAACATTGATCAACAACATTTGATACTTCTTTCTTGTTAACATTTATCAACAACATTTGATACTTCTTTCTTGTTAACATTGATCAACAACATTTGATGCTTCTTTCTTGTTAACATTGATCAACAACATTTGATACTTCTTTCTAGTTAACATTTATCAACAACATTTGATACTTCTTTCTTGTTAACATTGATCAACAACATTTGATACTTCTTTCTAGTTAACATTTATCAACAACATTTGATACTTCTTTCTAGTTAACATTTATCAACAACATTTGATGCTTCTTTCTAGTTAACATTTATCAACAACATTTGATACTTCTTTCTAGTTAACATTTATCAACAGCATTTGGGACTTCTTTCTAGTTAACATTTATCAACAACATTTGATACTTCTTTCTAGTTATCAGCAACATTTGATACTTCTTTCTTGTTAACATTTATCAACAATATTGAACACTTCCTTTCTAGTTAATTAACATTTATCAGCAACACGTTAATACTTCTTTCTAGTTCTGTTACAAGCCAGATAACAAGAGAGAGGGGGTGGGGGAGGTGTAGGGGGGAGGGAATGCCGAAAGGACATACAGGGAGGATCAGGGTGAGGAGAGCTGGCAGCAACAGGGGGATATGACGTGCACACGCTCTGTGCTGACCCAGACAGACGGCAATCCGCTGGAACTGCAAGTGGAGGAAATGGGATACTGCATTAGTCATCTCACTCATCGCACTCCCCCCACCACCCACCCCCCACCCCTCCTCACCCACTCCATCCTTTTCCTTCCTCCTCCACCCTCGGCTCCCCACCCCCCACCCCCCTCCCCATTTCCCCACACCATACCAACGACCTTGGGGAATCTCTTGGGCCGTCAGACACAGAGTTCAGATATCAGTCTCGCCCCTTCTTGGGCAAATTTTCTCCTTTGAGTGGTTTAGCGATGTACCAGATCTGCTCATGCTCCAAATACGAATTCGTGCAAGCTCTCACACACAAACTCAATCACGCACACGCGCGCACGCACCAACGCGCTCACACACAGAAAGAGAGAGAGGGGGTGGCGAGAGAGAGAGAGAGAGAGAGAGAGAGAGAATCCATTTAACTCTCTCCATACGAACGGCGAAAGAGACGACGTTAACAGCGTTTCACCCCAATTACCACCATCAAAATATTGCAAGCGGAAGGCTCTTGTACTGAAGAGGTGAATGTTGGCAAAGAATACCACAATTCTGACGACGGAAGCTAAAGGTTGGGTCATTCAGACACCTACTGGACATCCGAGGGGTCTGTGTAGAGGAGAAGAGAGGACTGGCCGTACTGAGAGAGTTAAATCAAGAAGCACCTTCACACGATGACCAGAAACAATGACTGGTGGTGTACGTGCCGTGACGACGAGCGGCCTACGCTTCACTCCAGTAGGCACATATAAAGCATTTGTTAATGTCACTTCGACAATTTTGCCTTCAGAGTTCATCATCACGGGTGCAATAGCCGAATGGTTAAAGCGCTGGACTTTCAATCTGAGGGTCCTGGGTTCGAATCTCGGTGCACCTGGTGGGTAAAGGGTGGAGATTTTTCCGATCTCCCAGGTCAACATAATTATGTGCAGACCTGCTAGTGCCTGAACCTCCTTCGTGTGTATGCGCACACAGAAGATCAAATACGCACGTTAAAGATCCTGTAATCCATGTCAGTGTTCGGTGGGTTATGGAAACAAGAATATACCCAGCATGCACAGCCCCAAAAACGGAGTATGGCTGCCTACATAGCGGGGTAAATAAAAAAAAACTAAAAAAAACCGGTCATACACGTAAAATGTTACATGTCTGTCTGAGTGTGTATGTGTGTGCGTCTGAAATCTGATTGAATGACACATGAAACGAATGATGAGCGCCCAGTGGCAGCCGTCAGTCGGCTCTACCCAGGTAGGCAGCATGTGGTGCAAATGTCCCCGTGTATAGTAAAGCGCTTAGAGCTTGGTCTCTGACCGAGGATAGGCGCTATAGAAGTATCCATATCAATCAATCAATCAAGTCTGTAGGGAAGGATGCTGTTCATCACGACAGCGCAGTGTGATGACGCAGGATTACAGTTTCAGTTTCAGTTTCAGTAGCTTAAGGAGGCGTCACTGCGTTCGGACAAATCCATATACGCTACACCACATCTGCCAAGCAGATGCCTGACCAGCAGCGTAACCCAACGCGCTTAGTCAGGCCTTGAGAAAAAAAAAGGTGAATAAATAATAGATAAGCTTACATAAATAAATAAATAATAATTATAATATAGAAAAAGGTAATAATAATAATAATAATAATAATAATAATAATAATAATAAATAAATAAATAAATAAATAAATAAATAAGACAACAATGATGATAAATAAGCAAATAAATGTAAAACATGAAGACACACATTCACACATACACCCACACATGCATAAATAATATGCACCAAACATGCAGTTTCACAGATATGAAAGCACAGTCAAATACATATAAACGTACATGAGCTCCAACACACACACACACAAACACACACCACACACATTACCCTGTACCTCCTCTACCCCCCTCCTCCACACACTCGGATTTCAACGCATTGCAACATAATACACCACAACACACCACACCACACCCAGTACCTATACAACACGTTCGACATGACGAAAGTTCTTCCCTTCCAAGGAAAAAAAAAAAAAAAAAAAAAAGCGCGTTAGTTCCTTTTCGTTAATACTGGGGGAGAGGAGAAAAAAAAAAAACACTTCCCTTCCCTATAGGCTATAACTCTCCATCCTTAAATCGTCAACACCCCAGAAGCGTGGAACATACATCCTCACTTCATTGCCTCTGGCTGGAGGAGTGATTCTGTGTCTGGTTGCTGCAACATCCCCTTAACCCTCCATCCCCCCTCGACCCCCACCCCTCCGTCCCCCCCTACCCCTCCCCCAGACCCCCCACCCCTCCTGACCCTCCCCTCCCCCAGACCCCCCCCCCCTCCTGACCCCTCCCCTCCCCCAGACCCCCCACCCCTCCTGTCCCCCTACCCCTCCCCCAGACCCCCCACCCTCTCCTGTCCCCCCTACCCCTCCCCAGACCCCCCACCCCCTCCTGTCCCCCCCTACCCCTCCCCAGACCCCCCACCCTCCTGTCCCCCCTACCCCTCCCCCAGACCCCCCACCCCCTCCTGTCCCCCCTACCCCTCCCCAGACCCCCCCACCCCCTCCTGACCCCTCCCCTCCCCCAGACCCCCCACCCCTCCTGACCCCCCCCTCCCAGACCCCCACCCTCCTGTCCCCCCTACCCCTCCCCCAGACCCCCCACCCTCTCCTGTCCCCCCTAGCCCCCCCCGACCCCCCACCCCCTCCTGACCCCCCAACCCCTCCCCCCGACCCCCGACCCTCCACCCCCTCCTGTCCCCCCTACCCTCCCCCCGCCCCCCACCCCCTCCTGTCCCCCCCTACCCCTCTTCCCACCCACAGTCCTCCTCCCACCTCAGCCCCTGCTACTGTCCCCCCCTCGCTCCCTCCCTCCCTTTCTATCCACACACGGTAGGGCCAGTGACCATAATGGGTCAGTGGGTCACCAGAATGTGCCTGGCAGATAGTTTTTTGTTTTTTTTTTATTGTTTTTGTTGTTTTTTTGTTTTTAAACTGCACAGGGGGTTGACGTGGTGTGATGAAAGGAGGTCACTGACTACTCAAAAGTACGTGCAATCATCGTATATATATATATGACCACACACACACACACACACACACACACACACACACACACACACACACACACACATTTTTTTTTTTTTTTTTTTCACAACAGATTTCTCTGTGTGAAATTCGGGCTGCTCTCTCCAGGGAGAGCGCGTCGCTACACTACTGCGCCACCTTTTTTTTTTCTTTCTTTTTTTTTTCTTCCCTGCGCGCAGTTTTATTTGTTTTTCCTATCGAAGTGGATTTTTCTACAGAATTTTGCCAGGAACAACCCTTTTGTTGCCGTGGGTTCTTTTACGTGCGCTAAGTGCATGCTGCACACGGGACCTCGGTTTATCGTCTCATCCGAATGACTAGCCTATAGGATATCCTTCTTTTTCTACTCTCAAAAGTTTCGTCCATATGTGATGCGTTGCCTATATGTGCGTCATCACCTGCGTTTGACGTCAGTATCAATGGTGCAATGGAAGAGTTGTCAATATATGTGTGTATGTGTATATTTCTTGTGTGTGTGTGTGGTTTGATATGTGTGTGTGTGTGTGTGTGGAGAGAGAGAGAGAGAGAGAGAGAGGAGAGAATGAATTTGCGGGCCACGTAGAAAAGAAGGGGAAAAAAGGGAAAAGTCGGCAAAGGCAAAGTAGGTAAAAGGAGGGTAGAAAGAAATTTAATATAAAAAAAATAAATAAATAAATTAAATTAAAAAAATGAAATGGGGGAAAGGCTTTCCTTGACTTCCACCGGACCCCCCCGACCCCTCCATCAAAGAAATATACACAGGCCACACACACACACACACACACACACACACACACACACACACACACACGAAAAAAAAAAAAAAAAAAAAGAAACCAAAGGGAGAGAGAAAAACAGAAACACAGAGAAAGGTCTCCTCACACTCTGGAGTTCCCATTCCGGCAATCTCCACGTTTCTTCCCCTGTACTTTTCCGTTTAAAAGACGGGGGGAAAAAAACTTGTAAATTGGTTGTAAATTGTTAAATCACATTGTAATATATATAGTCTACATTTCTTCCCCTGTCAAGAGACGTAAAGAAGGCCAGTCAAAGAGTGGAGGGGAACAAATGTAGAGTATATATTACAACACACACACACACACACACACACACACACACACACACACACACACACACACACACACACACGTCTCAACAGACACATAAGCGAAGACAAGATTCCCTACCAAGGCAAGACAGCAGTAAAGATAACAAAAAAAAAAAAAAAAAAAAAAAATACTCGTTATGACAGCAGAATAAGAATGCACATACTTCCGATGCAGCAGACTCAAGCTAATCACTCACTGCTCCAGGGGTATTCTCTCTGCCAGAGCACCAGTCTGTCATCCATACCACTTGCCCCTGTCCTCCTCCGTTCAACCGCCACACCCCCCTTCTTGAATTAACCCCCCCCCCCCCCACTTTCTTCTTACCAGCTCGCTCCCCCACCCCCCCTGTCCCCCCTCTGTGTGTGTGTGTGTGTGTGTGTGTGTGTCTCTCTCTCTCTCTGTGTCTTACTCTCTGTCTCACTCTCTTTCTCTCTCTCTCTCTCTGTCTCACTCTCTCTCTCTCTCTGTCTCTGTCTCATTCTCTTTCTCTCTCTCTCTCTCTGTCTCACTCTCTCTCTCTCTCTCTGTCTTGCTCTCTTTCTCTCTCTCTCCGTCTCACTCTCTTTCTCCCTCTCTCTCTCTCTCTCTCTCTCTGTCTATCTCTCTCTGTGTCTCACTCTCTTTCTCCCTCTCTCTCTCTGTCTCACTCTCTCTCTCTCTCTGTCTCACTCTGTCTCTCTCTCTCTCTCTCTCTCTCTCTCTCTCTCTCTCTCTCTCTCTCTCTCTCTCACCCTCTATCCCCCATTCTGGTGCGTAGTGCGGTGTGTGTCGTGTGTGTTTGTTTCTTTCAGTTTGTTCCTTTATTTTATTTTCCTATGCATTTTACTAACACCATGCAAGTGCCTGTATGCCATGTGTGTGTGTGTGTGTGTGCGTGTGTGTGTGTGTGTGTGCGCGTGTGCGTGCGTGCGTGTGTGTGCGTGTGCGTGCGTGCGTGCGTGAGTGTGTGTGTGTGTGTGTGTGGTTGTTGTTTTATTTTGTTTTATGTTTATTTTTTCCTCTGTTATGTATCTCTACTAACACCATGCTTTCATCTTATTAAATATTGTGTTGTGTGCACCCTGTTCAGGGCGGGGATAGGATGTAAAAAAAAAAAGCACACCAGTGCTTATCTATTATCCTCAGGGTCAGACAAGATTTTGTCTTGTCTTGTCTGGACTCTCTCTCTCTCTCTCTCTCTCTCTCTCTCTCTGTCTCTGTCTCACTCTCTCTAGAGAGAGAGAGAGACTCAGTGTCCCAGTGTCTTCAACAGACGGTCGGGCAGAGTGGCGGTCCGGACAGGGGCAAGTGGTTTGGATGATGACTGTGCTCTGTGTATTGCGTACACCCATACACCCCCCCCCCCACCCCTCTCCCCGCCTCCCCCTCCACACCCCTGCGCCCTATCCTCCGCCCCCCCCCCTTCCCCTCTTAACCACTCCCATTTTCTTCCCCCGCTTGACCCCGCCCCCCCCTCTCTCTCTCTCTCTCTCTCTCTCTCTCTCTCTCTGGTGACCCACTGACCCAGTGTCTTCAACAGACCTGTCGGGAGGTGTGCGTGTGGATGGGCGGGGTTTGTGTGTGTGTGTGTGGTGGGTGGGGGGGGGGAGGTGGAGGGGGAGGCGGAGGGAAGGTGCGGGGGGGGGGGGGGAGAAGGGGGCGGTGTGGGGGGTTGGATGTGGGGGCAGCGGAGTGAGGGATGCCGATATATATATATATAACGACTTCTTCATTAGCATAATTATACAGTTCCAGCGGCTGCTCAGCAGGATGAGAGAGAGAGAGAGAGGGACACACACACACACACACACACACACACACACACACACACACACACACTAACATTAACGCACACACTAACACACAGATTTATGCAAGCTAAAGTTTCCTTTGACGGTTTTGTGTGATATGGCTGAAGAAGACGAGGTTTGCTTTGTTTTCGGACGTTGTTTTTGTTTTGTTTTGTTTTTTCTCAAAGCCTGACTAAGCGCGTTAGGTTACGCTTTCTGGTCAGGCATCTGCTTGGCAGATGTGGTGGAGCGTGTATGGATTTGACCGAACGCAGTGACGCCTCCTTGAGCTACTGATACTGATACTGGTTTTTGTTGTTGCACACTTTGGGTTCTTTTTCTGGTTCTTCTTCTCCCTCTTCTTCTGCCTCGTTGTCGTCTTCATCGAATATCACATTCCCACACACACGCGCGCGCACAGAGAGAGAGAGAGAGAGAGAGAGAGAGAGAGAGAGAGAGAGAACTCAGAACTCAAAACGTTTTTATTCAAGGATTAAGA
>NC_134901.1:9367404-9369904 GCF_041734735.1 Babylonia areolata
GTGGCGCTGTAGTGTAGCGACGCGCTCTCCCTGGGGAGAACAGCCCGAATTTCACACAGAGAAATCTAAAAAAAAAAGAAATACAAATACACATGCAGACAAGTAAACAACAAAAAACAGGTGGCGCTGCACTGTGGCGACACTCCCCAACTGTACACAGCAATGGAAAACGTACAAAACAGCACTGTACAGTATGGTAAAATTAATCCTGTACTACAGAGCGCTGTACAGTATGGTAAAATTAACCCTGTACTACAGAGCGCTGTACAGTATGGTAAAATTAATCCTGTACTACAGAGCGCTGTACAGTATGGTAAAATTAATCCTGTACTACAGAGCGCTGTATAGTATCGTAAAATTAATCCTGTACTACAGAACGCTGTACAGTATGGTAAAATTAACCCTGTACTACAGAGCGCTGTACAGTATGGTAAAATTAATCCTGTACTACAGAGCGCTGTACAGTATGGTAAAATTAACCCTGTACTACAGAGCGCTGTATAGTATGGTAAAATTAATCCTGTACTACAGAGCGCTGTACAGTATCGTAAAATTAACCCTGTACTACAGAGCGCTGTACAGTATGGTAAAATCAATCCTGTACTACAGAGCGCTGTACAGTATGGTAAAATTAATCCTGTACTACAGAGCGCTGTATAGTATGGTAAAATTAATCCTGTACTACAGAACGCTGTACAGTATGGTAAAATTAACCCTGTACTACAGAGCGCTGTACAGTATGGTAAAATTAACCCTGTACTACAGAGCGCTGTATAGTATGGTAAAATTAATCCTGTACTACAGAGCGCTGTACAGTATCGTAAAATTAACCCTGTACTACAGAGCGCTGTACAGTATCGTAAAATTAACCCTGTACTACAGAGCGCTGTACAGTATGGTAAAATTAACCCTGTACTACAGAGCGCTGTACAGTATGGTAAAATTAACCCTGTACTACAGAGAGCTGTACAGTATGGTAAAATTAACCCTGTACTACAGAGCGCTGTACAGTATGGTAAAATTAACCCTGTACTACAGAGCGCTGTATAGTATGGTAAAATCAATCCTGTACTACAGAGCGCTGTACAGTATGGTAAAATTAATCCTGTACTACAGAGCGCTGTACAGTATGGTAAAATTAATCCTGTACTACAGAGCGCTGTACAGTATGGTAAAATTAACCCTGTACTACAGAGCGCTGTATAGTATGGTAAAATTAACCCTGTACTACAGAGCGCTGTACAGTATCGTAAAATTAACCCTGTACTACAGAGCGCTGTACAGTATGGTAAAATTAACCCTGTACTACAGAGCGCTGTACAGTATGGTAAAATTAACCCTGTACTACAGAGCGCTGTACAGTATCGTAAAATTAACCCTGTACTACAGAGCGCTGTACAGTATGGTAAAATTAACCCTGTACTACAGAGCGCTGTACAGTATGGTAAAATTAACCCTGTACTACAGAGCGCTGTACAGTATGGTAAAATTAACCCTGTACTACAGAGCGCTGTACAGTATGGTAAAATTAACCCTGTACTACAGAGCGCTGTACAGTATGGTAAAATTAACCCTGTACTACAGAGCGCTGTACAGTATCGTAAAATTAACCCTGTACTACAGAGCGCTGTACAGTATGGTAAAATTAACCCTGTACTACAGAGCGCTGTACAGTATGGTAAAATTAACCCTGTACTACAGAGCGCTGTACAGTATGGTAAAATTAACCCTGTACTACAGAGCGCTGTACAGTATGGTAAAATTAACCCTGTACTACAGAGCGCTGTACAGTATGGTAAAATCAATCCTGTACTACAGAGCGCTGTACAGTATGGTAAAATTAATCCTGTACTACAGAGCGCTGTACAGTATGGTAAAATTAATCCTGTACTACAGAGCGCTGTACAGTATGGTAAAATTAACCCTGTACTACAGAGCGCTGTATAGTATGGTAAAATTAATCCTGTACTACAGAGCGCTGTACAGTATCGTAAAATTAACCCTGTACTACAGAGCGCTGTACAGTATGGTAAAATTAACCCTGTACTACAGAGCGCTGTACAGTATGGTAAAATTAACCCTGTACTACAGAGCGCTGTACAGTATGGTAAAATTAACCCTGTACTACAGAGCGCTGTACAGTATGGTAAAATTAACCCTGTACTACAGAGCGCTGTACAGTATGGTAAAATTAATCCTGTACTACAGAGCGCTGTACAGTATGGTAAAATTAACCCTGTACTACAGAGCGCTGTACAGTATGGTAAAATTAATCCTGTACTACAGAGCGCTGTAGAGTATGGTAAAATTAATCCAGTGCGACAGAGTACATACTGTGTAATAAGATATAATGATCACAGTTCAGTGCTATGCAGTACGACACGGTAGGTGTATAACACAACGCATGCAACTCAATACAATACAATACAATTTTATACAAAGCAATGCAAAAACAATGTTATTCGATACCGTACAACACAATCAATACAATGCAACATAA
>NC_134901.1:9374904-9377404 GCF_041734735.1 Babylonia areolata
GGAGACAGGACGGGTGAGTGTGTAACGGGTGGGGTGGGAAGGGTGCAGGGGTAGGGGTGGAGACAGGACGGGTGAGTGTGTAACGGGTGGGGTGGGGAGGGTGCAGGGGTAGGGGTGGAGACAGGACTGGTGAGTGTGTAACGGGTGGGGTGGGAAGGGTGCAGGGGTAGGGGTGGAGACAGGACTGGTGAGTGTGTAACGGGTGGGGTGGGAAGGGTGCAGGGGTAGGGGTGGAGACAGGACGGGTGAGTGTGTAACGGGTGGGGTGGGAAGGGTGCAGGGGTAGGGGTGGAGACAGGACGGGTGAGTGTGTAACGGGTGGGGTGGGAAGGGTGCACGGGTAGGGGTGGAGACAGGACGGGTGAGTGTGTAACGGGTGGGGTGGGGTGGGGAGGGTGCTGGGGAAGGGGTGGGGACAGGACTGGTGAGTGTGTAACGGGTGGGGTGGGGAGGGTGCAGGGGAAGGGGTGGAGACAGGACGGGTGAGTGTGTAACGGGTGGGGTGGGGAGGGTGCTGGGGAAGGGGTGGAGACAGGACGGGTGAGTGTGTAACGGGTGGGGTGGGGAGGGTGCAGGGGAAGGGGTGGGGACAGGACTGGTGTGTGTGTAACGGGTGGGGTGGGGTGGGGAGGGTGCAGGGGTAGGGGTGGAGACAGGACGGGTGAGTGTGTAACGGGTGGGGTGGGGAGGGTGCAGGGGAAGGGGTGGGGACAGGACTGGTGTGTGTGTAACGGGTGGGGTGGGGTGGGGAGGGTGCAGGGGAAGGGGTGGGGACAGGACTGGTGTGTGTGTAACGGGTGGGGTGGGGAGGGTGCAGGGGAAGGGGTGGGGACAGGACTGGTGTGTGTGTAACGGGTGGGGTGGGGGGGAAGGGTGCAGGGGTAGGGGTGGAGACAAGACGGGTGAGTGTGTAACGGGTGGGGTAGGGTGGGGAGGGTGCAGGGGTAGGGGTGGGGACAGGACGGGTGAGTGTGTAACGGGTGGGGTGGGGTGGGGAGGGTACAGGGGTAGGGGTGGGGACGGGGCTGGTGAGTTTATGTAACGGGTGGGGTGGGAAGGGTACAGGGGTAGGGGTGGAGACAGGACTGGTGAGTGTGTAACGGGTGGGGTGGGAAGGGTGCACGGGTAGGGGTGGAGACAGGACGGGTGAGTGTGTAACGGGTGGGGTGGGAAGGGTGCACGGGTAGGGGTGGAGACAGGACGGGTGAGTGTGTAACGGGTGGGGTGGGGTGGGGAGGGTGCTGGGGAAGGGGTGGGGACAGGACTGGTGAGTGTGTAACGGGTGGGGTGGGGAGGGTGCAGGGGAAGGGGTGGGGACAGGACTGGTGAGTGTGTAACGGGTGGGGTGGGGAGGGTGCTGGGGAAGGGGTGGAGACAGGACGGGTGAGTGTGTAACGGGTGGGGTGGGGAGGGTGCAGGGGAAGGGGTGGGGACAGGACTGGTGTGTGTGTAACGGGTGGGGTGGGGTGGGGAGGGTGCAGGGGTAGGGGTGGAGACAGGACGGGTGAGTGTGTAACGGGTGGGGTGGGGAGGGTGCAGGGGAAGGGGTGGGGACAGGACTGGTGTGTGTGTAACGGGTGGGGTGGGGTGGGGAGGGTGCAGGGGAAGGGGTGGGGACAGGACTGGTGTGTGTGTAACGGGTGGGGTGGGGAGGGTGCAGGGGAAGGGGTGGGGACAGGACTGGTGTGTGTGTAACGGGTGGGGTGGGGTGGGGAGGGTGCAGGGGAAGGGGTGGGGACAGGACTGGTGTGTGTGTAACGGGTGGGGTGGGGTGGGGAGGGTGCAGGGGAAGGGGTGGGGACAGGACTGGTGAGTGTGTAACGGGTGGGGTGGGGAGGGTGCAGGGGAAGGGGTGGGGACAGGACTGGTGAGTGTGTAACGGGTGGGGTGGGGTGTAGTGCGTTTAATGAAAGCAGTGCCCTCCTGTTGCCCTGAAAAACGTGACGGGGGATGGACTCTCTCTCTCCCTCTCTCTCTTTCTATCTCTCTATAGAGAGGGCTGGTCGTACTGAGTGAGTTAATCCTTTTTTTTATTCCATCTTTGGGTTTACAGTTTTGACATAGTGTCACAAGAGGTCAACTCGTTTATAATTCTGCACCAAGTTATCATACATTCATTCTGATGTAATGTACAGAGACGGATTTTTCTTTCGCTATTGGACGCGTACGTACATAGACTTAAATCAAGACATACGTGAAGAAGTCACACATACTTACGACGACACAGATACACTGATGACACAGATACACACACACATACATACATACATACATACATACACGCAAAATCGTGAAACACGTCTGCACATGAAAACAAGATGATTAGCACAAGAGAGGGGGCGGGGGAAAAGGGGGAAAGCTTCGTCGTGGAACAATCAGTCAGGCGTTGGGCTTTTTTGACTCACTTGTGTAAACAAAGTTTTAACCTGGTGTTCGGTTGTGTGTGTGTGTGTGTGTGTGTGTGTGTGTGTGTGTGTGTGTGTCTGTATGCCCGTGGTAA
>NC_134901.1:9394904-9404904 GCF_041734735.1 Babylonia areolata
TGTGTTGTATTGTGCTGTGCTGCGTTGTGCTGTGCTGTGCTGTGCTGTGTTGTACTGTGTTGTGTTGTATTGTGCTGTGCTGCGTTGTGCTGTGCTGTGCTGTGTTGTGTTGTATTGTGCTGTGCTGCGTTGTGCTGTGCTGTGCTGTGTTGTACTGTGTTGTGTTGTATTGTGCTGTGCTGCGTTGTGCTGTGCTGTGCTGTGTTGTACTGTGTTGTGTTGTATTGTGCTGTGCTGCGTTGTGCTGTGCTGTGCTGTGTTGTACTGTGTTGTGTTGTATTGTGCTGTGCTGCGTTGTGCTGTGCTGTGCTGTGCTGCATTGTGCTGTGTTGTGCTGTACTGCGTTGTGCTGTGCTGTGCTGTGCTGCATTGTGTTGTGCCGTGCTGTACTGTACTGTGTCTTCGGCTACTGCTTCCTGTATTGCTGTGTCGCGTTGGTTTGCACTAGGCTTCATATATTGCATTGCAGTGTGTGTGTGTGTGTGTGTGTGTGTAAATCTAGAATGACATTGTACCAAACAAAAAAAAGTGAATTGAAAAACTAAACCTGGAATGTGACTGTGGTTTGAGCAGGGATTAGAATCTTCATGACTGAAATCCTCCGTGGTTTTTTTTTTAACAGGGAGGAAGGATGACTAAGTCTGGAACTTGCACTTGGAATTTTCGTGAGATTTAGAGTTCTCCGTTGGATGATTATTGTCGACAGTAGGGGTGGGGGTTGGAGGGTGTTAGTAGGTGGTGTCCTGCATGTGTTGAATCAGAACAGGCACTACTTAACACCACCGAAGTGACTCAGCAGTAGTGCAGGGTCTCCTCTGGTGAGTGGCATCCGGGCGACCTGACATGGAGTATTCACTGCAGACTTCCGGCACTGGCAGGCGGACGAACCCAGTTGTGGGTGGTGTGTGAGAGAATCGAAATCGAAACTTTTTTTTATTGAGGGAAAAGGAATAGACACTTATTTTCATCCTACCCTCGTAAAGAAAACGTATAAACTAATCTAGGAAATAAAAGAAGACTGAAAAAGGTAGGGAAAAAATACATACACATCGCATGGCAACAACAACAAGAACAAATAAATGGCATAGAAAATACACAATTCCCCACAAAATAACATAGTATGCATATGCGTGAAGGAGAGAGGGAAGGAAGAAGGTAAGGAAGGAAGAGATACGAAGAAGGAGAAAGAGAGAGGGAGGAGGGAGGGAAGGAGGAAGGGAGGAAAGGAGATAGACACATAGACAAGGATATTGAGAATACATCATTTGTTTATGAGTCTCAATAACGTCAAGGATTCGTACAACTTAGCTCTGACATTAGATGTTTATGATATGGTCTTTTGAAGACACTGAGACTGGAGTTTATATTAAGTGTAGATGAAATAGAATTCCATGAATATCCACCAGAGTATGTGAGACTTGTTTCAAAATGAGCGGCGTGGAAGTCACTGTCACTGGTCCCCTGACCCGGCATGGTGGGGCGGGGGGGGGGGGGGGGGGGGGGGGGGGGGGCACTGCACTGCCGAACACATCACCCACTGGACTTTGACGGACGCAATAGCCAAGTGGTTTAGACGTTGGACTTTCAATCTGAGGGTCCCGGGTTCGAATCACGGTAACGGCGCCTGGTGGGTAAAGGGTGGAGAGTTTTCCGATCACCCAGGTCAACATATGTACATACCTGCTAGTGGCTGAACCCCCTTCGTGTGTATACGCACGCAGAAGATCAAATACGCACGTTAAAGATCCTGTAACCCATGTCAGCGTTCGGTGGGTTATGGAGACACGAAAATACCCAGCACGCATAAAATGCTCGTAATGGTCAAACTTATCACCGCTGAGCAGTAACTCTCTCCATACGAACGGCGAAAGAGACGACGTTAACAGCGTTTCATCCCAATTACCATCATCAAAATATTGCAAGCGGAACGCTCTTTTACTGAAGAGGTGAATGCTGACAAAGAATATCACAATTCTGACGACGGAAGCTAAAGGCTGGGTCATTCAGACACCCACTGGACATCCGAGGGGTCTGTGTGGAGGAGGAGAGAGGACTGGCCGTACTGAGTGAGTTAATGGAAGAAGAAGAAGAAGACTGTCTCTCCTGTTCTCTTGTTGTTGTTGTACCTGACGACGTGATCGTGCAACATCAAGGATCGCACTACCACCAAAATTCGGTATGCTCCAAAAAGGCGTGACATGATCTACCAGACGTTGAATTTGGCTGCGATTCTGCACGGTGTGGGATTTTCGTGACGATGAAATCTTCCATGCTCCGACAGACAGGTGTGGAATGATGATGGAGTTTTGAACTTGAACCTGGTTGTATGGTTGTGGAGGGTCAAGGGTCTTAGTGACTGTGAAAACTATTTTCCATGTTCTGGCAGGAGTGAAGAGTTATTTCAAATTTTGAACTTGAACTTGACTCAGAAATTCGAGATGAAGTATTTCGATTATTTTTCGTCTTCTCTCTTTTTTCATATAGCTTTTGGCTTGTTTCATTTAGCTTTTGGCTTGTTTCATATAGCTTTTGGCTTGCATGTTTTGTTATTTGAGATGCCGAGCTACATAAATCATAAATCCCCGACATTATTATTTATCATCATAAGCAGCAGCAGGAGGAGCTGTGTGTTTTGTGCAGAGTCAATGATTTCCGTGACATAACATTCCTGAATGATTAGTAGTATTTTTATGTATGTATCTTCTTCTTCTTTTTTCTTTTCTTTTTTTCTCAAGGCCTGACTAAGCGCGTTGGGTTACGCTGCTGGTCAGGCATCTGCTTGGCAGATGTGGTGTAGTGTATATGGATTTGACCGAACGCAGTGACGCCTCCTTGAGCTACTGATACTGATACAGGTCTGGGATCGCTATTACGTTAATAATTAAACTCAACTTTAAACCTGAACTGGGCCGCGTGGCTTGTGGATGCTGACAGAATCGTGGCGTTGAAAAACTTGAACGACCTTAACCTCAGAATTTGAACTGGGCTGTTTGGCTTGTGCAGTGTCTTGTTGGCGGTGAGAAATGACTCCAACTTGAACCTGTCTGTGTGTCTGTTCAGTGTTAGGGATCTTTCTGTTGTTACCGATTAAACCTGAATCTGGCCTTGCGACGTATAGAATAGAATAGAATATGTCTTTATCACCAAGTGTACCGGGGTCACAAGGAATATTGGGGGGGGATAGTACACATAACAAGGTACGAACATGAATCGAAAATCATACACAAACACATATACAGTAGAAATTAGGATACATACAAGTGCATATCAATAAAAACTTGTGCATACTCACACATGCACACACACACACACACACACACACACACACACACACACACACACACACACACACACACACACACACACACGTTTGAACAGAAGCCGCATATTACATGTGCATGGGGCTGATGACTAGATCTTCAGGTAAATAGTTGTTGCACAATTCTGTTTATCATAGTACTGGATTTGTTTGAGAGACAGAGCATTGACTGCTTTGGAGGAAAAGCTATTGGCGAAGCGATTGGTTTTCGTCCTTATACTTCTATACCGTCGACTACAGGGGAGCATCTCGAAAATCCCAAAAGCTGGATGTGATTCGTCCTGGCTGACTGATTTTGTTTTTATTTTGTTTTTTAGTAGCCGCTTATAATATATGTCTTCTAGAGAAGGTAGATCAGCCCCGGTAATCTTGGTGGCAGTTTTTACGATTCTGTTAAGGGCTGCAACTTATGCCTTGGAAGTGTTTCCGTACCAAACAGTGATAGCGAAGGTAAGCACACTTTCAATGACTGCTCGGTAGAAATCAACCATGATTTCATTTTTAATTCCGAACTTTTTGAGGCGCCCGAAGAAAGTACAGGCGCTGTTGTGCTTTCTTAACATTTTTTCCGTGTTTTTCTCCCATTTCAAATCGTTGGAAATGATCAGTCCGAGAAATTTAAGTTCGCTGATGATCTCTACTTGCTTGTCTTTAATGACAAGTGGTAAGGGGTCAGATCTGGTCTTCCTGAAATCTAGAATTAATTCTTTTGTTTTTGATACGTTGAGTTCTAAGTTGTTTTGATCACACCAGCTGACAAGTTCCAGTACTTCTTCCCTATATTTTGACTCATCGCTGTTCGTAATCAGCCCTTCTAGAGTAGTATAGTCGGCATACTTGATCATGGTGTTTCATTCATTTTGAGTTGTACAGTCATGTGTGAATAGTGAGTACAACAGTGGGGATAGAATACATCCCTGTGGGGTGCCTATGTTGAGAATGCATGTGGAGGAGGTAAGGTCACCAACTTGCGGATCCATGCACAAATTGATTCAGGCAGTGAGAGGTCTTTCAATTTAAAATTATAGTTTTGATGGTACTGTTGTGTTGAACGCAGAGCTGTAGTCAATGAAAAGGGTCCTAGCATAACTGTTAGGATTTTTGAGATGTCTGAGGACGTGGTAGAGACCTATGCTAATGGCATCTTCAACTGATCTGTTAGCTCTATAGCGTATGTATGGTAGGATCTTTGTGGCGCTGAAAATTAATGAAACTTGATTAACAAATAGTAAAGAGTGGTAACTCTCTCCATTGACAAAGTACAGAACTTCAAGTCAGTGCTGCTTACGCTACTGATTCAGCTAGCACACAGGTAAATAAAAGGTACAATGGAACAAACCCAGACACTTCCTCAAAAAAGGAATCGCCGGGCCTGTCCTTATACCGATCATCTGACATGTGCACACAGCAGCAAAGACAGAAGAAATGTACAAACACAAATAAGCTTTTATTCAAGACTGGCATAGCCTCTTTAATCCTGAACAAGCCACACAGAACACATGGACAATGCAGAACAAACACATGGTTGCCTCGGTGGTTTTTCAACTGGAAATGAACAAACAATTAGGCATGGAGATGAAATGATTAACAAATTTGTTAATCATTTCATCTCCATTCCTAATGAAACTTGATCTTGGAAATTGAACTCGATCATGGGACGGTGACAGATCTTTGTGACGTTGACAGTGAAACTTGACCCTGAACTTGAACCTGTCTGTGTGACTTGTGCAGGCTGGTGGATCTTCGTAGAGGTGGTGATTGCATTGTGTGCCGTGTGCAGGGTCTGGCATCTTCGTGTCCCCGAAAGGAGTGCTGGAGAGTACGGGGTCAGTGGGCCTCAGTCTGGTTGTGTGGGTGGGGGCAGGGATCCTCGCTCTTCTGGGTCAGTGTGCTGCTCCTCTCCTTCATTCTTCTCCGTCTCTCCCTCCACCTCCTCCTTTTGTCTTGTACTGCATTGTACTGTACTGTGTTGTACTGCATTGTATTGAATTGCATTGTATTGTACTGTGTTGTACTGCATTGTGTTGAATTGCGTTGTACTGAACTGTGTTGTACTGCATTGTATTGTATTGTATTGCATTGTACTGTGCTGCATTGTACTGCATTGTGTTGTATTGCATTGTACTGTGCTGTATTGTACTGCATTGTGTTGTATTGCATTGTACTGTGCTGTATTGTACTGCATTGTGTTGTATTGCATTGTACTGTGCTGTATTGTACTGCATTGTATTGCATTGCATTGTACTGAACTGCATTTTGTTGTAATGTATTGTGCAACTTGTGTTGTACTGCATTGTATTGAATTGCGTTGTACTGTACTGTGTTGTACTGCATTGTATTGAATTGCATTGTATTGTACTGCGTTGTACTCCATTGTATTGTATTGCATAGTCCTGAACTGTGTTGTACTCCATTGTATTGTATTGCATTGTACTGTACTGTCTTGTACTGCATTGTATTGAATTGC
This sequence comes from Babylonia areolata, assembly GCF_041734735.1. Taxonomy (NCBI): domain Eukaryota; kingdom Metazoa; phylum Mollusca; class Gastropoda; order Neogastropoda; family Buccinidae; genus Babylonia; species Babylonia areolata. The sequence continues at coordinate 9,400,691 of NC_134901.1, forward strand.
ATTGTACTGAACTGCATTTTGTTGTAATGTATTGTACAACTTGTGTTGTACTGCATTGTGTCGAAGTGTATTGTGTTGTAATGTATTGTGTTAGAATGTATCGTTTGACTTGTACTGTGTTGTACTGCATTGTATTGAATTGCATTATGTTGTCATGTACATTATGTGACATGTCTTGTACTGTACTGTATTGTATTGAATTGCATTGTACTGAACTGCATTCTGTTGTCTGTTGTTTATATTGTATTGCATTGCATTGTACTGTACTGTGTTGTACTCCATTGCATTGCATTGCATTGTGTTGTATTGTATTGTATTGTGTTGTACTGCATTGTATTGTATTGTGTTGTAATACATTGTATTACTTTTTGTCACAGCAGATTTCCCTGTGTGAAACCCGGGCAGGTTCGGACAAATCCATATACGTACGCTACACCACATCTGCTAGGCAAACACCTGGCAGCAGCATAATCCAGATGCCCTGAGTGCCATGTTGAGTGTGTATTTGTGTGCCTGTCACAGTGGATTTCTTCCACAGTATTCTGCCAGAGGACAACAGTTGTTGCTGACGGGCGCAATTGCCGAATGGTTAAAGCGTTCGACTTTCAATCTGAGGGTCCCGGGTTCGAATCATGGTGACGGCGCCTGGTGGGTAAAGGGTGGAGATTTTTCAGATCTCCCAGGTCAACATATGTGCAGACCTGCCAGTGCCTAAACCCCCTTCGTGTGTATACGCAAGCAGAAGATCAAATACGCACGTTAAAGATCCTGTAGTCCATGTCAGCGTTTGGTGGGTTATGGAAACAAGAACATACCCAGCATGCACATCCCCGAAAACGGAGTATGGCTGCCTACATGGCGGGATAAAAACGGTCATACACGTAAAAAGCCCACTCGCGTATATACGAGTGAACGTGGGAGTTGCAGCCCACGAACGCAGAAGAAGAAGAAGAAGTTGCTGTTGGTTTTTACCACGAGTTCCTTCTCAGTGCGCCAAGTACCTGCTGTGCTGCACACGGGACCTCGGGTTATCGTCTCACCCCGACTGGCAGGACGCTCAGATTGATTTTCCAACTAACTTGGGAGTAAGGGCGAGAGCGGGATTCGAACCCACACAGTCACGGACACTGTATTGGCAGCTGAGCGTCTGAATCATTATTCCATATTCCTTTCTGTAGATAAAGTGATGAAAAAAAGAAAGAATGAACCAGTGGCGGAGAGAGAAACCAACACAGAGATAATAAAAAGAAGTAACAAGGCCAGGACCCAGCTGTATTGCTTGGTTCCAACGTTTTGACAGTTACACGTGACTAAATGCCTACGTTGACCGAAGTACGCCATTGGTCAGTTCCATACTACACACAGTTAGTAGCGGGTTACGACCATACTAGGCTCTTCCGTCCGAGCAATGCAACTGGCTCCAGGGCACGAGAACAGCAAGACAGTCCGGCCAGCCCTGATCGACAAAGCGGCGAAGGTCTTCCGTCACAACGAACATCAGAAAAGAAGAATGCACAACCATGTAATTCATGATGCGAATTGGCAAGTTAAAGAGTAGCGCTATTTCAGACACATGCACAAACATATGTTGTGGAGTGATGGCCTAGAGGTAACGCGTCCGCCTATGAAGCGAGAGAATCTGAGCGCGCTGGTTCGAATCACGGCTCAGCCGCCGATATTTTCTCCCCCTCCACTTGACCTTGAGTGGTGGTCTGGACGCTATCAGTCGGATGAGACGATAAACCGAGGTCCTATGTACAGCATGCACTTAGCGCACGTAAAAGAACCCACGGCAACAAAATGGTTGCTCCTGGCAAAATTAAGTAGAAAAATCCACTTCGAAAGGAAAAGCAAATAAAACTGCACACAGGAAAAAAATACCCCCCCAAAAAAAATGGGTGGCGCTGTAGTGTAGCGACGCGCTCTCCCTGGGGAGAGCAGCACGAATTTCACACAGAGAAATCTGTTGTGATAAAAAGAAATACAAATATAATATTACGAGAAAAGCGTTGAATTGAATGCATACAGACATGTACATATAATCGCATTACAGGAATGAGATATAATCATGTTCATTCGCAGACACGTATATCCATTCATATATGCATCACAGGAATTGTCTAAGTTAGGGGTTAAATCGTTCTCTCTGTGTGACAAATTCATCAACAGTCTTAATATTAAAACTAGAGGAGGTGTTTCCAAATAGTGAGTTATGTTCAGAGATATGTTCTTGTGGGAAATTACGGATAGTGTTTGTTCTAATGAAGTTGTAGTTCGAGGAGGAAGGTGGCAGAATGGTTAAGACGCTCAGCTGCCAATACAGAGAGTCCGTGAGGGTGTGGGTTCGAATCCCGCTCTCGCCCTTTCTCCTAAGTTTGACGGGAAAATCAAACTGAGCGTCTAGTCTTTCGGATGAGACGATAAACCGAAGTCCCGTGTGCAGCACGCACTTGGCGCACTGAAAAAGAACCCATGGCAACGAGAGTGTTGTCCTCTGGCGAAATTACGTAAAATGAAATCCACTTTCATAGGTACACAAATATGGAAGCATGCACTCAAGGCCTGACTAAGCGCGTTGGGTTATGCTGCTGGTCAGGCATCTGCTCAACAGATGTGGTGTAGCGTGTATGGATTTGTCCGAACGCAGTGACGCCTCCTTGAGAAAGTGAAACTGAAACTGAAACTGTAGTTCGGACAGTACTGAAGAAAATGTTCTGCTGTCTCTTGAGGAAAGCTGCAAGCACAGCATGGATCGTTCCATGCATGTCTGGTATACAGATCGACATTTAACCCTTTCACCGCCAGTCAATTTAAAGTACGAAATCCCTTTGTGGTATAAACACAGAAAAGACAGTGGCTAAGAATAGCTGGGGATTCCCACTGCGACGTATAGAAAATATCCTAAACCACCGAACATTAAGAGCAGTAGGTTCATGGATAACAAACCAATGAATGGTCACCTTTCAGTGACATGGGTTCTCTACCACGCCTGTGCATAAATGCGAGCTTGGCGGTGAAAGGGTTAAATCGCTCATTGCAAGTCTCAGACGACAGTGGGGATGACCTGTTCTTCCCTGTTACCGAAAGGATAGTATGGTGGGACTGTAGTGTCTGTAGAGGAAAGGTAGACTTTAAGCTGACTGAGAGACTGGGTCTGTTGAACGGAGAAAAAAAAGAAAAGAAAGGGTATTTCACATGGTTGTGGCTGAAGGGAAAGATCTGCAATAAATGTCAATGCGATGTGGAGGAGGGACGATTTGTTCTGAAGGTCTTCGCCTGTCTTAACCATTGTGCTTTCTCTCTGTCTCTTTGTCTGTCTGTCTGTCTGTCTGTCTGTGTCTGTCTGTCTGTGTCTGTCTGTCTGTCTGTGTGTCTGTCTGTCTGTGTCTGTGTCTGTCTGTCTGTCTGTCTGTCTGTCTGTCTGTCTGTCTCTCTCTCTCTCTCTCTCTCTCTCTCTCTCTCATTTTGATTTCATTTCACTTTGCCCTGAGGGCTGGATGTAAAAAAGCATATACATGCTTATTCCACTTCCCTCATTAAAAAAGATTCGTTCGTTCGTTCGTTCTCTCTTTCTCTCTCATTCTCTCTCTCCCTCTCTCTCTCTCTGCCTCACACACACACACACACACACACACACACACACACACACACACACACACACACACACACACACTGGTCAGTTGGTATGTCTACGTATGTCTACAATGTGATCTTCGTTTCACGCCTGTTAAATGAACTCTGTGTGTGTGTGGCTGTGTGTGTGTGTGTGTGTGTGTGTGTGATCTTCTTCATTTCACGCCTGTTAGATTAACTCTGTGGCCGTGTGTGTGTAGTCATTCTTCATTTCACGCATGTTACATTAACAATGTTTTTGTGTGAGTGCGCGTATGTGTATTTTTTCAACATTTTACACATGTTGAATTAACATTTCCATTTCGTGCCTCTGTGCCTGTACATGTTCATGTGTGTGTGTGTGTGTGTGTGTGTGTGTGTGTGTGTGTGTGTGTGTGTGTGTGTGTGTGTGTGTGTGTGTGTGTGTGTGTGTGTGTGTGTGTGTGTGTGTGTGTGTGTGTGTGTGTGTGTGTGTGTGTGTGTATGTGTGTGTGTGTGTGTGTGTGTGTTGATCATGGTGATGATGATGATGATTACCGTTTCAGAAACTGACACTGATTTTGTATTGTTTTAGTGTCGTATTGCTGACACTGACACACAGT
>NC_134901.1:9414904-9417404 GCF_041734735.1 Babylonia areolata
ACAGAACGTTTTAAGTCAACTTATATAATTCTTCATCATTTTTCCAGTCCACGTTTGGTTCTTGTCAACTTTTTTTTTTTTGTATCTTTTCATAGATTCGTGGAAGGAAGGGGGTTAGGTTGGAGGGGGTGGGGGTGGGCGCAGGGTATGCAACCAAGTTTTTGTGTTTTTTTGGTTTTTTTTTCGTTTTAATCTTCTGACTGCTGCTGCTGAATACGTGCGCTTGTCAGTGCATGGCTGTTGCCCAGTAACTGAGGTCAACTTGAGGTTAGAGATTAGAATGTTCGTCACTCATTCTTTTATTTAGACATCTTTTTTTGGGAGGGGGGGGGGGGGGGAGGGAATGCATGATTTGTGTTCGTTAAAATCAGTTACATTGTTTTAAAGCGCGCAAAAGTAGTTCTTGCGCTTTAACTTAATGTCACACTGATATCACTGATATCAGGGCTCAACAGTGAGGGGGTTAAAAAGGGTTAATCTGTCGGGGGTTTCTTTCTCTGTGTGTGTGTGTGTGTGTGTGTGTGTGTGTGTGTGTCTGTTTGGGTTTTTTGATTGTTTGTTTGTTTGTTTTTCAAGCAGGACGTTTAAACTATTTTCTTAAACACCGTGTGTTTAATCTGAACAGCAACAGCAATGCACCGAAGCCGTCAGACGCTATCAGTGACTGGGGAACACTTTTATCTTGCTGAACGTGTTGTCGGATTTATTCTCCATCTCGAAATGAACTTTTCGCTCCCATGCTGTGTTGCCTTCAGCGGGGACCAGCTGCGGGAGATTCTCTGAATCAGGCTCAGCTTACACTTGTGTATTTTCGGGGGGGGCTGGATGCCACCCCGAGTTTTGAACTTTTGCTATCTGTGTGTCTGGCAAGCTGGTTGCACGTTGGTTAGTAGGTTGGTTTGTTGGTTGGCTGTCTGTTTGGTTGCTTGGTTGGTTGGTTGGTTGCTTGGCTGGCTGTTTAGGTGACTATCTGGTTGACTGTGTGTCTGTCTGTCTGTCTGATTGGTTATCTGTGTGGTAGGTTGGTTGGCTGGTTGGCTGGTTGGTTGGTTGGTTGGCTGTCTATCTGATTGGTTATCTGTGTGGTTGGTTGGTTGGTTGGCTGGTTGGCTGGTTGGTTGGCTGTCTAGCTGATTGGTTATTTGTGTGGTTGGTTGGTTGGATGGTTGGCTGTCTATCTGATTGGTTATCTGTGTAGTTGGTTGGTTGGCTGTTTAGTCGACTATCTGGTTGGCTGTCTGGTTGACTGTGTGTCTGTGTGGAAAGCGGGGTGGCTGGCTCTGTATGGACATGGTTGGCTGCTGTTTGGTTAGTTTATCGGCTAGGCTGGCTAGATGATTGGTTTTGTTGTCTGGTTAGTTGCTTGGCTAGTTATGCGACAGGTTGGTTGGGTGAGTGCAAGGCTGATTAACTGATCATTTGGTTGAATGACTGACTGGTTGGCTGGCTGAATGTATCGTGTGTGTTGTCTGGTCCATGAATGGATCTAACTCAGACAAACCAAGGGGTACAATGTATCGTGTGTGTTGTCTGGTCCATGAATGGATCTAACTCAGACAAACCAAGGAGTACAATGTACCGTGTGTGTTGTCTGGTCCATGAATGAGTCTAACTCAGACAAACCAAGGGGTGAAATGTACCGTGTGTGTTGTCTGGTCCATGAATGAATCTAACTCAGACAAACCAAGGGGTACAATGTATCGTGTGTGTTGTCTGGTCCATCAATCTAACTCAGACAAACCAAGGAGTGCAATGTACCGTGTGTGTTGTCTGGTCCATGAATGGATCTAACTCAGACAAACCAAGGAGTACAATGTATCGTGTGTGTTGTCTGGTCCATCAGTCTAACTCAGACAAACCAAGGGGTGTAATGTGTGTTGTCTGGTCCATCAGTCTAACTCAAACCAAGAGGTACAATGTATCGTGTGTGTTGTCTGGTCCATCAGTCTAACTCAGACAAACCAAGGGGTATAATGTGTGTTGTCTGGTCCATGAATGGATCTAACTCAGACAAACCAAGGGGTACAATGTATCGTGTGTGTGTTGTCTGGTCCATGAATGGATATAACTCAGACAAACCAAGGAGTACAATGTATCGTGTGTGTGTTGTCTGGTCCATGAATGGATCTAATTCAGACAAACCAAGGGGTACAATGTATCGTGTGTGTTGTCTGGTCCATGAATGGATCTAACTCAGACAAACCAAGGAGTACAATGTATCGTGTGTGCTGTCTGGTCCATGAATGGATCTAACTCAGACAAACCAAGGGGTGAAATGTATCGTGTATGTTGTCTGGTCCATGAATGGATCTAACTCAGACAAACCAAGGGGTGAAATGTATCGTGTATGTTGTCTGGTCCATCAATCTAACTCAGACAAACCAAGGAGTACAATGTATCGTGTGTGCTGTCTGGTCCATGAATGGATCTAACTCAGACAAACCAAGGGGTGAAATGTATCGTGTGTGTTGTCTGGTCCATCAGTCTAACTCAAACCAAG
>NC_134901.1:9424904-9429904 GCF_041734735.1 Babylonia areolata
GTTGTTGTTGATGATGATGATGTTCTTGTTGCTATTATTGTTGTTGTTGTTGTTGGTGGTGGTGATGATGGTGGTGGTATTGTTATTATTATTGTTGTTGTTCTTGGTGGTGGTGGTGATGGTGTTGTTGTTAGTATTGTTGTTGTTGTTGGTGGTGGTGGTGGTGGTGGTGATGGTGATGGCGGTGTTGTTATTATCATTGTTGTTGTTGTTGTTCATGTTGGTGGTGGTCGTGATGTTATTATTGTTGTTCTTCTTCTTGTTGTTGTTGGTGGTGGTGATGGCGGTGTTGTTATTATTGTTGTTGTTGTTGTTGTTCTTGTTGGTGGTGGTGGTGATGGTGTTGTTGTTATTGTTGGTGGTGGTTGTGGTGGTGATGGTGTTGTTGTTATTGTTGGTGGTGGTTGTGGTGGTGATGGTGTTGTTGTTATTGTTGTTCTTGTTGGTTGTGGTGGTGATGGTGTTGTTGTTATTGTTGGTGGTGGTTGTGGTGGTGATGGTGTTGTTGTTATTGTTGTTCTTGTTGGTGGTGGTGGTGATGGTGTTGTTGTTATTGTTGGTGGTGGTTGTGGTGGTGATGGTGTTGTTGTTATTGTTGTTCTTGTTGGTGGTGGTGGTGATGGTGTTGTTATTGTTCTTGTTCTTGTTGGTGGTGGTGGTGATGGTGGTGGTGTTATTATTGTTCTTGTTCTTGTTGGTGGTGGTGGTGATGGTGGTGTTGTTATTATTGTTGTTGTTGTTCTTGGTGGTGGTGGTGATGGTGTTGTTGTTATTATTGTTGTTGGTGGTGGTGGTGGTGGTGATGGTGTTGTTGTTATTATTGTTGTTGGTGGTGGTGGTGGTGGTGATGATGGTGGTGGTATTGTTATTATTATTGTTGTTGTTGTTCTTGGTGGTGGTGGTGATGGTGTTGTTGTTAGTATTGGTGGTGGTGGTGATGGTGGTGTTGTTATTGTTGTTGTTGTTGTTCATGTTGGTGGTGGTGGTAATGGTGGTGTTGTTATTGTTGTTGTTGTTCATGTTGGTGGTGGTGGTGTTATTGTTGTTGTTGTTGTTCATGTTGGTGGTGGTGGTAATGGTGGTGTTGTTATTGTTGTTGTTGTTCATGTTGGTGGTGGTGATGGTGGTGGTGTTATTATTGTTGTTGTTGTTCTTGTTGGTGGTGGTGGTGATGGTGGTGTTATTGTTGTTGTTGTTCATGTTGGTGGTGGTGGTGATGGTGGTGGTGTTGTTATTGTTGTTGTTCATGTTGGTGGTGGTGGTGATGGTGGTGGTGTTATTATTGTTGTTGGTGGTGGTGGTGGTGTTATTATTATTGTTGGTGATGGTGGTGGTGTTATTATTGTTGTTCTTCATGTTGGTGGTGGTGGTGATGGTGGTGGTGTTATTATTAGTGTTGGTGGTGGTGGTGGTGGTGGTGGTAGTGATGGTGGTGGTGTTGTTATTTTTGTTGTTGTTGTTCTTGTTGTTGTTGTTGGTGGTGGTGGTGGTGGTGGTGGTGGTGGGGATGGCGGTGTTGTTGTTATTATTGGTGGTGGTGGTGGTGTTATTAATATTATTGTTGTTGTTGTTGCAGAACCATCTTCGCTGCAGCCCGGGACAGCAACCTGCCCGAGGTGCTGTCCTACATCCACGTGGGCAAGAGGACCCCTCTCACCTCCATGACCTTCTCGGTACCTGACCTCTGCACCCTCCCCCAACCCCCGCACCCCCCACCCCCCCACCCCCACCCACCCCACCCTCTCCCCCCGCTCTGTCCCTCCACCCTCCACCCTCTGTCTATCCCTCTGTTTGTCTCTTCTCCGTCAGTCGCTGACTGTCGCTGTCTGTCGGCTGAGCTGTAAGCAACATGATTTGATTTGATTTGACGTTGATGTTGATGCTGTCCAGACCAATGGATTGGATTTGATGTTGATGCTGTCCAGACCTACGTTGCTCTGCTTGATCATAATGACAACGCCAACGACGGCGATTGACAGATGATTAACTTGATAATGATGATGATGATGATGATGTTGACTGTTGTCCAGATCTTCGTGGCGCTGCTGATGATAATGACGACGAAGACGACTGGTTGAACCACAGATGAATTGACTTGACAATACTGACGATGATGATGACTGTTGTTGACCAGATCTGATGACTGACTTGACAATACTGACGATGATGATGACTGTTGTTGACCAGATCTGATGACTGACGATAATACTGACGATGATGATGATGACTGTTGTTGACCAGATCTGATGACTAACTTGACACTGTTGACGATGATGATGACTGTTGTTGACCAGATCTGATGATTGACTTGACAATACTGACGATGATGATGACTGTTGTTGACCAGATCTGATGACTGACTTCACAATACTGACGATGATGATGACTGTTGTTGACCAGATCTGATGACTGATTTGACAATACTGACGATGATGATGATGACTGTTGTTGACCAGATCTGATGACTGACTTGACAATGTTGACGATGATGATGACTGTTGTTGACCAGATCTGATGACTGACGACAATACTGACGATGATGATGATGACTGTTGTTTACCAGATCTGATGACTGACTTGACAATACTGACGATTATGATGACTGTTGTTTACCAGATCTGATGACTGACTTGACAATACTGACGATGATGATGATGACTGTTGTTGACCAGATCTGATGACTGACTTGACAATACTGACGATGATGATGATGACTGTTGTTGACCAGATCTGATGACTGACCTGACAATACTGACGATGATGATGATGACTGTTGTTGACCAGATCTGATGACTGACTTGACAATACTGACGATGATGATGACTGTTGTTGACCAGATCTGATGACTGACTTGACAATACTGACGATGATGATGACTGTTGTTGACCAGATCTGATAACTGACGACAATACTGACGATGATGATGACTGTTGTTGACCAGATCTGATGACTGACTTGACAATGTTGACGATGATGATGACTGTTGTTGACCAGATCTGATGACTGACGACAATACTGACGATGATGATGACTGTTGTTGACCAGATCTGATGACTGACTTGACAATGTTGACGATGATGATGACTGTTGTTGACCAGATCTGATGACTGACGATGAAGATGACTGTTGTTGACCAGATCTGATGACTGACTTGACAATGTTGACGATGATGATGACTGTTGTTGACCAGATCTGATGACTGACGACAATACTGACGATGATGATGATGACTGTTATTGACCAGATCTGATGACTGACTTGACAATACTGACGATGATGATGACTGTTGTTGACCAGATCTGATGACTGACTTGACAATACTGACGATGATGATGACTGTTGTTGACCAGATCTGATGATTGACTTGACAATATTGACGATGATGATGATGACTGTTGTTGACCAGATCGGCGTGTCCCTGATCATGATCAGTATCGGAGACATCTCCAGCCTGATCGATTTCTTCAGCTTCGTCACCTGGATGTTCTACGGTCTGACTTTCCTCTCCCTGCTCGTTCTCCGCTACAAGCTCCGTGACGCCCCGCGACCCTACAAGGTCAGAGGGCAGAGGTTACGATAGAATGCATTGCAATACTGCACAATACAATGCTATACATTGCAATAGAATGCATTGCAATACTGCACGATACAATGCTATACATTGCAATAGAATGCATTGCAATACTGCACGATACAATGTTATACATTACAATATAATACATTGCAATACTGCACAATACAATGTTATACATTGCAATAGAATGCATTGTAATACTGCACAATGCAATGTTATACATTACAATATAATACACTGCAGTACTGCACAATACAATGGTATACATTACAATAGAATGCATTGCAATACTGCACGATACAATGCTATACATTACAATAGAATGCATTGCAATACTGCACAATACAATGCTATACATTGCAATAGAATACATAGCAATACTGCTCAATACACTGCTATACATTACAACAGAATACACTGCAATACTGCACAATACAATGCTATACATTACAATTCCGCACAATAGAATACTATACATGACAATACTGTACAGTACAACACTATACAATACAATACCGCACAATACAATACTATACAATGCCGCACAATAGAATACTATGCATTACAATACTGTAGAGTACAATACTATACAATACAATACCGCACAATATAATGCTATGCATTACAATGCTATACATTACAGTACAGCACAATACAATATTAACTAATCATTACAATACCGCACAATACAATACAATGCTATACATTACAATACAGCACAATACAATGCTATTTATTCCAATAGAGCACAATACAATACTATACATTATAATACCGCACAACTCAATACTATACATTACAATAGCGCACAACACAATACTCTACATTACAATATCGAACAATACAATACTATACAATACCGCACAACTCAATGCTATACATTACAATTCCGCACAATACAGTACAGCACAATACAATACTGTACATTACAATACCGCACAACACAATGCTATACATTACAATTCCGCACAATACAATACTATACAACACCTCACAATACAATACTATACAATACCGCACAATGCAATACTATACAATACAGTACCGCACAATACAATACCATATATTAAAGATCTTGTGCATTTTCTTTTTGTTTGCCCCAGATATGCAACACTTCGTAAAAGATATATTCCACTTTATTATCACCGTTTTCCATCATCTTTTAAAGTTCAGTTGCTATGTAGAAACCTGAGTAGGAAGTTAGCCTTCAAGGTGGCTATGTAGATTTGTGGATCTTTGAAACTCAGCTGCAACACTCAATGTTTGATGTCTGTATGCTCACCTTGTGCTGCTTATCCCATGTGGAATTTCACTTCTCCTGTCCATATGGGCCAGATGGCCTGAAAAGACTGCATTAAAATTATTGTTATAATACAAGACTATACATTACAATACCGCACAGTGTAATACTATACATTACAATACT
>NC_134901.1:9434904-9439904 GCF_041734735.1 Babylonia areolata
TTTATTCGTCGATGCACGTGTTTTGTTGCTGGAAGTTTTGCAGATTTACAGAAGGTGTATTCGTACTTGTTGACATTGACTGCTTGGTTGATTGATTCACTGAATTCGCAGTAATGTTGCTTTTGTTAAAGTTGTTATTACTATATTCATGGGCGTTATAATTATGAATGGTATGAGGGATACATTATCAAATTGCTCTATTGGTGATTAACACATTGCGTGTGAATTGCAGCAACATTCACAATTTGTACATATCTCTGTATATTATAACAATAGGTATTCAAGAAAACGGTACTTCTGACTGATTTCAGAAGATCGCATGTACAGAATAAATATGATTTACTTTGCTTTTTTTTCTCTCTCTAGAATATGCGTACAAGTGTGTGTGCGCGCGTCTGTGTGTGAGTGTGGATGCGTGAGTATGCGTGTATGTGTGTGGATGTGTGTGTGTGGATGTGTGTTCGTATGTGTCTGTGTGTGCGTGTTCGCGTGCACGCGTGCGTGTGCATGTGTTTGTGTGTGTGTGTGTGCTGCATTGAGATGTTCTTCGTGGTATTCGTGCTCTGTTGGAGTGGTAGTTATGACATTGCTAAGACAATGGTGATCTGTGTGTGTGATTTTTTTCTTTGAAAGAACACACACACACACACACACACACACACACACACACACACACACATCAGATCACAACACGACATCTACACAACACAAATTCTACACGCTTCAACATATAACGATCACAACACAACACAACACAACACAAACATAATCACACCACATCTGATCCACTTCCCCACACCTTCCCCCACACCACCCCAACCCTGGATCCGAAACAATAACCCAGTTTAACTTGAGTACGAGTGTGTATATATAATTGAAAAGAATTCAGGCACTAGCGGCTCTGTGTGTCTGCTGTGGCCGGGGTATAAAAAAAATATCTCTACCATTGCTTCACCGCGGATTCAAACCTGATTCCCTCAGAAGAAAAAAAATCTGATACTTTTTTTCCCCTCGGCTGTCAGGTCCATCACTGTTCACCATTCATAAAGCATATCATAGTCCCAAACAAGTCCACAACATTTAGTAAGCATGATAGGACTCAAAATCAGTCTCAAACCACTTCCACTATACAAACGAATCTGCCAAAATTCTCGTACGTTCGTTATCCCAGAGAATCGTCTGTTCTATTGGCTCCATCATCACTTGCTCACCAATCATTGGTGACCATTGCGAAGAGGACAGGCCACACCTGGGGACAGCTGGAGACCATTGTGAAGAGGACAGGCCACACCTGGGGACAGCTGGAGACCATTGTGAAGAGGACAGGCCACACCTGGGGACAGCTGGAGACCATTGTGAAGAGGACAGGACACATCTGGGGACAGCTGAAGACCACTGTAAAGAGGACAGGCCACACCTGGGGACAGCTGGGGACCATTGTGAAGAGGACAGGACACACCTGGGGACAGCTGGAGACCATTGTGAAGAGGACAGGCCACACCTGGGGACAGCTGGGGACCATTGTGAAGAGGACAGGACACACCTGGGGACAGCTGGAGACCATTGTGAAGAGGACAGGACACACCTGGGGACAGCTGGAGACCATTGTGAAGAGGACAGGACACACCTGGGGACAGCTGGGGACCATTGTGAAGAGGACAGGCCACACCTGGGGACAGCTGGAGACCATTGTGAAGAGGACAGGCCACACCTGGGGACAGCTGGAGACCATTGTGAAGAGGACAGGCCACACCTGGGGACAGCTGAAGTGACTGACACAGGATAGGGATGGCTGGGGAGTGCTTGGTGGCGGCCTGTGTCCCAGACGGGGCAACACGTGTAGGTGAGATGGTGAGTGAACCACAGACTCATCTTCAGGTCTCTTTGTGTCCAGCAATACTATAGATACATGGCTGTCAGTCGTGTCCGACTATGACCGTCAGAACAGCAGGGGAGGCAGCTGCTGTCCCAATTATCTGGGCTAGAATTTGATTAAAGTGGAGAGTGTCTTGCCCAAGTTACATCTCAACTCTCTCAGCCGAGAGGGTTTTAGGACAGTGGGCGTTGGGATGGTTCCCAAAGGCCAGCTAGCCGCCAAGGCTGCAGCACTAAGAGCCAGTGCAATTTTACCTCCTAGTTTGAGAGTCATTGTCCTTCACAAAAGACAAAGCTGTAAATTATTTCCCATTGCAATGGAGAAACCATTGACAATACAGCTCTCACCTTGCTGTTGGTCCAGCCAGCAATAATCATCAAAGAACCAAACGTCACCACGATAACTAAGCACTCCATTTTCCGCCTGTGAGGTGACCGCTGATCTGTGTGGTACGTTTTAGCCTGTAGACCGAGTTGAAACGCGTAACTGATCGTTTTGCTTTAACACACACATCGTTCTGCGGACCTCATTCTTGCCCAGAACTTGAGTACAACACCTCTTTTTCCTGTGTGAAATTTCTTTCATTCCTCACAAAGAGAAGACACTTAGAGTTGTTGTTGTCGTCGTCGTCGTTGTTGTTATTGTTGCTGCTGTCACCGTTGTTGTTATTGTTTCATCAAAGCCAAAGTTTTCACTACTGAATTATTCTAAGCCACACCTGGATAGAGTAAGAAAGGAAGAAAAAAAAGCGGACGAAACAAAGTGTTTTTCGCAATACAGACACCACACAATGCCGGAACAACGGGAGCCTCGAACCCCGACCTCTGGTGACACACATGGAGCAGAAACCCCCACAGCGCCTTGACCGATTCTGCCACCACGCCTCCATTACTTTTTTGGTTCTACTTTCATTTTCTCAGGGAGGCGTTACTGCGTTCGAACAAATCCATACACGCTACATCACGTCCGCTAGGCCCTTGCCTGACCAGCAGCCTAACCCAACGTGCTTAGTCAGGCCTTGAGTGCATGCATAATTATACGTATGACTGTGTACCTGTCAGAGTGGATTTCTTTTACAGAATTTTGCCAGAGGACAAGACTCAGGTTGCCATGGGTTCTTTTTCAAAGCGCAAAGTGCTTGTTGCACGCGGGACCTCGGTTTATCGTCTCATCCGAATGACAAGACGCTCAGATTGATATTTTTCAGTCAAACTTGGGAGAAAGGGCGAGAGCGGGAATCGAACCCAGACCCTCACAGGTTCTCTGTATTGGCAAATGAGCAACTTTGTTGGTGTGAGTGGACGATGAATCAGTCAAGCTAACACACACCGCCCGTCGTGTGTGTTCTCACACGTCGTCATGCCGGCGGTGATGCACCTGGTGGTGACCCCCCCCCCCCCCGCCCCCCTCACCCCTCCCCATTGTAAAGTCCGCCATGTCACTTTCACTAGTCCCACAGAATTCCTCAACGCCATCTCCATGGCTCTGTCTCTCAGTCAAACATGGAGCATTCCGTGTAGCTTTGTCGATCTCAGTCTCTCTGTCTCTCTGTCTCTGTCTCTCATAGGCTATGTCTCTCTCAGTCAAACATGTAGCATTTCATGTGTCTCTGTCTCTCTGTCTCTGTCTCTCTCTGCCTCTGTCTCTCTCAAGCTCTGTCTCTCTCAGACATGGAGCATTCCATGTAGCTTTGTCTCTCTCAGTATCTGTCTCTCAGGTTCTGTGTCTCTTAAGCTCTGTCTCTGTCTCTCTCAGGCTCTGTCTCTGTCTCTCTCAGGCTCTGTCTCTGTCTCTCTCAGGCTCTGCCTCTGTCTCTCTCAGGCTCTGTCTCTGTCTCTCTCAGGCTCCGTCTCTGTCTCTCTCAGGCTCTGTCTCTGTCTCTCTCAGGCTCTGTCTCTGTCTCTCTCAGGCTCTGTCTCTCTCAGTTTATCTCCCTCAGTCTCTGTCTCTTTCAGTCTGTCTCTCTCAGTCTGTCTCTCTCAGGCTCTATCTCTGTCTCTCTCAGGCTCTATTTCTGTCTCCCTCAGCCTCTGTCTCTCTCAGTCTGACTCTCTCAGTCTCTGTCTCTCTCAGTTTCTGTCTCTCTCAGGCTCCGTCTCTGTCTCTCTCTGTCTCCCTCAGTCTCTGTCTCTCTCAGTCTGTCTCCCTCATGCTCTCTGTCTCTCTGTCCCTCAGTCAAAAATGTAGCATTCCATGTGGCGCTGTGGCTCTTAATCTCTGTCTCTCTCAGGCTCTGTGTCTTTCTCAGGCTCTCTGTCTCTCTCAGGCTCTCTGTCTCTCTCAGGCTCTCTGTCTCTCTCAGGCTCTCTGTCTATCTCAGGCTCTCTGTCTCTCTCAGGCTCTCTGTCTCTCTCAGGCTCTCTGTCTCTCTCAGGCTCTGTGTCTCTCTCAGGCTCTCTGTCTATCTCAGGCTCTCTGTCTCTCTCAGGCTCTGTGTCTCTCTCAGGCTCTCTGTCTCTCTCAGGCTCTGTGTCTCTGTCTCTCTGTCTCTCTCAGGCTCTGTCTCTCTCAGGCTCTGTGTCTCTCTCAGGCTCTGTGTCTCTCTCAGGCTCTGTGTCTCTGTCTCTCTCAGGCTCTGTGTCTCTGTCTCTCTGTCTCTCTCAGGCTCTGTGTCTCTGTCTCTCTGTCTCTCTCAGGCTCTGTGTCTCTCTCAGGCTCTGTGTCTCTCTCAGGCTCTCTGTCTCTCTCAGGCTCTGTGTCTCAGGCTGTGTGTCTCTCTCAGGCTCTGTGTCTCAGGCTATGTGTCTCTCTCAGGCTCTGTGTCTCTGTCTCTCTGTCTCTCTCAGGCTCTGTCTCTCTGTCTCTCTGTCTCTCTCAGGCTCTGTGTCTCTCTCAGGCTCTCTGTCTCTCTCAGGCTCTCTGTCTCTCTCAGGCTATGTGTCTCAGGCTATGTGTCTCTCTCAGGCTCTGTGTCTCAGGCTATGTGTCTCTCTCAGGCTCTGTGTCTCAGGCTCTGTGTCTCTCTCAGGCTCTCTGTCTCTCTCAGGCTCTCTGTCTCTCTCAGGCTCTCTGTCTCTCTCAGGCTCTGTGTCTCAGGCTATGTGTCTCTCTCAGGCTCTGTCTCAGGCTCTCTGTCTCTCTCAGGCTCTGTGTCTCAGGCTATGTGTCTCTCTCAAGCTCTGTG
>NC_134901.1:9452404-9547404 GCF_041734735.1 Babylonia areolata
CAGGTCACTACTTATTTTCAACGTCAAGACAACGGTCACGCCATTCAGAGCTTGGTGAACGTTTAGTTATACTCACAATGTGTTCTTTCCAACGTTCAGACTGGGATTGGTCGTTCTGGCTCCCTAAGAATGCCCCGGGCTTCTGTGTATTTTCCTTTGCTGGAAAACCTACAGAGGATATACAGCAAATGTATTTATCTTGACAAAGGCAACAAATCTGGGCTGTTACACGTAACAGAAGGGAGACGGTGGAAAGTCAGTGCATTACTCATGCACGCATTGACTAAAATGGCATGCACGAAATCTGCATTTCAAATGCCTAACACACACTGTTAAGAAAACTGGCAAAACCGATATTCCACCCTCCACCCCCCACAACCCCCCCCCCGACTTCCCCCACGCCCCCCCACCCCCCCCCACACACACACACGCTCCCCCCTCTCCCCCTTCCCTCTGCCCCGATCCCCTCCTCCCTCAGTGAAATACATGATCATTCCATAAACCATGATTTCTCCTCAAAACCTAAAGACAATGTTGATAAACACACGCTTTGACTCTTGAATGTCACTGGCCATGAGATCCTTATGACATGGGTGAATGCACTTTAAGTTTATAATAAATTTATTACTTTCAATCTATAACAAACCATTATAATAAACGATTGTGCTTAATCGTGGAGAGAGAGAAGAGAGAGAGAGAGAGAGAGAGAGAGAGAGAGCACCTACCTTAGCAACAAAACATGCAACTGAATATGCGTGTACAATATTTGGGTTGATTTTTTTTTTGTTTTTTTTTTTTTAATTAAAGAAAATTCAAACTTTCGGTATTATTAAAAAAAAATTAAAAAATTAAAATTAAAAAAAACACTTTCTTTTGGAAGGCTTTTTTTAAAAGTAGCCTCCTGAAATGGGGGAAAAAAAACACTGTAGATCATGATATTGCCATACCTCCATTTCTCCTCCGCTCTTTTCTGTCCCACCTCAGTTCTTTCCCAGCTGCAGTGTACGGTGTCAGCGATCGGAATCCAAAGGTCTGCCGACAATCTGATCTGTTCTCGCCTTCAGCCTTTCTCTGCACAGGGTCTGTGTCACAAGGCACTGCAGGGGGTGAGGCACGGTGTAGTGTGGGGTCCGCTACTTCCCTACGTGTGTGAGAGTGTTTTGTGGGGGAGTGGGGGTGGGGGGGGGGGGTGGGGGGGGGAGGGGGAAGGCTGAGGGGAGTTGGGGTGCGTGGGAGGTGGGAGAACGGTAGGGAATGCATTGTTGGTTGGTTTGGTAGTGTACTGTACTGTGTGTGTGTGTGGTATGAGGGAGGGGTTTGTGTGTGCTGTTGTGAAGCGTGTGTGTGTGCGTGCGTGCGTGTGTGTGTGTGTGTGTGTGTGTCGCGAGATGGATTACATTTTTTACCTTTTGATCCTTTTCCTATTTCGTGTGCCTGTGTGTGGATGGATTTGTATAATATATAAACTTCGAACGCCTGTTGTTTTTGTGCTTGAGTTTCATATAGTGTCATTTCTTGGGTTTTCACGTGCTGGGTTTTTATTTTTCCATTAAGCTGTACTCAGGGCAGCATCAGCTGAATTTTTAAAACTGGTTTTTGGAAGGCAGACGCGCGGTAGAGCTCTCAAGAGTAACATCCATGTGGATGTTCTGGGTGTGGCAATATGTATTGCCCAGTTGTGTATGACACCTGTGTGTGTTGAGGTCGGGTTTTCCTGACTAGCCAAGTCCACCAGGGGAACAAGTTGTTCCATGCCTGCTCCTGTTCTTGGTATCTCCCTTTCCCGCCTGAGTCCGCTGGGATGACAGACTGGCAGCGTCCCTTCGCCAGACTCCAATAGCGTCCTGGGTTGAGCGTGGACGCTACAGCCCAGCTATTCCCTTTCGTCCCTTTTCCCTTGTTTCCCTTTTCCCAGCCCAGTTGCGTCCTTTGACCCTTCCCGAACATCACCCGTTCGTCCATCTTCTCATCGTCGTCCCTCGTCGCAGCATCGTCGTTTATCATCTTGTGTGGAACTTCATCACTCCAGCTTTTCCGCCAGCCCCCTCAACAGTGCCGCTCACCGTTCGCGGTAGGGGTAGGTGGGAGAGGTCAAGATTTGTGTTTGTCCCCTCCCCTTCTTTCCCTCACGTTCCCAGAAGGGACATCGACTTTCATCATTAGTCATCACTCGGGATCCAAGTTTGTGTGTGTGTGTGTGTGTGTGTGTGTGTGTGTGTGTGTGTGTGTGTGTGTGTGTGTGTGTGTGTGTGTGATCATGAGTATGTGTGTGTATGTGTGTGTGCGCGTGCATGTGTGTGCTTTGATTGCATGAGGGCTGTATGCCATAGTTTGTGACAGTATACTTTTTGTTTGGGGGTTTTCTTTGTCATTTGTTTGTATTTGCAATTGTTTGTCGTGTAATAAAACTTTATTTAACCTTTCAAGTTCCTGATTCCTTCTGTGTGAGAAGGTAGGTCCCGTCCCAGGAGGGTCGGGGCGCGACAGTGTGTATGTGTGTGTGTTGTGCGTGTGTGTGTGTGTGTTTACTAGAGAGAGATACAGACAGACTGACAGACAGACAGAGGTGCCAGGCAAGAACAGTCTGTATTGCCTTCTTTCTTTTATTTTGTCTTCTTTTTTTTCTTTTCTTTTTTTTAATCTGATCTTCCAGTGTGAATCCTGCCCAAACTGTTCTTCAAATATTGCTCATATCCTGTTTTAATCTGTCCCTCTGACATTCTCAATTCATCTGTTGGTATTGTGGGTTGAGGAGGAACTGCAAGGGTGTTGTTAACAGAAAAGTATTGTGAATGGTGGCCGCCGGTGCCGGGTAGGATTTTCGGTGAAACACTGGCAGAGTGAAACGTATGAAGAACGAGAGCATAGGCTCCATGGCCGGGCCAGAGAATTCATGTTTGGGCGCGATATTTGGGGCCCTCACACAATGACAGGCATTACCGGTCTGTTCGACTCAACACGGTACGGAAGAAATCCAGTGTGTGTGTGTGTGTGTGTGTGTGTGTGTGTGTGTGTGTGTGTGTGTGCTTATGCAGAGAAAGAGAGAGAGAGAGAGATTGAATCTTCCTGTTATTTTTTACTTATTCTTTCTTCTCTTTTCGTCCGTTTTCCTCGGGTCTACTCTTTTTTTCCCGTTGAATGGTCTTCCTTTATCATAAAGAAAAAATGTTTTTGCGTTGCTGTTGTTGTTGTTTTTGTGTGTGTCTGTGTTGTTCCTTTGTTTGCTTTATAGCCACCTGATCCACACGCACACACACACACACACACACACACACACACACACACGCACGCACGCACACACACACCACTCATAATCTCTGCTCCCAGCTGACACCCGATAGGCTACTATAAACTGAGAAGAACGTTAAAACGACATAAACCAGCTGAAGCAAGACCCGAACGACAAAGGTGTGTAGAACGACAATAAAAAATAAAAAAAGGCAATAGAAGGGCTGTCAGTGGGGTTGACCGGAATGTGCAGCACGTGTAGCATTAACCCCTTCATTACCGTGGACCACTTTGGACGTGTTGATTCAAACAGACTCCATCACCGTGGACGAGTGTGCTCGTCAGTGAAGGCTGCTGTCAGTATCAGTGTCAGTAGCTCAAGGAGGCGTCACTGCGTTCGGACAAATCCATATAGGCTGCACCACATTTGCTAAGTAGATGCCTGACCAGCAGTGTGACCCAACGCGCTTAATCAGGCCCTGAGAGAGAAAAAAAAAAGTAAATGAGTATTAAATTCGATACATAAAGATGAAGAAAAAATAAAGACAACTAAAAAAGTGTTTGCTGTCATCTCACTATGACGAAATTGATCTTTCAATCGGTCAGAGCAATGTCAACTAAAACAAATGATACTATAAACACACACACACACACACACACACACACACACACACACACGCATTGTCAAATGTTGGGGTTTTTGTTGAATAAAGTGACCATTGGCTCTTGTGGCTACACATGGACAGAGATGACAATGCTTGTGTGTGTTTGCGTGTGCGCGCGCGCAAGCGCGTGTGTATGTGTTTGTGTGGTTATGTTCCTGTGGTAATCCCTGTACAGGGAACAATCCACAATGGGACATATCTGTGTGGGGTGCCAGTGTACGCGCATATATGCGCGCGCGGATGTGTGTGATGTGTGTGTATGTGTGTGTGTGTGTATGTGTGTGTGTGTGTGTGTTCTCCAGGGCCATGGGAACCTTCGGGAATGAATCTTTTTTGTTTGTTTGTTTGCTTTATATATATATATATATATATATATATATATATATATATATATATATATATATCCAAAGAGTGTTCTTTATTAGTAGTTTTTAATTCAAAGCGCGCTTGATTTCATTAAAACCACTCAGAAATGATGGTGAATGTGATGTGCTTTGTTTTGCTGTGATTTGCACCTGTGTCGATTTACATTTTTGGAAAATTTTATGTCGCTTAGCCCTACATATGTATATTTTAGCCAATGTCATGTTTAACTGTGTTGACTTTGTACATATTTTACGACACTTAGTCTTAAATTTTTAGATTTGTATATTGTGTTGCAAAGCGCGGTGAGCCCTATCTGAGATGGGGGTACTGCGCTATATAAGCCTACGTTTTATTATTTATTATCGTAATTATGAAAAGAGTGTGGCAGTTTTGTTTTTGTTTTTTTCCCCGTCAGATAAATCGGCAGTGGTGTCGCAACAGACGTTGTCCGTGACATCATACCCTCAGCCCCATTTTCTCTCCGGATTTGCACAGATTTCAGGAATGACCTCTGGGGCTTTTCTGCGGCAGTCACGACCAACTCTCGCACGATTTTCTTAGGGTTTTTTTTAATAATAATAATAATAATAATAATAATAATACAGGAAAATCGTATTTACGCGTGTCCGCGTAGTTCTTACGTCTCTGTTATTACGGGAGCTTCAGTCTGACGCAAGAATCGTATGACACAAAGAAGAGTTATTTGATTCTTTCGCCTTCGTGGCTCAGAAACCCAGACGATTATGACTTGAAGGTATGCCTGCCTTTGTGTGTGTGTGTGCAGCCAGCAATGCAGATTTGATAATGACGTACGGCAGTAGAGAGATCCCGTGAAGGCAGCTTGGGATCCCCCCTCCCTCCCCCGGCCCCCCCTCCCCCTACCTAGAAGTGTGCTCAAAGTCCCTGCGTGGGACCCACTGACCTATAAACACCTGTAAATACGATCTCGATGGTGGGACCCCCAAGGTTTCACAAAAGCCCTGTATATGTCTTGCGATGTGTGTTCTCAGTCTGTGTGTAGCGAGACAAAGCAACTAGCCGGTGTAACTAGCCAGATCATACCCTGGCCAGAGTTTACCCCCGTGAGAACTGGCCTGGGCTACATCTTACCCGGGGTATAGTTTGGCCCAGGCCAGTTTATATCCTCTGGGCCATTTCGTACCCCCTCTTTTTCTCTGAAATACATTGATATCTGAAGAGTGCCAAGATTAACAACATTAGAATGAAGGGTATGTGAACTACGAGGAATATATTTCACACAATATTTATTACCAATGGGTTTTATTCAAAACTGGAAAGTAATCAATGAGCTTGTTGCTTGGATAAAACTGTTGTCTTATTTGCAATTAAAATTTTCGATATGGAACACCTGTTTTAATTGATATTATCTTTGAACATGAAGTTTGCTCCTGGAGACGTTCAGTCGCCCTGATGTACAGTGATTGCTTTTGATGAATTATGCTTTGTAATCTTGAGTTGGAAATAGAAAGAGGGAGACGTAGTGGCACACCACGAGAGTTGCGGTTATGCAAGGTTAGTAATAATTTTATGGCTGTGATTGGGGGATTTCTATTTTATAATGGGATGCACAAAGTATAATGACTACCGAAACAAGCTTGTGCATGAAAAATATTTGTCTCCGAAGTCGGTTTTCATTTTTGTTTTTTTGTTTGTTTTTTGTTCATAGGAAGCAGATGAATTTGTTAGCTATAAGTACGTTTATCAAATTTGCACATTCAAATGCTAATTTTTCTCTCTTTTTTTTATTGTTATTTGAAACATATTTGCGTTTTCTTATTAAGTTATAGTGTTGAGTATTTGAATGTCTTCTTT
Organism: Babylonia areolata; assembly: GCF_041734735.1. NCBI lineage: Eukaryota > Metazoa > Mollusca > Gastropoda > Neogastropoda > Buccinidae > Babylonia > Babylonia areolata. Next base: position 9,458,497 of record NC_134901.1, read on the forward strand.
TGGGCGTAAAAGTATCATTTGATAGCAGTCCTCCATAAGCAACTGGAGTGAAAGGATGAATAAAACTTTAAACTATAATTTTTTAGTAAATGAACATGGAAGAAAGAAGAAACTGAGAAGAGAAACAAGAAAGAAAAAGAGGGTATTGAAGAAAGGTATCTCCACTAAAAAATCAGAGGAAGAACAGAGACAAAGAACACACACACACACACACACACACACACACACACACACACACACACACACACACACACACACTTACTCGAATGCGTACACAGTAATTCCACCCCCACCTCCCACCCCCCTCCCCCTCCTCCCACTCGATTTTTTTCCTTCCCTCGTCTAATATCATTCACAGTGAAAAGACGTTAAACTAAAGAACGAACGAACACACACACACACACACACACACACACACACACACACACACACACACATTATTGTTGTGTCTATAAACGTTTCATTCACGGTTTTCATGACATCTGATTCGGATTCGGCTTCACACACACACACACACACACACACACACACACTTACTCGTATGCGTACACAGTAGTTCCACCCCCACCCCCCCCTCCCCCCACTCGAGTTTTTTCCTTCCCTCGTCTAATATCATTCACAGTGAAAAGACGTTAAACTAAAGAACGAACGAACGAACACACACACACACAAATACACACACACACACACACACACACACACACACCCTTTATTGTTGTGTCTATAAACGTTTCATTCACGGTTTTCATGACATCTGATTCGGATTCACACACACACACACACACACACGCGCGCGCGCGCGCGCGCGCGCTCCATGACATGATGGTTTAGCGGTTATTTTGCAGATAATTCGGCGGGTCAGCTTTATGTTCCCCTAGGTCTATGTTCCCCAGAATTTTCCTTCAGCCAGCTACAAGTTCTTACAGGACTATATCCCCCATGGTCTATGGTTCCACGGGTCTATGTTCCCCTAAATTTACATTTTCTGGGTCTTTGTTCCCCCAGGTCTTTGTTCTCCCAGTCTATATTACCCCAGGTCGATATTCCCAAAAAACGTTTTTGGTACATATATGTTGCCCCAGGTCTATATTACTCCAGGTCTATGTTCCCCCAAGTCTGTATCCCCCCCCCCCCACCCCCACCCCAAGTCAATGTTCCCCTAAACATATGTTTGTTTAATCATACATACACTTTTGGGTGCTTGTCAGCAGTGGTCAGCAGTAGTCAATGGTCAGTAGTCAATAGTGGTCAGCGGTGGTCAGTGGTGGTCAGTGGTCCATAGTGGTCGGCGGTGGTCACCAGTCAGTGGTGGTCTGTGGCGGTCAGTACTGGTCAGTCATGCTCACCGGTAGTCAGTAGTGTGTAGTGGTCAGTGGTCGTCAACAGTGGTCAGTGATCTGTAGTGGTCAGTGGTGGTCAACAGTGGTCAGTAGTTGTCCGCGGTTAATGGTGGTCAATGGTGGTCAGTGATAGTCTGTATATAGTGGTCAATGGTTCTCAGCGGTGGTAAGTGGTGGTCAATGGTGCTCTGTGATTGTGGTCAGCGGTGGTCGGCAGTAGTCAGTGGTAGGCAGCGGTCAGCAGTGGTCACTAATGGGCAAGGGTAGTTATTAGTGGATAGTGATGTCAGTGGTTAGCAGAAGTCAGTGGTGGTCAGCAGTGGTCAGTGCTGGGCAGCGGTGGTCAGTTGTCAGAAGTGGTCAGTGGTCAGACGCGGTCAGTAGTGGTCAGAGGTCAATAGTCATAAGTGGTCAGAAAATAGTGGACAATGGTTGGTTCTGGTCGGTCAGTGGTTAGTAGTTGTAAGTGATCAATAGTGCTAGTAGTCAGTGGTGGTCAGCAGTCAGTAGTGGTCAGTGTTACTCAGCAGTGGTCAGTGATGGTCAGCATTAGTCAGCGGTCATCAGTGGTGAATGGATGTCATCGGTCATCAGTGGTCAATAATGGTTAGTGGTCAGTATATGGTGGCCAGCAGTGGTCAATAGTGGTCAGTGGTTAGCGTTGATCAGCAGTAGTCAGCGGTGTGCAGTGGTCACTAGTAGTCAGTGGACTGTAGTGTCAAGTGGTGGTCACTGGGTAATGGAAGAAGCAAGAGAATCTGAGCGCGCTGGTTCGAATCTTGGCTCAGCCGCCAATATTTTCTCCCCCCCCCCCCCCCCCACCCCCCAAAAGACCTTGAGTGGTGGTCTGGACGCTGGTCATTCGGATGAGATGATAAACCGAGGTCCTGTGTGCAGCATGCACTTAGTGCACGTAAAAGAACCTACGGCAACAAAAGGGTTGTTGTCCTGGCAAAATTCTGTAGAAAAATCCACTTCTATAGGAAAAAAAATAAAACACACGCAGGACAAAATATTAAAAAAATGGGTGGCACTCTCAGAGTAGCAAGGCACTCTCAGTGTAGTGATGCGCTCTACCTGGGGAGAGCAGCCCAAATTTCACACAGATAAATCTGTTGTGACAAAAAAAAAGAGAAATACAAGTATGGGTTGGAATTGTATTACTCTTTGTCACGACAAATTTCTACAAAAAAAGAGAAATACAAATTGTCAAATACAGGTTGGAATTGTATTACTCTTTGTCACAAATTTCTCTGTGTATGAAATTCGGGCTGGTCTCCATGGGGAGAGAGCATCGTCATTGTGCAGCACCACCCTTTTTTGCTGAGGAGGAATTTTTGTTTAACTCACTCAGTACGGCCAGCAGTCCTCTCTTTTCCTCTACACAGACCCCTCGGATGTCCAGTGGGTGTCTGAATGACCCAACCTTTAGCTTCCGTCGTCCGAATTGTGGTATTCTTTGTCAACATTCACCTCTTCAGTATAAGAGCCTTCCACTTGCAATATTTTGATGGTGGTAATTGGGGTGAAACGCTGTTAACGTCGTCTCTTTCGCCGTTGGTATGGAGAGAGTTAATGTCTCGTCACACATATCGGTGATTGAAGACATTTTGTTAATGTATCTAATACATTTGAGTATTATCGGTTAGAAGGGGTGGGAGATGTGAATGAATGGAGGGTTGGGGGAAACTGCCTCCTCACACATATCAGTGACTGAAGACATTTTGTTAAAATATCTATTCAATACATTTGAGTATTATCGGTTAGAAGGGGTGGGAGATGTGAATGAATGGAGGGCTGGGGGAAGCTGTCTCCTCACACATATCAGTGACTGAAGACATTTTGTTAAAGTTATACTTTTGAGTATTATCAGTTAGAAGGGGTGGGAGATGTGAATGAATGGAGGGCTGGGGGGAAACTGTCTCCTCACACATATCAGTGACTGAAGACATTTTGTTTAAGTATCTATTCAATACATTTGAGTATTATCGGTTAGAAGGGGTGGGAGATGTGAATGAATGGAGGGTTGGGGGAAACTGCCTCCTCACACATATCAGTGACTGAAGACATTTTGTTAAAATATCTATTCAATACATTTGAGTATTATCGGTTAGAAGGGGTGGGAGATGTGAAGTTCGGGGAAACTGGGCAAATGAGGGTGAAATGAGGATGAAATTTGAAAAAAAAAAATCTAAATACAATTACAGGAAATTACTTAAAGGACTTCGTAAAAGAGAAGTCGTTAAACTGACAAGCGAAACAACTGATAATGAATGCAAAAAGTCAAAAACATCAACGTTCTCAGTCACTTTTGAAGACACACTTTCATGTACGTAAGGCTTCATCAAGCTACAGTTAAAAATGCTTAATTGTCAGGTTACTAAAGCATATGCACTTGACATTAGAACAATACTTGGTCCATAATGAATTTGATAATAGTCTGAGAGCTTAACTCAGAATTGGTCTGTGAATCGGACCAAAGTCTGAGAGAGTCAACTGTAGAGGTTTTAGACTTGAATTCAAGCACCTATAAAAGTATCTTTCTAGTATATTGCTTATTTCCTTGTATGACAATGGGCAATATACTTTTATACTATCTATATGATTCTTTGCTCCCCTTTTTGCTGCCCTGTCTGCTTGGTCGTTGTAAAGGAATCCAGTGTGGGATGGTATCCAACAAAAATCAACATTTGTACCCTTCACAAATATGGAGTGCAATTAATACCTAATTTCTTTTTTGCTGACTGCAAGTGTATAGATCTATTTTCCTATCAAGGTGGATTTTCTACAGAATTTTGCAAGGGGCAACCTTTTTGTTGCCATGGGTTCTTAAACATGCTGTTAGTGCTGAAAACGGGACTTCAGTTTATCTTCTCATCTGAATGACTGTGTTCGGACCACCACTCAAGGTCTAGTGGAGGGGAAGAAAATACTGCAAGCGTCCCTTGTGCTCAGATTCTTTCGATTCCACTAAGCCTTCACTCCACATGAAGGTAATGAAAGGCTGGCTTTCAAACCTTCCTCTCATGCTTGATCATTCATTCCCTAAATTTTTGCTTTCTTCATTTTATTTATGATGGTAGTGCCCTTTTGGTTTTCTTTCCTCCGCTTATTTTCAGTTCTAGACAACTCAAACAGACATGGTTGTGTGTGTTTGTGTGTGTGTGAGTGAGTGTGTGAGTGTGTGCGCACGTGTGTGTGTGTGTGTGTGCATGTGCGTGTGTGTGAGTGTGGGCATGTGTGGGCGCATGCATGTAAGACTGAGTGAGTGAATCATTAATCTTTTGAATAAAATGATTTATAAAAAATATTCCTTCTACCTTCTTTTACTTTGTCATTTTTACTTCTTTAAAAAAAAATAATAATAATGTTAACGATTAATGTACACAATATCAATAAATACTTCAAACTGGACTGCAAGAATCTGTCTGTATAATGTCAGTGCACTGCTCATCAATAGTAACAATTCCTGATTTTACCCATCATATAATATATACTACCATCAACCTTTCAGATTACCAGTTTCCGGATTATCTGAAGTGGGGGATTAATCTCGTCTCTTCTCCACCCCCTTCTTCTGTCTAATTCTCCACAACCCCCTCTCTTGCCAAGTAAAGAACTTAAGAAGAAAAAAGAGCAGAAGAAAGGAACTAACTATGGATCATTCAAAACTTAAATTCACTTGTATATAAATGAGGAGGATATTGTTAGTGGTGCTGCTGTATTTTGGTATGAAAGTACAAGGTTAAGTAAAACTGAGAAACATGTGAGACTGAAAAACACATTATAAATCTTAGCGCAATTTTTATTTCCATATAGACAGAGAAAAGGAGAGAAAGAGACAAGAGAGAGAGACAGCAGCACAATGCCATACAGGTATCACACACACACACACACACACACACACACACAAAAAAAAAAAAAAAAAAAAAAAAAAAAAACCACCACCACCACCAAAACAAACACACAATGAATGAGCAATGGCATTCTCACATTTTAATAAAAACAATTCAGTTCAAATGTGTACACATCCTATGCATACAGATCAGTTTCAATCATCCCATGCTAATCTTCCACAACACTTTTTCTGCTGCAGCGAGTCTTTTGCACCAACAGTACACACACTGACTGAGAAAAACATTCATGTTTTTTTTTACCAAGTTTTCTGTCATGTGTAAGTGAAACATACATTTTAAACACCACATAGATAGCATAAATGTACTAATATGTCACTTCTTTCTTTTTAAACAGATTATTGGAAAATCTGTAAAATCATTATCAAAGACAGTACCAGAAAAATACTAGGATTATAGAACACATTAATGCTCGCATTATTGAACACATTCCTTCTGTCACTAAGATATTTCCTGTTCATTACTCAATCCAGCTTGATGGTTTTTGTTCTTTGCTTCTTGGTGACCACAGTACACACTGTGTTTGTAATGTGTACCTCTGTGTGTGTGTGTGTGTGTGTGTTTGTGTGATCCCCAAACCTCCTCCCACTCCTGCAAAGTTACATCCAACATCCAACGTTTTAATACAAACTGCTTACAAAGACAAAAAAATAAGTTGTCGTGTTACCCTATTTAGGTATTTTAACAGCTTGCAAAATAGCAATCAAGATGCTAAGGTGATAACATACCAGAATAAATCCCAAAATAGCAATCATGATGCTAAGCTGATAACATACCAGAATAAATCCCAAAATAGCAATCAAGATGCTAAGCTGATACCAGAATAAATCCCAAAATAGCAATCAAGATGCTGAGCTGATAAGATACCAGAATAAATCCCAGCTGTGTCCTCAGGTAACGAAATCCAAAAGAAACAAAAGTCAGCCGCCATCAACAATAACACCCAGAAGATTCTTTAAAACTCACACAGTCACAGTCCAAGCTTTTTGTGTCCCAAGAACAGGGGACATCACCAACATACTACTGCTTTCAAACGGAAGCCTCGCTTTGCTTCAAACAGAAGACCAACACATTTCCATTTCAGTCACCCCAAGAACAGGAACACTGACAACACAGTCTCACACTCTGTGTTTCAAATGGGACATCAACACACCTCCATTTCATACATTCACCAAAAGAACAGACACATCAATAACACACATCCTCTTGTTTCAAAGTCACCCGAAAACAGACACATCAATAACCTTCCCCCCCATATCCCCCTACCCACCCACTGTTTCAAACGGTCACCCCAAGAACAGACACATCAATAACACACCTCCCAACTGTTTCAAACGGTCACCCCAGTCACTACCAAAACAGATCAGTAACACACCTCCCCATTGTTTCAAACTGTCACCCCAATCTTGCCCTTCAGCCAGTCGTGGCGGACAAAGGGAGTGTTGCCCAGCTTGTAGTAGCCGTGGTCGCGGTTGTACTTCCAATGGACAGCCCTGCGGACGAAGCCCTCAGAGTAGTCCTCCTTCCATGTCTTCCGCTTGCTCATCACCTGTGTCACAGAGGGAAGGTGGCAGAATGGTTAAGTCACTTCTCTGCCAATACAGTGTCTGTGAAACTTCTACTTTTGACATTTATTTATTGTGTTATCTAGTTTAAAACTGACCCATCCTGCCCTGCCCTTTCTCCTAAGTTTTGAAAATAAAACTGAGTGTCTGGTCATTTGGACAACTTGATGCACTGAAAGGGGAAACCTGTGGTAACATAAGTCAACAAATAACCACCCAGAAGAGCAGCCAGGGCCCAGCAAGGACACCCCTCAGACAACCAGCCAGGACTTCACCCACCCAATGACAGCCAGGACTTCACCCACCCAATGACAGCCAGGACTTCACCCAAGACTTCACCCACCCAATGACAGCCAGGACTTCACCCAAGACTTCACCCACCCAATGACAGCCAGGACTTCACCCAGGACTTCATCCACCCAATGACAGCACGACTTCATCCACCCACTGACAGCCAGGACTTCACCCACGACTTCACCCACCCAATGACAGCCAGGACTTCATCCACCCAATGACAGCCAGGACTTCACCCACCCAATGACAGCCAGGACTTCATCCACCCAATGACAGCCAGGACTTCCAGGACTTCACCCACCCAATGACAGCCAGGACTTCATCCACCCAATGACAGCCAGGACTTCACCCACCCAATGACAGCCAGGACTTCACCCACGACTTCATCCACCCAATGACAGCCAGGACTTCACCCACCCAATGACAGCCAGGACTTCATCCACGACTTCATCCACCCAATGACAGCCTGGACCTCCCCCAGTGACAGCCAGGACTTCACCCACCCAACGACAGCCAGGACTTCATCCACCCAGACTTCATCCACCCAATGACAGCCAGGACCTCTCCCAGTGACAGCCAGGACTTCACCCACCCACCCATTGACAACCAGGGCTCAGCAAGGACACCAGACGGAGCCCCAAGCCAGACAGACAGCCAGGTCCCCACATCTGAACCACACCATGTTCTATGGAGCAAGACCACAGCCCTGAACAACTTGTCCTTAATTAAGGGTGTCAGGCAACAGATCATTAAACTCCATAAGCATCAACATACATAAGTGTTGTCCTCTGGCAAAACTCTGCAGAAGAAATCTACTTTGGTAGGTATACAGATACATATACAGCACTCAAGGCCTGGGTTAAACCATTAATGCTGCTGGTCAGGCATCTCTGCCTAGCAGTTTCAGTATCAGTAGCTCAAGGAGGCGTCACTGCATTCGGAATAATCCATATACCCTACACCACATCTGCCAAGCAGATGCCTGACCAGCAGCGTAACCCAACGCACTTAATCGGGCCTTGAGAAAAAAAAGAAAAAAAAAGATGAATAAATAATAGATAAATACATAAAAAAGAACTACTACTAATAATAATAATATGTATAAGGCGCAAAAACTTGATGAAGTCAACTATAAGCGTACGTAAATAAATAAATAAATAATAATTATTAAACAAACAAAAAAAGTATTAATAATAATAATAACAATAATAATAATAATAACATAAATAAATTAAAAAAGCAGATGTGGTCTAGTGTATAAGGATTTGTCAGAACACAGTAAAGCCTCCTTCAGAAACTGAAACTGAATCTGAAACACTCTGGCTGGTACACAAATATATATCCATTCATGCACTCAAGGCCTGACTAAGCATGTTGGGTTGTCCTGCTGGTCAGGCAGACACCTACCTAGCAGATATGGTGCAGAGTATAATATGGATTTGTCCAAACGCAGTGAGGCCCCCTTGAGAAACTGAAACTTTGTGTGTGTATGTGTGTGTGTGGTATCTGTGAGTGTGTTTATGTGTATCTCAATCTGTGTGTGTGTGCATGTGTGTGTGTGTGTGTGTGTGTGTGTGTGTATGTGTTCATGTGTAACTGTGTATGTGTTTATGTGTAATATATGTGTGTGTGTGTTTGTTCCTTCGTTGTTCGTTCTTTTGCTTAACATCTATTCACATTTGTGATTTTAGACGAAAATCCATTATCTCCCCCACCCCACCCATGCCCTTAAATCATCACTACTTTCCCTGTTCCTCTCTCCTCAATTAGCATAAAAAAATTTAAAAAATTTAAAAGGAATATAAACGAAATAAAATAAACTAACTAGTCAACCAGTAGAATCACAACAAAGAGCCAATTGGACTCCAAATTAAACTCTGAACTATTTCAAACACATGTTGATTATCATATAAGACATTTCCAATGGAAGCAGATGGAACTGCAGGTTTTGTACAGTACATAGGTAAATATGGTTTTAACTGTTCACATTTATAGATGATATGCATGGGTGTAATTTCACTGCCGCAAATGCAAGTCACATTTGAAGTATATTTTGTTTTTATGGCATCCAGTTGTAGTCTGTACATTAGACTGGTGAGCCTTCTGCTACTGTGATGTCCTTTTAAACAAAAACATGCGATCATTTTTTCGCGAGCTATTGTCAGTATTTTCTCTGTCAGGATCAGACTCCTGTTTTAGTTCATTGACATGGTTCCAGCAAGTTTCCTCCAGCAGAGAATAACCTTCTTGTAATGAATATGGAATACAATTTTCTATGGCATTGTAAATGTTCATTGCACTTTTTTTCACACAATGATCCACCTGCTCATTTCCCACGATCCCTTCGTGAGAAGGGATCCAACAAAAATTAATCTTTGTACCACGGATGGTCAAAACATGAATTAAATGACGAATTTCTGTTATGAGTTCTCCTCTTGTCTTCAAATTAAAAGATTTTAATGCTTGTAATACAAATTTAAAATTGACACAAAATAACACTTGAAACATGGTAATGGGAAGATCTAGTAAGTGATTTAATCCCATTACTATAGCCATAAGTTCTGCTGTGAATACTGAAAAATCTTTACTGATATGATAGTACTTCTCTACTTTTAATGACAGAATTATAAATGCTGCCCCTGCCTGATTGTTAAGTACTGAACCATCTGTATCTACTTTAAGGTGATTGGGGTAATTTTCTTGAATGTGAGATTTGACAAAAGCTGGGAGAGCAGGGCCTTCAGCTTTCTTTAAATCCAGGTAATTAATGTCAAATGTTGCACTGTTCATCTCCCATTTAGGTATTGTCATATATGACAACAGAGGAGCTGTTTGATTTGGGTTCACTCCTGGTGTTTTAAATATGCCAGAGGTATAAGTACCTATAGTCATGAGGGAGTGAATAGACTGTGCTCTTTTAGGGAAATGAAGGTTTGATTTTAAACTGATCTCGGCAATATTTGAATTTTGAACTGTAGTACTTTTCAAGATATATTTACTTGATGCAAGTTTCATCTGTTCTTCAAAGGGTAATACTTTAATTTCTGTGTATGTTTTTAAAGTTGAAGCATGAACTGAACACTAATAGCAAGCTTATATGCTTTACTATCCACACTTTGTAATTTCTTTAACATGTATGTTGGTGCAGAAAAGAATACCTCTTGTGCATACATTAGCTTTGAGCGTACTAGCGATATTGCTAGGTGGATAAGTACAGAGGTATCCTGACCCCAGTGTTGCCTGCTAACAATCTAGTTGAGGCTTTTTCTAGCCTTTGTCAAGAGGTAGTCCATGTCAGTTTTGATGTGAGATATACGCCAAGGAATTTTACTGCTTGTTTGTATTCTAGCACTGACCCACCTATTTTAAAAATGGGTAATGTGTCTGGGTTAGAACCAGGATTAAACAGATCCCTGCATGAATTTTCTGGCTGCAGATTCAATCCATTTTCTGACATATAGTTAGTCAGCTTATCTAGTTCTTCTTAATACAGCCTCTTTGCATAATTTATCATTCTGAGAGGGGTTTTTTTTTCATTGTTAGTTTCATCCATATGCATATATATATATATTGTCTCCATATTGTACCTTTTCAACATTATTTGATCAAGACTGTGGAAGATCGTGAGTTAAGATGTTGAAAAGTATTGGTGCGAATACCGATCTTTGTGGGATTCCCATGTCAAGTGATCTGGAGTTAGAGTAAGTATTTCTTACCTTTGTTTTGATTACTCTATTGCTTAAAAAAAGCTTTTAAATAATTAAACATGTAACCTGATAACCAACTGATTTTATTTTATAGAGTAATCTTGAAAGCCATACTTGGTCATATGCTTTTTTTATGTCAAAGAAGGTGGCTAGCACATTTTTTCTATGAGCAAATTGATGTTTTATCTGGTTAGTGATTCTAACTAGGTGGTCAACTGCTGTTCTCCCTTTTCTAAAACCTGCTTGGTTAACTGGAATTACTTTTTTTTTTCACAGTAATGAAGAAGCCTGTTTAACACAATCATTTCCATTAACTTTCCAACATGTGAAATCAGAGCAACTGGTCTGTAATTGTTTTTACCAGTTTTTGGCTTGCCTTGTTTGAGGACAGGAACCACTATGGACTGTTTCCATAAAGTAGGTAATGTACCGTTTGACCAACAATACTGAATATGATTATGTAGAAATCTGAGGAACTTATCCGGTGCTTTAACATTTCATTTGAAATGGCGTCTGGTCCCACTGTCGATTTTTTGGTTCCAAGAGAAGAAAAAGCTTCTTTCATTTCCAGAAAAGTAATTGGAGCATTTGTATAATGATTATAGGTTATTTGTGGATCATCATGTTTTTCGTTTGCTGCTTCCTTTTCCCTTAGAATTCTTTCTTTCTCTGGCAAACAATCTGTACAACTGGATTTGGCAAACACTTCTGAAAATGCTTCAGCTTTTTCAAAAGCAGCCGGGAACTCTTTGTTTTCTAATTTAATGTCGTAATCAGGTAAATTTACACCTTTTTCATTTAAGTTTTTTCCAGACTTTGTGGATATCTTTTTGATCAGAAACATCTTTGTTACAAAAATCTGACCAGTACTGTAGTTTGGCCTGTGCTAATATCCAGTTATGATGATTTTTTGTCTTCTTCATTTCTGTGTGCTTTTCTTCGTCAGATTTATCTTTAAAATACACTCTAAATGCACGGTTTTTAGCTTTTTTAGCTTCATTACATTGTGCGTTCCACCACACATTGCCCGAATGTTTGTCTGATTTTACTGCACTACATTTAGGAATAGACGCATCAGCAGCAGACAAAACTGCTTCCATGAATTTTGCGTATAAGGTGTCAACATTTTTGACACGAACGTCACTGATATCAGTGATAGAAAGTATGGTCTCAAATCTGGTCCAGACAGCTTTTCTATAATTGTATTTTGGAATTTTATCTTTTTCAAAGTCACATAACACTGAGTACCTTTTAAAGTGATTACAATCCAGTCACATAACACTGAGTACCTTTTAAAATGATTACAATCGGTAAGTGATCACTACCAAGCGTGTCTTTTATAGTATCCCACTCACATTCTGGGGCAATGATAGGGAAAATCAGTGAGAGGTCTATAGCCGTTGCTCTATGTCGCGATATATCAGGGATTCTGGTTACATTACCGTCATTTAGAAGATGTAAAGATGAATCCACAACATTTTCAACAAAACGATTATTAATCATTAATGGCCATTTTGCAGTCATTGTCCCAGAATGGGGAATGGGCATTAAAATCACCGGCTACTAACAATTTTTCATTCTGGTCCTGAAGGGTTCGTAACCATTCTGTGTTTTGATTGTCAGGACCTTTGGGTAGGTATACCGAAGCTATGTTCAAAATTATTTTCTCGTTAAACTTAACCCTGACTGCACATGCATTTATGTTATGTTATCAAACTGTCAGGCACAGTAGACTGGATCTCATGAAACATCAAATGTTCTTTTACATAAATAGCTGTGTTGATCTTTCCTTTATCATCCTCCGACTGAAATATGGGTGGATAGTCAAAATTGTGTAGTTTAGGGATTTTTGTTTTGCTTACATTTAATGACTGCAAAAATAACACATGATAATCACTTTCCGAAAGATGCTGAATAAGATGAGGTAGATTTGCTGAAATAGATCTGCAATTCCATTGCATAATAACTATATCTGTCTGCCTTACCATTTTTTGTTACCATATCAAATTTGCCTGTTAGTTGATATCTAATGGACACATAGACTAAAAAATAAAATCGTACAATGGCGAAACAGTCTACTGCTTTTGCGTTGAATACACTAAGCAGGTAAGTCAGCATTTATATGTGTGTGTGTGTGTGTGTGTGTGTGTGTGTGTGTGCCTGAGTGTATGTGTACGTACGTGTTAACAGTTAAGTGTGTGAAACAAACTGAAAGAGAAACATCACCTGCATCTGCTTGTGGCGCGGCTTGGCCTTGCACTCCACAAACAGCCGCCCCTTCCGCCGCACAAAGTAGCAGCTGGAGCAACGCTTCTTCAGTGCCACACGCACATGGTAGCTCCTGCAGCTCTGCAGCCCTGTCATGCACGGAGCCAGCCTGTTGACGCTCTGCAGGAGAGGCAACCTGGGCAGAAGGGAGGAGGAGGAAGCAGAGAACGATGATAAAGGCGATGAACAATTCATCCTCAACAGAGGCTGGTGGAGACTGGTGGTGGTGGTGGTGGCAATGCCATGTCCAGGTGAAAGGGTGGTGGTGGAGGAGGCGGGTCGAGGGATGTGGAGGCGGTGGAGGGATTTGGAAGAGAGGTTCAATGCTGCCTGGTGGAGACCGGTCTTCAAGGTTCCCAATGCCAGCTTCACCACTGATGCCATGACTGAAACATAAATGCAAGTTGACTGTCTGAGGAGTTGATCTTAAGTTAGATAAGAGAGTAGGTTGTTTTAACCAAGGAAAATTTTACACATGTCTGAAACAATACACAATGACAGTCTGAGGGGTTGATCAAAAATAAAACTTAGACAGGAGAATCAGTCCTTTCACAAGAAAAAAATTACTTTAAAAGTTATGGACACAACCACAGCTGCACATGCACACTCACTGTTTGACCATGCATGCATTATTGGCATAAGACATACATTATTTGTGTGTGTCATGTAAGTGGTTTTGTGCAGTGCAGTATACTGTGTCACAGTGTGTGCATAAGTGCATACAGTAGATATATATATACTAGTCTTCAGTTTTATGTCATCCCACTTCAAGTGTGTGTGTGTGTGTGTGTGTGTGTGTGTGTGTGTGCGTGTGCATGCGACATTAATTTCTTTTTACCTTTCCATCCTGATACTATCAACTAACTATGAACTATCCCATGCACAGATGCAGTGTTTACTATTTGGCTTTCTTCCTTCATCAATCAGCCCAGCACTAAACTCATGTGCAGCTGTTTATCAAAAGGAGCAGGACCCAATATGTCATAATCAATAATATCTATAAAATAAAATAAAAAGTATGTTTGTTTAGTATTTCTCTTCTACATACTTTTATTCTTCACAATGTGACTCATGTCTCAAAATAAAGATGGCTAAATATACGAATCAGATCAAGAAATGGAATAAAATTTATCTGTACAGTATCTGGTGTGTTGACATGTGTGCTTCACTATAACTACTACCTTTTTTTAAAATATTGAATTTAACAATAAAGATATACAGAAAAGTGAACAACTCTGCAGCAACTGAAGCAAACAGTGACCAAACTAGTCAGGGGATTCGCATTTGTCAAATTTTACAACCAAAGATCAAAAGAACCTACTCAGATTCAGTGACTGGCTCACACAGATTATTTTGTTTTTTTTTTTTCTAATTTAAAACAATAGAGGGAGAGACAAGCAGAGAAACAGTGTGTCCCAATATTACACAATGATTCAGTAATGTTAACATGCCCTTCTGCACACAAAAATGTATGTCACCATCCCCTTATCAAATTTTGTTTAAATGTGTGTGTCTGTTGTGGTGGCATTTTCAATGTAAATCAATACCACAAACACAATAATCTAATAAACATCTGAATTAAAAGTTAACTCATTTATTGACTTAATAAATTCTAATGAAAAAAAATGAAGATTCTTTTTATTTTTTTTACCGCATAATATGCATCACAATATCAGCAATGACTAGAACAGCTAAAATTTGATAGTACTTTCTCAATCATTTTTGGTGGCCCTTAACCCTTAGGGGAAAAAAATGCTCTGACCCTTGCCTAGACATTCATTCATAAATCAGCTGACTTCGGTCCTCACGACAAGTGAGTCCGAGTTTGTCACTCACAATCACACGCACACACACACAAAAAATTGTACATACACACACATCCCAAATAGCCTTGTAGTGAATACATGATAAACCATTAAAAACCAAGAATACACATTCAACACACATTCAGACACAAATACATACATGAGTGGATGTGTGCACACACGTTAATGGGTAGTAGGGTACAAAGACCCTTTTGTGTCATCACAATGAAATGAGTCTGATACAATGTTTCAAAATCACACACACACACACACACACACACAAACTGTTTGTTAAGTTTGCTCCAAAAAATAATAATGAGGAACTTTACGTTTATGGTAACAAGGCTGAGTGTGTTTGAATGCAATTCTTGTACATTAACGAGTAAGTTTTAAAATTCTTGTACATTAACGAGTAAGTTTTAAAGCTAGTGAGCAGAACTTGAGGTTAAAATTTACTGTTATCCTGAAGTTAATAATATGATTTATGCTGAAAGACTGCAGTGTCTTGACTCTTCCACTTTCCATATTTGGCATTACTGTTAAGGCATTACTGTCAATACCTTACAAAAAAAACAACTGAGGCAATATGATATCCAAATCATGCTGACAACATTGCTGGTTGCTAGTGCACTAGTTCCACACACAAGTGATACATTTGGTTCTTTCAGTTAAATATATACGTTTGCAAGTTATCACTAATACAAAGAGTCTGAAATCGGTAACTAATTGTAATAAGTCATTCATTCCTGGGCTGAATTTAGGTTGCTAAAGTGGGACTTTACCCATTCAATTTATGAAACAACTTGTTAAATGTTGACAAGTGATCAATCAACCTTGACTTGCGGTTTCGACTTTGCACATTTCCTATCAGTTCTGACAGCGCTTCAAAATCAGTGGCAACTATATTTAACAGTGATACCGTATCCCAATTCTAATTTGCTCTTGATTATTTTGTTTTGTCATAATGAAGAATTCACGTGAGTTTCACCCTTCAATATACCGACTGCTCTCCTTCGGCTGCGACGGGGGACCGGATGTTGATAAAGAGACGTAACTCTGAATTACCACAGCCGACAAATTTTCAAGGGACATAGTACACGGGGAGTTTCGACCACTGACCTATAAACATGTATAATATATGTACATACGATCTCGATGGTTTCGACACGGGGGAGTATCGACACTGATCCCGGGTAGGCATTGTGTAATGAGTACAGAACTCAGCTGTCGTGTTGGGGTGTGTGGTGCTGATAGGGTGTGGGAATGACTGTTTTTGTTAGTGAGGAGTGGACTTCTCCACCATCTAGTTTTGTTTTTGTTTTGTTTTTGTTTTGTTTTCTTCCCGCGAAGTCGATGTTCGATGTTGGTGGGAATACGGACCCTTTGTTATTGTTGTTGTCTTTGTTTGTTTTTTTGTTTGTTTTGTTTCTGTTGTTTTTTTGTTTTGTTTTGTTTTTTCGTTTGTTTGTTTGTTGTTGTTTTTTACATTTCCACCAAAAAGCAAAACAAACACTCAAAGTAAAAAAAAGACACATTGTAACCCCCCCTGCCCCGCATACCCACGCCTCCCCCCATCCCCGCCCCACGACACACACACACACACACACATACACACACACACACACACACTCCAACCCTCCCAAACTCCCAACCACTAACCGCAGCTCCACCATAGCAAGGCGGCTGACCAACTCATCATGTGTGGTGTCTGCACGCTCTGTGCATGCGACAGGCGCGCGAAGAACATGCGCAAGATGCACACGGCCGTGCGTCTGAACGAAAAGCTACGCGAGAGGTCGGCCAACGCGGACCTGATCATCCTCAACATGCCCACCATCCCAGAAAACCCGCTCAGCCAGGCCAACTGTATCCTTTGGTTCTGGCGTCTTGAGAAAAATCATTGTCATCATGGTCATCATTCAGTGGACGTTCTTGTCGCCTGAATCACCACTGTTGATATTATCGTCGTCGTTATTATTATCATCATCGTTCAGTGGATGTTCTTGTCGCCTGAACCATCACTATTGATAATTATTATCGTCGTCGTTATTATAATCATATTCATTCAGTGGATGTTCTTGTCGCCTGAACCATCACTACTGACATCATCGTCGTCGTTAATTCATCGTCGCCAATGTCATTTGCTCCATCGTGGTCATCGTTTATTGATTGGACTTAATCGCCATCTGCATTATCACCACCATCATCGCCTTTGTCTTTATCGTTGTTTGTTCATCGCCGTCATCTTCATGGAAAGGAGGTCATGTGTTGTGGTCACTTGTATGTTGTATGTCAGAAGCCGTGCGGTGTTAGGAGGTGTCACTGTGTTTGGCTTCACGTGCTGTGGTCACCTGTCTGTTGTATGTCAGAAGCCGTGAGGTGTCAGGAGGTGTCACTGTGTTTGGCGTCACGTGCTGTGCTCACTTGTCTGTTGTATGTCAGAAGCCGTGAGGTGTCAGGAGGTGTCACTGTGTTTGGCGTCACGTGCTGTGGTCACTTGTCTGTTGTATGTCAGAAGCCGTGCGGTGTCAGGAGGTGTCACTGTGTTTGGCGTCACGTGCTGTGCTCACTTGTCTGTTGTATGTCAGAAGCCGTGCGGTGTCAGGTGTCACTGTGTTTGCGTGCACCGTGTAGCAGGACGAAGATCGTTCATCACTCTCATTCAAAGTCACCGACATGTATCACTGAGAGACACCCCACCTTTTTATGGGGGTTATTACTTGAATGGAGGGTATCTGTCACCTGGCATGAGGTCATACCCTTGAAGAAATGGAACCCCGTCTCCCGCCACCACTTCATCATCGCCCCCCCCTCCCCCTCCCCCCTCCCCACCCTCACACACACACACACACACACACAAGAGAGAAAGAAACAAGAACTCATCACCGCCTGCACAGAGAGCTGTACCTGTCTTGAGGTCATCTTCATGTGCAGCTTGAAACATTCCCTGTCTGGTGAGGGCAGTCCATGCTTGAAGAGCATTTCTTAGCGAGACAGAGGTTATCAACAGGACAGGTGGAACGAGCATCACTCCCAAATTGGGCGTGGTCACCTTGTGGCCTGTCATGGCAGGATGACTTTCCTGATGCGAAATATGTCATGGAAGAGAACACCTGTACGTGTGAACTGAGAATTTCACCTGTCATGAGGTGCGACTTCATGTGTGGAGGTAGGGTCTGTTCTGATCTTACCTGCATAAAAAGCATCGTGTATTTGTGTTTAGACCATCAGGTGTCCAACGAACATCAGTTATCTGACGGCTTTGTATAAAATAATACCCTCTTCTGTCTTCGTTATATGTGTATTTGCAAGGTTCTTGCCGACAACTTATTCGGCTATTATCAACTCTCAACTAAGGGTCTTGAGATTAGCAGTCACACACGTTGATCACCTGTGCACTTTGTTAGCTCCACCGCGGGGACAACGTGGCGTTAGATACACACCTCTCCAGTTTCCAGCACTGAGGGATGTCTGCACGTTTTTTCCCACGTTCCAAACATCATGTATGCCTATGTAGACACTCTCCACGAAAATCAGATTCTAGCCCAGATAGTCGAGACAGCACTTACCTCCTCTGCTGTTCTGATGGTCACAGTCGAAAACGACTATCATACATACATATCTAAGTGCAGATTGTCGGTTGTTTGCACATCAAATCCTTGTTCTTAGAACTCGCCAACCAACGAAGACTATTTGTTCGTACTGTCAACGTTACAGTGCTGTTCCACTGACTCCATCGTACATATATCGGGACTGGGTTATATTTGTTGTTGTTGTGGGGATGGTCTGTTTTGACGAGCTTGACGAGAATTGTCATGTATTTTCTCGTTTTTGCTCGCACATCGATTCAGTGTCTTTTTCTCTTATTATGTAATGTATTTTCTCGTTTTTGCTCGCACATCGATTCAGTGTCTTTTTCTCTTATTATGTAATGTATTTTCTCGTTTTTGCTCGCACATCGATTCAGTGTCTTTTTCTCTTATTATGTAATGTATTTCTTGTTTCAGCTCGCACATCGATTCAGTGTCTTTTTCTCTTATTCTGTAATGTATTTCTTGTTTCAGCTCGCACATCGATTCAGTGTCTTTTTCTCTAATTATGTAATGTATTTCTTGTTTCAGCTCGCACATCGATTCAGTGTCTTTTTCTCTTATTCTGTAATGTATTTCTTGTTTCAGCTCGCACATCGATTCAGTGTCTTTTTCTCTTATTATGTAATGTATTTCTTGTTTCAGCTCGCACATCGATTCAGTGTCTTTTTCTCTTATTCTGTAATGTATTTCTTGTTTCAGCTCGCACATCGATTCAGTGTCTTTTTCTCTTATTATGTAATGTATTTTCTCGTTTTTGCTCGCACATCGATTCAGTGTCTTTTTCTCTTATTATGTAATGTATTTCTTGTTTCAGCTTGCACATCGATTCAGTGTCTTTTTCTCTTATTATGTAATGTATTTCTTGTTTCAGCTCGCATATCGATTCTCGCATATCGATTCAATGTCCATGCCTTTTTTCCCCTTCAGTTTTAGTTGGGGATGAAAAGGACATTGATTAAAGCTGACTTACGTGTATGTGTATGTGTGTGTGTGTGTGTCTGCGTGTGTGTGTGTGTCTATGTGCGTGCGTGCGTGCATATGTATGTATTATATATATGTGTGTGTATATATATATATGTGTGTGTGTGTGTGTGTGTGTGTGTGTGTTTGCGTGTGTAGTTTCATCGCACCAGTAGTTGATTTCAAATCAATGCCAAGTTTTTTGTTTGTTTTTATTCTTGTCATTTGTCGTGTGAGAACAATGTTTACCTGTTTACCATTTAACTGGCACGTACCAAAAATTCATTGATTCATAAAATCGGAATAGAGTTCACGGCTCAAAGGCATGAACAAATAATTTTCACTCGCATCACAAATTCAATTCATATGCATGGAAAATTAAGCTTGAAAAAAATAATCACTTTGCCTTTGTCCGTCTGTTCATTTATCTATATCTGTCTGTCTGTCTATCCACCCATCCATCCGTTGTAAAGCTGACTAGTTCACGAATTTGAAAACGAATGGTGTTTATGCTTGTCAGTTTTTGTGTGTGTGTGTGTGTGTGTGTGTGTGTGAGAGAGAGAGAGAGAGAGAGAGAGAGAGAGAGAGAGAGAGAGAGAGAGAGATGTTTATTCACATTCAGGCCTCAGCCCGAAGTGAACGGGTTCTTGTGAGCACAACAGAACTAACTGAAACAACATAAACAGACAAGCGTGAATATAGGGATGATAAAACAAATCACATTCATTTCACGAAGCAGTTGTTTCTCTCAGTTTGAAAACAAAGAAAAAGCATGTACGTCATTAGTATTACTTGACGACATTAACAACTGACCCATTGGTCATTCGGGGCTGGTCCACAATGACACAGGAGTAAGACCAAGCATGGGGTAGTTAGTCTGTTACACCCAGAACACACACACACACACACACACACACACACACACACACACACGCACACACACACACACACACACGCACACACACACAGAAGCTTTTCACTATTCCCTCAACACACACACACACACACACTCACACACACACACACACACACACACACACAAATTGAAAATAATTTTAAAACGAATAACAAAAATCAGAACAAGCAGAAGAAGAAAATGAGGGTGGAGGGAGAGAAGGAGGAAAAAGACAATAGTAGAATAGGAAGTTAACATCCTCTGGGCCATTAGATACCCACCTCATTTTCTGAAATAAGTGCTGATCTTCGTGCTTCATAATGTATAGTTATGGTGTTGAGTATTTGAATGTCTTATTTTCAGCCTGGAATTAGCGCTGTGCCCCAGATCCAAGAGGAATGTAAGAAAAAACAACTTTAATAATTTCATAGTTAACGTAAAAACATAAGGAAAGAAAAAAAAAGAAAACAAAGAGTTGGTATTAAGGCCAGAGGTCTCCACTAAAAAGGAAAAGAACAAGAAAAGAAACAAAGAAAAAAGGTACACTGATATTGTACGAGCGCGCGAGCGCCCCGGCCCCCCCACAAACACAATTCTGCTGGGTGCTATAGCACATTTATTTATTATTGTCACAACCCGTAAGGGGTTGCCCATGTACCCCCATCTCTTCCCAGACTACCTAACGTCCCGGCAACACAAACACAGAGACAAAAGTTCAGCTCGTTTTCTTTTTACTGTGATCATTGGAAAAATACATAAATACGTAAACGCCACAAAACAAAGCATTCTAATATATAACCCCTGTCTAACCACAGCACAATTCTTCTGCAGTTTCACAGTCAGCTGCAGCGCCAGTTCAGCTCAGCTACGCTGCCAGAGTTCAGACTCATCCAGACAGCTGAAGACGGACGACGCTTGCAGTTTCGATGGCCGGGAGAGGATCGGGATGACAGGGGCAATGGGAAAGTGGGAAAGGGTACGTTGGAAGTGTGGAGTGGGAGCGGGAGTGAGGAACTTTTGGGGTGGACACGGACCGTTCTAGAGTTGTCCTGGAGATCCGTCGAAGGCAGTGGCACGGAAGAGGGGTTGGGGGTGAGGGCTGGGGGGGGGGGGGAACTCACAGGAAAATCTGTAACAACCCACTCCCACATCTTTGAAGACTATGCCTCTTTTACAGGTTACAAAAGAGTACACCCTCCTTCCCCAGCCCCTCCTTAAGCAATATACATTACACTAAACAAGAGAGCAAGTGGATAACCTTTTACATAAGCCACCAGCGTACAAAAGCTATCGCCGTGAAAAGTATCTGAACCGTTTGTTACAGCTTCCCCAATACTAAAAGGGTTAAACCAACACACAATCCAAAGCGTCCATTACGACTAACCACAAACGGCAATAATATTTCAGTATCCACCATGCTTGTTTCGAATAACAGAAACATCCAGTGAGGCGTTATCACAACCATACCGCATTTCCACACACAAAATGTTTGGGAAAATGTACAGACTGCAGTTAGACAATTTTCATTATAAAGAAAACAAATTGAAAGAACAATCCAAGCTGAATATATGGCAAAATAACACATCTAACGCAAACATATTTACCAGTTCCCCCCAAATATTTAGAAATAAAAGACTAGTGGATTTAAAAGATTTCCAATAAAAAAAAAACATCACCCCAACCTTACAAGCAACCAAAACCTAACTCACTCTGGTGTCAACAAATGTCACAAGTCACATCACTAAAATTAATTAGCACTACAAAGACAAACACACAACTCCCTCACCTGTCACCAGGTAAATAGGCACACCACTGGCCCAGGGTGAAACACAGGACCACACAGACCAACACTGAAGATGGGGGTGACAAGGAAAACGCCCCACAACTTCACTGACGGCACCCAACAGCACACACGCTGGAACGGTGACCCGTCTCTCCTCAAAGCTCGGCATCAACAGCCCAGGGGAATCTTTCTCTCCAAACTACATACATTTCGGAACTCGGCTCAGAGTTAAAAAAAAAAAAAAATGTTCAGGAGAAGGGACATGCCACACACATATCCCCAGATATGCACGTGCATACGCACGAAGGAGAGAGGGAAGTAGGGAGAGAGAGAGAGAGAGAGGAGGAGGAGGGGGTGGGGGGGAGAAGGGAGAGACAAATGGAAAGGAGGGAAGGAAAAGAGAGTTGCACATGAAAACATGCACAACAAACGCCACGAGCCGTGACAACAATTTTTATGGTAATGGTGTGCGATGTTTGTGTGTGTGTGTATATATATATATATCTATCTATCTATCTATCTATATATATATATATATGTATGTATATGGCGGCAGCACTGTCTATTGTTGTCAAGCCTGCATGTAGCTGTCATATATACATACACAAGAAACATCCTTGAATACGACTCCTGCTACTTTTGTCAATAATGACTATTATTGGCGATAATGATCAGATAAGCTGCGGCTGATGAAGCAAGCCTGGCAAAAGGAGTTTTCCATCAGGCGGAAATCTTGCACAGGCTCTCCACGATCCCGATCTTTGATTGGTTGACTGATTGATTAAACGGAACTTCCTGTCGAGACACACGTTTTGACTGAACAATGTCTCTTTCTGTGTGGTGTTGCTTGACCGAAGAAATGATTATTGCTTACGTCTTATCTGATCTGATCTGTTATTATTAAAAATATTTCAATAAAACCAGGCCATGCCGTTTAGCGTTTCCAAGAGTGAGTGTAATAGGTGTCAACAATCACCCCGTGTTGATTTTTGACACATGTTAAACGACAGACATCCACAAGGAGCTAAGGGAAGCGGTGGGAGATTCTGTGATTCCAGTGAGCCATCGCTCTGTAAAGTCCCTGCAGCTCCTTTAACGAAGTGATGGTCCATACGTACGGTTCCAGCAGATAATCACAAGCTCCCTAATAACCTCCGTCATTCTGATTCCCTCGCATCTTTTAAATCTCGTCTCAAAACCCAACATTTCCCTCAGTTCAATTGTGGCAGGTCCACTTCCTTTGCGTTAGCTGTGCTTGACTATGTGTGTATACATATGTATGTGTACATAACTACATGCATGTATATGAATGTGTATTGTGTGTGCGTGAGTTTATGTAAGTTTGTGCCTGCCTATGTGTGCGTATGTGTTAGGGTAGCTGTTAGATACACATGTATTGTTAAAATGTATGTATGCAGTGTGTGTGTGTGCGTGTGTGTGCGTGTGTGTGCATGTGTGTGTGTGTGTGTGTATGTGTGTGTGTGTGTGTAGTCACATTTTGGTGTGTGTATGTAACATGGATGTAATGTTTTATGTTAGCAAAGCGTTTTTGTAAAGCACCTAGAGCAGATTTCTGGATAGTGTGCTATATATATAAGTATCCATTATCATTATTATTATCATCCACAAGATCATTACGAACACAGCACCTGGCTGCCAGCTGAAAGAGAACTGAGGACCACTGAAGGAAGCACTCCCACACAATCAAAACATCAACTGCCCACTAGTTGGCAGGGACATTTGTTGCAAGTTTTGAGTGTGCCTGTCACAGACATCGCCGTCACCAGTGAAGGAAAAAGGGGGAATTTTGAATCAAACAACAGACCGAAAAATGTCTTATTCCGTTCAAATCAAGAGGCTGGAATGTGCCTCGCACAGCTACCTGAGAAATGGAGGCGAGAGTGAGCGGGGAGAGGAGGAGGGGTAGGTGTTAAGTGAATCGGTTTCAAAACATGTGAACTTACAGAGATTCCTTCATCGACCGTTTCCGATTGAATATTTTGAAAATAGGTTTTGTGAACAGCGGGACAGAAATAAACTGGAGATGAGGGAGGGGGTGGAGTTCCAGTAATCTGAATTAACTCTTGACGTGTGGATGTGGGTACTGCTCGCTATACAAACATAAAATATACACATGTATATGCTTCAGTATTCAAGGATATCACATAAAAGTAGACTGACACATCTCTAAGAACGTTTCACGTATTAAAGAATAGTATACAGCATGAATGAATAAATAAGTAAATATATGAATATATAATAAATGACTAAATAGATAAATGAATAACTAAAAACTAAAAACTAAGAAATAAAAACTAAGAACAGTTTAACTGTATCAAAGAGAAAATCAGAACCAACAAGTGCAACAGCAACGCATATAACGTTTCAAAATGACTTCTTCTTTTTTTCTTTTTTGCACGATCACAATATTGGTGTCGGTAGATAACTATTGTCTCTATGGACCACAACCAGTTGGTAGAATTGCCCCCTATGATCAGCCCAGGTGGGTTTGGCCATCACAGCCGCCGAGATACTTGGCTCCATGGCCAGCCAAACTGGAACTGTCAGCACGACCAGGATGCTGTCTGTGGGTGTTTGGATATGTCACCATGGATCACATACAACAGTGGGAGCTGGCCATCATAGTGACGGGCGCAATAGCCGAGTGGTTAAAGCGTTGGACTGTCAATCTGAGGGTCCCGGGTTCGAATCACGGTGACGGCGCCTGGTGGGTAAAGGGTGGAGATTTTTACGATCTCCCAGGTCAACATATGTGCAGACCTGCTAGTGCCTGAACCCCCTTCGTGTGTATATGCAAGCAGAAGATCAAATACGCACGTTAAAGATCCTGTAATCCATGTCAGCGTTCGGTGGGTTATGGAAACAAGAACATACCCAGCATGCACGCCCCCGAAAACAGAGTATGGCTGCCTACCTGGCGGGGTAAAAACGGTCATACACGTAAAAGCCCACTCGTGCACATACGAGTGAACGCAGAAGAAGAAGAAGAGAGGCCATCATAGTGATAATGCTGCAAACTGCCTTCTAAGGAGGAAGGTGGCAGAATGGTTAAGACGCCCATCTGCCAATACAGAGTCCGTGACGGTGTGGGTTCGAATCCCGCTCTCGCCCTTTCTCCCAAGTTTGACTGGAAAATCAAACTGAGTTTCTAGTCATCAGCGTGTTGGATTATGCTGCTGGTCAGGCATCTGCCAAGCGGATGTGGGTGTAGCGTATATGGATTTGGTCGAATGCAGTGACGCCTCCTTTGAGAAAGTGAAAGTGAAACTAAGCACCCGCTCCCTTTTTGCCCAGGGTTTACCCGAAAGATGGGGATTGGCGTTTACTGGGTCGGGGCCCCAGTCCCTTAGTTTCTTTCACCATACAATTACTGGCTACTTGCCAGCAGTAATCTTTGACCAAACTTTCACTCCATGCGGGAGAACCGGCCTCTAGTTAAACGATATTATTAGTATGATCCAATGCCAAGAGTTTAAATTCAAGTGAATAACGTTTGTTTCGCGGTAGCGTTCTGCTGGTGACGGGCATTGACGTGGATGACTGAATGGCCAGGAACATACCCACCCTTCTCTGCAAACAGCTGGAGACAAAACGCCAGCTGCTGAAACAAGACACTGCTTCATGGGGTGTGGCGACATGGTCGCACTTGGGTTTGTTTGTTTTTTTAGTGACGCATCCACAACTTACGCAGACATTCTATTTTTATTTCAAGATACAATTCTGCACCTCTTTGTAGCGCAAAAGGGTTCTAGCAAACAGCGTCATCTTTAATTTACGAAAATTTTATGTCCTTTCCTTTGCTATCCTGAGCACAGTTTTTTAAGCCAAAATGGTTGTGTGTGTGTGTGTGTGTGTGTGTGTGTGTGTGTGTGTGTGTGTGTGTGTGTGTGTGGTGATTGGTGTGGGGGATCCTAGATACTGGGCGTTTACAAAGTTGTTTACAGTACTGACAAGATGTGTCAAGATATTTACATATGTCACTATCGAACATTGTCGCCAGGTGAAGTCTGTCAGCACAACAGCGATGTATCTAACACATTCAAACTGATGTCTCCCTTTAGAAAAATCGACTGTCAAAGTTTCGACACATCCAAGGTATGGACATGTCGAATAATGTACATATATACATACATACATACATACATGCATACGTGTGTGTGTATGTATATATATGTGTGTGTGTGTCTGTGTGTGTCTGTGTGCGTGTACGCGCGCCTGTGTTCGTGCGCGCGCGCGCGCGCGTGTGTGTGTGTGCCTCTGTGTGTGTGTGTGTGTGTGTGTGTGTGTGTGTGTGTGTGTATGTGTTTGTGTTTGTATGTGTGCGTGTGTGTGCGTGTGTTTGTGTTTGTATGTGTGTGTGTGTTTGTATGTGTGTGTGTGTGTGTGTGTGTGTGTGCGGAAGGCTGATGGTTAACCAGAACTGGAAGCGACCATTAATAAAGGTATGATAAAAGGCATAATGACGAAACCAGAGGCAATGATGAGCGCGAAGGAACACCACAGCTTCATTCGAGCCTCGTGATACCAGCCCCCACTGCTCTTGCTTAGGGCCTGAACAAACAAACAACACAGCGAACATTGTCTAGCTCTAGGAATACTGCCGTGTCTCAAGTTCATTCGCGCCAATTCACGCGTGCACATAAAAAAAAAATTATCCGCACTATACCAGCACGATTCACGCACATACAACTTACACATACTCACATGCACGAACACCCCTCATTCTTGGTTCCCTCCACTCACCTCTCTCTCCATCACTTTTTCTCTCTCTTGTTTCTGTCGGAACCTATTTGATTATATCCAAGTATGTTTATGATTTGCGTGCTTACTATCTTGTGTATATGCACACTTTTTGGTCGTGCAGGCGGGTACTATGAATAGGCTGTATACACTTGCACGTATATTTATTTATTTATGTACACGAGTGTGTCCGTATGTTATGTATGCACTTTAACACTCCTTTGATATTTCTGTGAATATTTTGATTTGATGTTTTCTTTGTCCTGAGGACTGGTTGTAAAACTAACACGTGCATGCCTATTCCACTTCCTAGATTTATCATCAAAACACACACACACACACACACACACACACACACACACACACACACACACACACACACGTACCGCAGGTTACGTAAACTGATGAAAAACAACCCTCCAAAACACAGCAACAGAAAAACAAACATAGACCAATGGATTCTATGTTTCTATGTTATTACCTGAATTGAGACGACCAAAGCTGGAATGCCGAAGCACGGACACCAGAACATTGTGATGAAAGATCCGATAATAGTCAGGTAGACGAGAGAGATGTTCGGCTTTGTGCTCTCTTCTGTAAGACGACCAGACACCGCGCCCGCAACCTGCCCAAAATAGATCAAAAGTACGCACGTTAAAGATCCTGTAATCCATGTCAGCGTTCTGTGGGTTATGGAAACGAGAACATACCCAGCATGCACACCCCGAAAACGGAGTATGGCTGCCTTAATGACGGGATTAAAACGGTCATGCACGTAAAAGCCCACGCGTGTACATACGAGTGAACGTAGGAGCGAAGGAGCGAACAAAGAAGAAGAATCGTAGCGTGATAAAGATTAGGAATACAAGTTATTTTCTCTCTGCATATGTGTACAAAATTACTGGTATATTTTTTGAATGCGTCAATTGTCCATCTGTACATAAAGCTCTTTTTTCTTTTCTTTTCCAGTTTTTTTTTTTAGGGTTAAAGTTGAACTGAACATTTATTTGTATTTTCTATTTGTATTTGCCAGTGTTAATGCCAATGGTTATTGTCTTCATATACTTTAAGGTCATGATTAACATGTCCAAAGCGAAGTTTTCAACAAAAGTATAGCACTCTTGTGTGTGTGTGTGTGTGTGTGTGTGTGTGTGTGTGTGTGTGTGTGTGTGTGTGTGTGTGTGTGTGTGTGTGTGTGTGTGTGTGTGTGTGTGTGTGTGTGTGTGTGTGTGTGTGAGTGAGTGTGTGTGCGTGTGTGTGTGTACGCGCGTGCGCGCGTGTTTGCTTGCATGCTTGGTTGTGAAAACCGAATTTAGAAGGAAGAAAGAAAGACAGAAAAAAAAAATAAGGCCCTAACATTTTTCAGTACAAACAGTATTTACACTGACAAGGACAGGAGCGCCTGGGTTGGGTGACGTCACCTCTGTCCTTTGTGGCTGTGACGTCACCTCTGTCCCTTGTGGCTGTGACGTATGGACGACGATGCGACTACAGTCAGCGGGGTTGTGGAAGGTGGCTGACGGGTGGCTCAGGGCTGGGGGTGGGGCTGTGGTGGTGAACGTGGTCCAGTGCTGTGACTGTCGCTGGGGCGGGAAACGGATGGCGGTCTGTTGGAAGTGGGGTCTGATCCCTGCTGGACATGTCCGTATGTGTATCATGTTAACACACACACACACACACATACACACTCACACTCACTCACACACTTACTCACTCACTCACACACACACACACACACACACACACACACACTCACACTCACTCACACACGTACTCACTCACTCACTCACACACACACACACACACACACACACACACACACACACACACACACACACACACACATGAGAGAGAGAGAAAGAGATTCGTGCTCTGTGCCTACTCGCTACAGAATCAGGTTTCAAAACGCAAATACATAATAATGCCAGAACTTGATAATAACATCAACGATAAAACAAGGCGATGTTGGAATCCTGCCACCGCCTCCACCATCCAACCCCCACTTTCCTGCGCCACGTGGAATAGGGGGGCAGACATCACGGAAGGTAAAACGGAGAAATATAAATACAACTGTTTCTTCGTATCTTTTAAATGCGTGTGTTTTTGTTACATTTTCGTTTTGTCGAGCTTCCTCGGTGTGTGTGTGTGTGTGTGTGTGTGTGTGTGTGTGTGTGTGTGTGTGTGTGTGTGTGTGTGTGTGTGTGTGTGTGTGTGTGAATCCTGTATTTCTGAACTACCAAACACGTTGACTATGCCATGACAAGAACTGCCCCTGTCGCGCCAACAACTCTGCACACTGAAAGAAAGTTGGATGAAGTCGTTCTTTTATCAAACACCGCACAGCTGTGATCAATCAAGCTCACCCCTGACGTGGTGGTGCGGGGTCATAACGTGGATGGCTGTCGTAGTGTCCGGCACCAGTCCTCTGGCCGTTCCAACGATCGTCGAACCCTTGGGGCAGCCCGTACCCGGCATCTCCAGCGTACCTGAGATCGTAGCGTTCTCTCTGGTCAGGCCCAGTCCTCTGGACCGATCCAGTAAGCACCAGCCGCCTCGCGTGGGTCGTCCGGATACCGCTGATCCCGCCTTGGGTCCCGCTTGTAACCTCGCCATTCTGGTACCTGGTCATTCCTGGAGGGGGGGTGGCCACGGTCTTGGGTCTGGTCCTCCTGGTAGTAGCCACCCCTTTTCCCCTGGGTGTGGTCGACCCATTCCTCCTGACCGTCCCACGGAGAGTCGGATGTCTTTGGCGGACTGTCTGGTTGCGGTCTGCTGTCCCCGGGAAGTTCCCGTGTCAGGACTTCCCCGTGCCCCCGGTCTGTGGCAGGGTGGTGCTGCCCGCCCTGTGGCGCCTCACCGGGGGGCGGGTCAGACTGCTGACAGGCAGGGCTGTCGTCGTCGTCGTCGTCTTCATCTCTCTTCTGTTGGTCGTGGTCCTGAAGACAGATGTCGTCATCGTCGTCTTTGGGAGTGCCCTTGATTCCTTTGAGGGGGAACATGGTGGGACCGGCCAGCCTGCAATGGGAGGCACAGCAATGAGCGGCATCAGCTAGTACTCGCTCACTTCCCTACCTGTGCACATGTGTGCGCATTCACACGGAAGGGGTCGCGTATATACTCAGATGCACACACGGACACACATACCTAAGTTTTCTCTCCCTCTCTCACACCCTTCTTCACATTAACTCCTACACAAAGCGTTTGCGCACGCACGCGCACACACGCGCATACACAAGAAACAAAAGGACGCAGACTATAGTGTGGTGTTGAACGTCCATCCATTAAGCTTTTTGACAGCAAACCTCGACACGACAACAGTAGATCTGTCAGTCTTCCGTCCAGCCAGGGCATCTCTGGAAAAAAAACCCAGCGGATTCGAACGAGGTGGTTTCTTCCGTCGTACTGTTCAAGGGCGTCTCCCATGGCTGGTCCTGTTACATGCTGAATACAGGGCCATTTGGATCCCCCACCCACACACACCTCCCCAAACCCCGCTCCCGAAATTAAGAGTGCATGTGCCAGTGTAGAAGCAAGAGACAACAGGAGAGGAGGAGAACTTTCCGTTTTCAGGGATCAAGCCCGGAGCTGAGAGATCAATCTGACCGACGTCGGCCAGAGAGAGGAAGGAAGAATGGAGTAAAGGAAGAAGAAAAGAAAGGGAAAGAAATGGAACATGGAAGTGGAAGCGCTTGGTTAACGATAAGTAGTTTGCGTTTCTTGATATTCCCTGGGTCGAACGCCTGGGACAAGAGGAAATTATTTATTGAGATGTGTGTCTCTTTATTCCTTTATTCTCGTCTGTCGGTTTTTCTGTACCAACCCCCCCCCCTCCCCCGCCCGCTTCTTCTCCACACTCCCGTTCCGTCCAGCCATCTATCCGGCCATCACCTACCCCTCTCCCCACCCCCCACAACCCGTTTACTGCTGCGGTGAGAGACACGGTTTTACGGGTCAATGGCGAAACCTGAGCTTCCACCCCACCCCCCCTCTCCCCCACTACTCCCCGCCTCACTCTGTCAACATCCTGGTTCCCTCCACTTCAACCTTGCATTGAAAAACAAACATACAAACAATACCAGCAGCAAAGCTTGAAACGTCTAGCCTCAACACGGTGTGTTTGTTCGTTCTTTGCTTTCACGTCTTTCATCCTTGAGTGACAGTTCAGAATACCTCCCTGTGTACTGTAGATCTGTAATGTGCGCATACTGATGTCGGCCCCTACGGTTCTATCCTCTGGTGGATCATACCCAGGCGTCATTCCTGGCCAGCCTTCAATGACCGTCATGGCCATTTGTGGCCAGTCGAGATCAACAACCCCTCCTCCCCTTCGTTAGATTACCCGCTTTCTTCTAGTATTGAAAGGTGTATAAAAAAAAGGGGTCGTTCTGAGCATACCTTTACAGACCCCGTCACAACGTAATGGAAGCGAAGGTGCGGGAGTCCTACTCAATAGTCTGCATTGTATTCAAGTTCCTCCCCACTACAACTTTGAGTCTCAGCTGGGGGAGGTGAAGTCAGGTCTGACTTGTCCAAATTCACCCAGGGGTTGATTACATTGACGTCTGTAAAGATGCTGAGGTAGTCCGGATTAGAACCCCCACCCCACCCCAAACAACCCCCTCCCCCCCCCCCCCCCCCCAAAAAAAAAGTAAACCCAAACACACACACACAAAACACACAGAAAAAAACGGGATATATAAACAAACAACCAACCACCACCACCTCCGAACGCATAAAGCAAAGACAATAAATGATATAAAAATTGTATTTCAGAGGGGCGAGGCAGGTGCAGGTAGGAGGATCGTTCTAGCCAGTTGAGCATCATAACCCCCTCCCCCACTAGAAGTGGGTGGTCCTCATCTACTAGGTGGAAGGGGGCGGGGGTCGATTTGCATTAGGTTGAAGTTATCCCCGGGTCATACGAAGCTTGGCTAATGTGGCCTCTCCTTTCTTCACTGGACCTTTATGTCAACTAAGAAGGGGAAATGGAGTCAGTTCCAACTGGGCCTAATTTACCAATGAGGGTCATTTCAAGCTAGCCTAGAATGACCAGCTAGATTTGACCAGTGAACCCCCGAAAACGAAGCATGGCTGCCTACATGGCGGGGTAAAAAAAACGGTCATGCACGTAAAAAACCCACACGTTTACATACGAGGGAAGGTGGGAGTTGCAGCCCGCGAACGAAGGAGAAGGAGAAGACCAGTGAGGATATCCAGAGGAAGACAGCAGTCAATCCATCCAGAGGAAGATATAAATCCATCCATCCAGAAGAAGACAACACTCAATCAATCCAGAGGAAGACAACACTCAATCAATCCAGTGGAAGACAACACTCAACCAATCCAGTGGAAGATATTAATCAATCCATCTAGAGGAAGATAGTAATCAATCCATCCAGTGGAAGACAACACTCAATCAATCCAGAGGAAGACAACACTCAATCAATCCAGAGGAAGACAACACTCAATCAATCCAGAGGAAGACAACACTCAATCAATCCAGTGGAAGACGACACTCAGTCCATCCAGTGGAAGACAACACTCAATTATTAATTCAGTGGGAGATATCAATCAATCAATCCAGAGGAAGAAAACAATCAATCCATCCACAGGAAGGCAACACTCAACCAATTCAGAGGAAGACAACAATCAATCATTCCAGAGGAAGACAACAATCAATCCATCCAGTGGAAGACAACAATCAATCCATCCAGTGGAAGACAACAATCAATCCATCCAGTGGAAGACAACAATCAACCATTCCACAGGAAGACAAAACTCAATCTATCCAGAGAAGACAACACTCAATCAATCCAATGGAAACAACACTCAATTATTAATTCAGTGGGTGATATCAATCAATCAATCCAGAGGAAGAGAACAATCAATCCATCCACAGGAAGGCAACACTCAACCAAATCAGAGGAAAACAACAATCAATCCATCCATCCAGAGGAAGACAACAATCAATCAATCCAGTGGAAGACAACACTCAATCAATCCAGTGGAAGACAACAATCAATCCATCCATCCAGAGGAAGACAACACTCAATCAATCCAGTGGAAGACAACCCTCAATCCATCCAGTGGAAGACAACACTCAATTATTAATTCAGTGGGAGATATCAATCAATCAATCCAGAGGAAGAAAACAATCAATCCATCCACAGGAAGGCAACACTCAACCAATTCAGAGGAAGACAACCTTCAATCCATCCAGTGGAAGACAACACTCAATTATTAATTCAGTGGGAGATATCAATCAATCCATCCAGAGGAAGACAACACTCAATCCATCCAGTGAAAGTAAACTCTCACTCACTCAATCCAGTGGAAGACGACAATCAATCCATCCAGAGGAATACAGTGGTCAGTCAATCAAGATAAAGGCAGCTGTTAATCAGTTCATAGGAAGACAACAATCCAGTAATTCATAGGAAGACAACAATCCAGTAATTCAGAGGAAGACAACAATCCAGTAATTCAGAGGAAGACTTGTCAATCAAGACAGAAGTCAGTGGAAAAGACAACCAGGAAGAAGGGAATGTGTGTGTGTGTGTGTGTGTGTGTGTGTGTGTGTGTGTGTGCGTGTGTGTGTGTGTGCGTGTGCGTGCGTGCGCGCGTGTGTGTGTGTGTGTGTGTGTGTGTGTGTGTGTGTGCGTGCGTGCGTGTGTGTGTGTGTGTGCGTGCGTGTGTGTGTGTGTGCGTGTGTGCGTGTGTGTGTGTGCGTGCGTGCGTGCGTGTGTGTGTGTGTGTGTGTGTGCGTGTGTGTGTGTGTGATAGTCATTAATTCAACGTCTGTTCACTGAAAAGTGATTTTAGAGAGTGTGTGTGAGAGAGTGAGAGAGAGAGAGAGTGTGTGTGTGTGTTTGTGTGTCCCTCACACAAAACTGTAATCCCTCGACCTTTCTCATACAAGCTCACATGTCATTGAATGGTTTGAATATATATATATCTACAGTGAAATGACGGAGACGGGGGGGGTGGCGGCCCAGGGGGTGTAATGAGTGTGGGGGGTGGAGGTGGACTGAGAGTGAAAAGGGAAGTCTTGCTCCTCCTTCTCTCAAGTACAAACACGTGAAACAGTTCACATTCACCCCTTTCTCTCCCCCATTCCTCGTTGTCAGTTTGTCACTGAAATTTCATGTGGTGTGTGTGTGTGCGTGCGCGCGCGCGCTTGTGCATGTGTTTGAAAGATATGATTCCATTTCAGTGTCAAAATGAATGAACTGTATAGGCAGGGGAAGTTGGCTGAGGTGAAAGCTTGAGTTTTGTTGTGAACTTATTTGTTCTGTGCGATGTATGCACTGGGTTTTGACGTTCACAATACAGTGCAGCACAATACAACACAACGCATTGCAATACAACACAATGTAATACAACACATTATTCATTATTATTAATTATTCATAAAAAAAATTTAAAATTTAAAAAAACGCCGAGGCAACTGTGTGTTTGTTCTGTAGTGTCAGTGTGTTCTGTGTAGCATATTCAGGATTAAAAGGCTATGCCAGTCTTGAACATTTCTTCTGTCATTGCTGTTGTGTGCATGTGTAAAATAAACAGTGTAAGGACGAGCTCGGAGCTTCCCTTTTCGAAGACGTGTCCGTGTTTGTTCAATATGCATGTAGCCGTGTTCCCGAGTGATATGTAAGGGGACGGTACAAAAGAATTAACTGAATAGTTTACTAAATTAAAGGATAGACAAGAATCCCCGCACACAGGCCAAGAACATATAGAGGTCAGTCACTGACAGATCTCTTAAACACACACACACACACCCACACACACACACACTCACTCACTCACACATGCACATACACTTGCACTCTTGTCTTGAATCACTTATCGTGAACAAAAAACCATAAATGTGAAATCAGACAAGGAACGAAGTACACTTACCTGTCCGTTGGATGCAGCTACAGGTACACCTTGAGCCGAAACAAGTCAACTCCCTTCCACACAGGTAAGCTGTATTTGTGTAGCGCTCACACCTCTCCAGATCCTAGGTAAGGAATGCGTGTCGCACACAGAGTAATGCACAAGGAAAAAAAGAAAAAGAAAATTAGAATGAGAAGAGAAAAGAGTGCACCAACGGCTGATAAAAAAGAAGAAGCGCAATTCGTTCCCCGGTATTGTGAAGTCGCCTTGCCCCGTCCACCCGCAATGAGGCAGCAGCGATTGACAGAAGCCAGCAAAGAGTCCAGGGCAGATTCAAAACTGGTCAAATGTGTGCAACAAAACCGTTCTTTTCACGATGAAATAGAATAAATCATACTGATCACGCTGATATAAAGTTTACCGCTGTAGGTGGCAAGGAACACGATTAGATTTTGATTTTTAATAATTATTTTTCACACATCCGGCCATGAGAGAGCTCCTTTCAAAGAGTCGCAAGGCAAGAGCAAGCCAGGGTTACGCAAGCGCGGAACGCGGAGTGGCAGGGTGGACGGGTGGAAGCGGAACGCGGTGTGGCGGGGTGGACGTGGAGCGCAAAGTGGCGGGGTGGACGGGTGGACGTGAACCGGAGTAGGGGGATGGACGCGAACGCGGAGTGGCGGGGTGGACGTGAACCGGAGTAGGGGGGTGGACGCGGACACGGAGTGGCGGGGTGACGTGGAACGCGGAGTGGCAGGGTGGACGGGTGGACTCGGAACGCGGAAGGCGGGGTGGACGGGTGGACGTGAACCGGAGTAGGGGTGTGGATGGGTGGACGTGAACCGGAGTGGCGGGGTGGACGTGAACTGGAGTGGCGGGGTGGACGGGTGGACGTGAACTGGAGTAGGGGGGTGGACGCGGACGCGGAGTGGCGGGGTGGACGCGGAACGTGGAGTGGCGGGGTGGACGGGTAGACATGGAACGCGGAGTGGCGGGGTGGACTAACTGTTCTCTGTGTTGGATTTTTTCAAATACTTCGAAGACTTTTCACAAAATACACATAGTTTTGGAAGAACCCTTGAAGTAGAAGACGGTCCTCAACTTTGCATTTTATTTTTGGTACTTCCATACCAACTGCCGTCTTGGCAGCATCCAGTACAGGTGCATGATTCCTTATTTTAGCCGCTTCAAGCAAAGTGTCCCGTGATTGGAATGAATTTGGAGAAATCAGACTCATTTTCATCACATTTATAAGTCTGTTGGTGGATGATACACTGGTCAGCTGAAGACTTTAATCCGGGTCTTCCTTCAGGCAGACCTTCTGCCATGATGGTACTGGATCCTTATCAGTCAGAAGTACTTCTGGTGGTCACTACTGCCCTCTGACGCCGTCTGAAACAGACACAAACACAGGAAAAATATAGATTTTACTTTCTTTATGATAATCTCTATAATTATCATAAGATTGTGCGATAATTCCACATATTAAATGATAAAAACAAAGGTTGCCGTTTGATTTGCCTTTAATAGATTTAACTCTTCAAGTATTGTCTCTAAACCTTAATCTGTTTTGCCCCTCCCCCAGTTTGCATGTGTGCCCATGATCAAAATGCAATATCTTTTACTTCGACTTTCATCTATTTCTGCTCAAATTTTCTTTGGCGTGTTACTCTACATCTGATTGTTTAGCAGTTACCTGTATATTTACATCTACAACCATTTAGACAGAGCATTACACCGACCTGGACAAACGGAGCGTTTTGTCGTGTTGCGTAATTTTTGATGAAACTCACAAAAGCCATAGTTTTTCCGAAGCGATTAACATTTTTATAGTTTTATTAGAATAAAAGTTGTTCACAAGTCCCTTGCGTTTCGTTTTGCTTCTAAATATGTCTTCCTATATCTTACTAGATAGCCTTTACAAAAAACGAAGTGCCGCATTTTGTGTGAATTTTGTCATGAAATCCTCAAAACGGCACTACATTTCATGAACAAAATAATATTTTGATAAATGTATAGACGTAAAAGCCCACTCGCGTATATACGAGTGAACGTGGGAGTTGCAGCCCACGAACACAGAAGAAGAAGAAGAAGAAGCATCACAGTCTGCTAATTTTAATTTAGTTATCATCACCTCTCCAATATAGCTTACTCCAGTATAGTGCTACACGATAAACCAATTCATCTGAGTCACTTTGACACAGTATAAGCTTTGCCTAATCTATACTGTTAGTATACTTTCACTAAATCAGCATAGCTTTAACCACTTTGTCTACACTATTCAGATGTATTAGAAATGTCATTTGGTGTCAGTCTTTGGTTTTCACACATATGCATTATCTCATCTTACGTTGTTGCTTATCCCAAACTGAGTGATAGTCTTTCCATGTAATATGTACACATGTGCTTTACTATTCACCTGTGCCGACATGTTGTGCTAATAACATTTGTTTGTGTCATTCCAGGTACTGTTTTTATCTCTTCTTCTTCTTCTGCTCATAACTATTGGAAATAAAACATTAGAAAAACTCGTTTGTGACTGGCCTCTATATGTCCCTGGCCTGTGTGTGTGTGGGGGGGGGGGGCATTCTTGTCTATCCTTTAGTTCAGTAAATTATTCAGTTAGTTCTTTTGTACCGTCCTCTTATATATCACTCGGGAACACGGCTACATGTATATTGAACAAACACGGACACGTCTTCGAAAAGGGAAGCTCCGAGCTCGTCCTTACACTGTTTATTTTACACATGCACACAACAGCAATGACAGAAGAAATGTTCAAAACTCAAGCTTTCATCTCAGCCAACTTCCCCTGCCTATACAGTTCATTCATTTTGACACTGAAATGCAATCATATCTTTCAAATACATGCATAAGAGCGCGCGCGCGCGCACACACACATGTGTGTGTGTGGTTCGTCCGTCGGGATCGACGAGGACCATCTAGTCATCCTGGGGGTGGGTGGGTTGGGCTCTGTGGGTGCGCAGATGACTGGTCAGGCCAATTCGCGCCCGGAAGGTTCTGACGCAGTGTGGACAGGGGATGGTGGCGGCTGTCGGGGACTTGCTGGCCCTGCTTTTCCTGGCCTGTCTGCGTTGCTCTGCTGCAGCGATTCTGTTGGCCTCACAGGATTTGGCGCCTTTGTGGACAGCAGAACGCCACTTTGGTCTGTCCATTGCATTCAGCTCCCATGTGTCGTGGCTGATATTGAGAAGCTTTCAGAGTGTCTTTGAAGCGCTTCTTTTAGCCTCCATGGGAGCGCTTGCCATGTTGGAGTTCGCGCGCACACATAAACACACACACACACACACACACGCACGCACGCACGCACGCACGCACCATGAAATTTCAGTGACAAACTGACAAATAGAAATGGGGGAGAGAAAGGGGTGAATGTGAACTGTTTCACGTGTTTGTACTTGAGAGAAGGAGGAGCAAGACTTCCCTTTTCACTCTCAGTCCACCTCCACCCCCCACACTCATTACACCACCTGGGCCGCCACACCCCCCGTCTCCGTCATTTCACTGTAGATATATATATATATATATATATATATATATATATATATATATATATATATATATATATATATTCAAACCATTCAATGACATGTGAGCTTGTATGAGAAAGGTCAAGGGACTGCAGTTTTTGTGTGAGGGACACACAAACACACACACACACTCTCTCTCTCACTCTCTCACACACACACACTCTCTAAAATCACTTTTCAGTGAACAGACGTTGAATTAATGACTACACACACACACACACACACACACACACACACACACATACACACACACACACACACACACACACACACACACACACACACACACACACACACACACAAGCACGCACGCACACACGCACACACATTTCCTTCTTCCTGGTTGTCTATTCCACTGACTTCTGTCTTGATTGACTAGTCTTCCTCTGAATTACTGGATTGTTGTCTTCCTATGAATTGATGAACAGCTGCCTTTATTTTGATTGACTGACCACTGTCTTCCTCTGGATGGATTGATTGTTGTCTTCCACTGGATTGAGTGAGTGAGTGTTCTCTTTCACTGGATGGATTGGGTGTTGTCTTCTACTTGATTGATTGATTGATTGATTGTTGTCTTCTACGGGATTGGTTGAGTGTTGTCTTCCACCGGATTGTTTGAGTGAGTGTTGTCTTCCACTGGATTGATTGATTGTTATCTTCCTCTGGATTGATTGATTACTATCTTCCTCTAGATGGATTGATTAATATCTTCCACTGGATTGGTTCAGTGTTGTCTTCCTCTGGATGGATTGACTGCTGTCTTCCTTTGGATGGATTGACTGCTGTTTTCCTTTGGATGGATGGATTGATATCTTCCTCTGGATGGATTGATTGCTGTCTTCCTCTGGATGGATTGACTGCTGTCTTCCTCTGGATATCCTCACTGGTCTTCTCTTTCTCCTTCCCTCGTATGTAAACGTGTGGGTTTTTACGTGCATGACCTTTTTTTTACCCTGCCATGTAGGCAGCCATACTTCGTTTTCGGGGGTTCACTGGTCAAATCTAGCTGGTCATTCTCGGCTAGCTTGAAATGATCCTCATTGGTAAATTAGGCCCAGTTGGAACTGACTCCATTTCCCCTACTTAGTTGACATAAAGGTCCAGTGAAGAAAGGAGAGGCCACATTAGCCAAGCTTCGTATGACCCGGGGATAACTTCAACCTAATGCAAATCGACCCCCGCCCCCTTCCACCTAGTAGATGAGGACTACCCACTTCTAGTGGGGGAGGGGGGTTATGATGCTCAACTGGCTAGAACCGTCCTCCTACCCGCACCTGCCTCACCCCTCTGAAATACAATTTTTACATAATTTATTGTCTTTGCTTTTTCCGTTCGGAGGTGGTGGTAGTTGGTTGTTTTTTTCTATATCCCGTTTTTTCTGTGTGTTTTTGTGTGTATGTGTGTGGGTGGATGGGTGGACGTGAACCGGAGTGGCGGGGTGGACGGGTGGGTTTTTTTTTGTTTTTTTTTAGGGGGGGGGGGGGGTTGCTTGGGGGGTTCTAATCCAGGGTTCTAATCCGGACTACCTCAGCATCTTTACAGACGTCACTGTAATCAACCCCTGGGTGAATTTGGACAAGTCAGACCTGACCTCACCTCTCCCAGCTGAGACTCAACGTTGTAGTGGGGAGGAACTTGAATACAATGCAGACTATTGAGTAGGACTCCCGCACCTTCGCTTCCATTACGTTGTGACGGGGTCTGTAAAGGTATGCTCAGAACGACCCCTTTCTTTACATACCTTTCAATACTAGAAGAAAGCGGGTAATCTAAAGGAGGGGAGGAGGGGTTGTCGATCTCGACTGGCCACAAATGGCCATGACGGTCATTGAAGGCTGGCCAGGAATGACGCCTGGGTATGATCCACCAGAGGATAGAACCGTAGGGGCCGACATCAGTGTGCGCACATTACAGATCTACAGTACACAGGGAGGTATTGTGAACTGTCACTCAAGGATGAAAGACGTGAAAGCAAACAACGAACAAACACACCGTGTTGGGGCTAGACGTTTCAAGCTTTGCTGCTGGTTTTATTTGTTTGTTTGTTTTTCAATGCAAGGTTGCAGTGGAGGGAACCAGGATGTTGACAGAGTGAGGCGGGGAGTGGAGGGCAGGGGGTGGGGGTGGGGGTGGAAGCTCAGGTTTCGCCACTGACCTATAAAACCGTGTCTCTCACCGCAGCAGTAAACGGGTTGTGGGGGGTGGGGAGAGGGGTATTGTGATGGCCGGAAAGATGGCTGGACGGAACGGGAGTTTGGAGAAGAAACGGGCGGGGGAGGATGGGGGAGGGTTGGGGGGGGGGGGGGGGGGGGGGGGGTTGGGAGGATGGGGGAGCGTTGGTACAGAAAAACAGACAGACGAGAATAAAGGAATAAAGAGACACACATCTCAATAAATAATTTCCTCTTGTCCCAAGCGTTCGACCCAGGGAATATCAAGAAACGCAAACTACTTATCGTTAACCAAGCGCTTCCACTTCCATGTTCGATTTCTTTCCCTTTCTTTTCTTCTTCCTTTACTCCATTCTTCCTTCCTCTCTCTGGCCGACGTCGGTCAGATTGATCTCACAGCTCCGGGCTTGATTCCTGTAAACGAAAAGTTCTCCTCCTCTCCTGTTGTCTCTTGCTTCTACACTGGCACATGCACACTTAATTTCGGGAGCGGGGGTGGGGAGGTGTGTGTGTGGGTGGGGGATCCAAATGGCCCTGTATTCAGCATGTAACAGGACCAGCCATGGGAGACGCCCTTGAACAGTACGACGGAAGAAACAACCGCGTTCGAAACAGTTGGGTTTTTTGGGTTGTTTTTTTTTTCCAGAGATGCCCTGGCTGGACGGAAGACTGACAGATCTACTGTTGTTGTGTCGAGTTTTGCTGTCAAAAAGCTTAATGGATGGACGTTCAACACCGCACTATAGTCTGCGTCCTTTTGTTTCTTGTGTATGCGCGTGTGTGCGCGTGCGCGCAAACGCGTTGTGTGGGAGTTAATGTGAAGAGGGGTGTGAGAGAGGGAGAGAAAACTTAGGTATGTGTGTCCGTGTGTGCATCTGAGTATATACGCGACCCCTTCCGTGTGAATGCGCACATATGTGCACAGGTAG
Organism: Babylonia areolata; assembly: GCF_041734735.1. NCBI lineage: Eukaryota > Metazoa > Mollusca > Gastropoda > Neogastropoda > Buccinidae > Babylonia > Babylonia areolata. The sequence continues at coordinate 9,499,911 of NC_134901.1, forward strand.
GGAAGTGAGCGAGTACTAGCTGATGCTGCTCATTGCTGTGCCTCCCATTGCAGGCAGGCCGGTCCCACCATGTTCCCCCTCAAAGAAATCAAGGGCACCCCCAAAGACGACGATGACGATAACTGTCTTCAGGACCACGACCAACAGAAGAGAGATGATGATGACGACGACGACGACGAGGACAGCCCTGCCTGTCAGCAGTCTGACCCGCCCCCCGGGTGAGGCGCCACAGGGCGGGCAGCACCACCCTGCCACAGACCGGGGGCACGGGGAAGTCCTGACACGGGAACTTCCCGGGGACAGCAGACCGCAACCAGACAGTCCGCCAAAGACATCCGACTCTCCGTGGGACGGTCAGGAGGAATGGGTCGACCACACCCAGGGGAAAAGGGGTGGCTACTACCAGGAGGACCAGACCCAAGACCGTGGCCACCCCCCCTCCAGGAATGACCAGGTACCAGAATGGCGAGGTTACAAGCGGGACCCAAGGCGGGATCAGCGGTATCCAGACGACCCACGCGAGGCGGCTGGTGCTTACTGGATCGGTCCAGAGGACTGGGCTGACCAGAGAGAACGCTACGATCTCAGGTACGCTGGAGATGCCGGGTACGAGCTGTCCCAAGGGTTCGACGATCGTTGGAACGGCCAGAGGACTGGTGCCGGACACTACGACAGCCATCCACGTTATGACCCCGCACCACCACGTCAGGGTGAGCTTGATTGATCACAGCTGTGCGGTGTTTGATAAAAGAACGACTTCATCCATCTTTCTTTCCTGAAGACAACAGTGTGCAGAGTTGTTGACGCGATAGGGGCAGTTCTTGTCATGGCATAGTCAACGTGTTTGGTAGTTCAGAAATACAGAAATACAGAATTCACACACACACACACACACACACACACACACACACACACACACACACACACACCGAGGAAGCTCGACAAAACGAAAATGTAACAACACACGCTTTCAAAAGATACGAAGAAACAGTTGTATTTATATTTCTCCGTTTTACCTTCCATGATGTCTGCCCCCCTATTCCACGTGGCGCAGGAAAGTGGGGGGTGGATGGTGGAGGCGGTGGCAGGATTCCAACATCGCCTTGTTTTATCGTTGTTGTTATTATCAAGTTCTGGCATTATTTATGTATTTGCGTTTTGAAACCCGATTATGTAGCGAGTAGGTACAGAGCACGAATCAGATCTCTTTCTCTCTATCATGTGTGTGTGTGTGTGTGTGTGTGTGTGTGTGTGTGTGTGAGTGAGTGTGTGTGAGTGAGTGTGTGTGAATCAGAGTCAAAATCAATTTTAATGTCAATTAAACCTGAACAAGGTTTATAAGACATGCATGCAAAGTTACATGAAACCACGCACAAAAAAAAGCAAAACAAAAATAGATAAATGCTGAACAAGACATTGAATCACTCTTGCACGCTATGGCGTTTTTGACCGCAGTTACTGACAAATTTCCCAAACAGTCCCACAAGTTTGTCTTCCAGTATTAGCTGACTGGGTTTAATAATATTTGGAATGTAATTTTGAATTTTTTATATGAATTCTATTCTAATTTCTTTGTATAATTCGCTGTCATCTAAGAAATGAAATTCATCCTCTATTGTTTGATATTGTAAACATAGTCTCCTTTCTTTTGGAATGTTGAAATAATGTGTGTGTGTGTGTGTGTGAGTGCGTGTTTGTGTGTGTGTGAGTGAGTGAGTGTGTGAGTGAGTGAGTGAGTGTGTGTGTGTGTGTGTGTGTGTAACATGATACACATACGGACATGTCCAGCAGGGATCAGACCCCACTTCCAGCAGACCGCCATCCGTTTCCCGCCCCAGCGACAGTCACAGCACTGGACCACGTTCACCACCACAGCCCCACCCCCAGCCCTGAGCCACCCGTCAGCCACCTTCCACAACTCCGCTGACTGTAGTCGCATCGTCGTCCATACGTCACAGCCACAAGGGACAGAGGTGACGTCACAGCCACAAGGGACAGAGGTGACGTCACAGCCACAAGGGACAGAGGTGACGTCACAGCCACAAGGGACAGAGGTGACGTCACCCAACCTAGGCGCTCCTGTCCTTGTCAGCGTAAATACTGTTTGTCCTGAAAAATGTCCGGGTCTTATTCTTTTTTCTTTTCTTTTTTTTAGCCGTTTTCTCTGGATCTAGATAGATGTACAAGTTTAGTTACACCCGCCGGGAATGTACATGGTCGATTCAATTTCTCTTTTATGTTCATTCTAGTTTTATGGTTTTAAAGTTGATATGAAAATTCAGTATTAATTTGTTAAACTAATAAAATGTAGAGCCAAGTACAAGTACTTCTAAACGTCGTATGAAGTGAAAAGGAGAGAAAAGTCAAGACTGGAAATTTTTTACGTTTCATCAAAGGTATTAACTCTCATGGTTTATTATTTTTAACTGTGAATTCCGACTGATTTTGTGGATATTTTTATGGCAGTTTGGGGCATAATCCAGTAAGTGATGAGGCGTTCACAAATCTTTCTCTGAATAAATATTTAACGGTCTCCTTCTCCAACTTTCCATCACATGTTATCGTGTATTGTCAATTGAATATAGGATTGAACGGGCAGGTCAACAACTTGAAACAAAATGGCGTCGTTCGCGTTCGCGAAGAATATGAACACGCGCTTTGAATATGTATAAATATGTGTACGCAATTGATTTTTGCCCATGACCTTCAGGGCTCAGCCAACAGATCTATAAAGACCACTCGTAGCATTGATTTTAGTATTTTCCGAAAAAGACTACTTGTGCGAATGAACATAGTGAAAGCCCTGTACACTGAGAGTAAAACACACAAGCTTTTTTTTATTTATTGAGTATAATTTCAAAATTTAATGTTTAAGATGAGACAGTTTAAAGCAAATTAACCCTAGCATTAATTACAGATTAATTTCCCTCTCAAAAGAAGTTCCTGTTTGAACAAAAAATGATAAAAAGGACTGCTCTGGTTGTTGTGTCAGAATATCAGATCAAAATGCCAAGTTTAGAGAATAAAAAAATAAATAAATAAAATATATATATATATATAAACAGTAAATTCAGTTTGCATATAATTTGGCTTCTTTTTTATTTTTTTGTGCCCATCCCAGAGGTGCAATATTGTTTTAGATAAGATGACTGGAAAGAACTAAATTTTTCCTATTTTTATGCCAAATTTGGTGTCAACTGACAAAGTATTTGCAGAGAAAATGGCAATGTTAAACTTTACCACACACACACACACACACACACACACACACACACAGACAACCGAACACCGGGTTAAAACGTGGACTCACTTTGTTTACACAAGTGAGTCAAAAAAGAGTTTTATGTACAGATGGACAATTGAAGCATTCAAAAATATACCAGTAATATTGTACGCATTTGCAGAGAGAAAATAACTTGTACTCCTAATCTTTCTCGCGCTAAGATTCTTCTCCTTCTTCTTCTTCGTTCACAGGCTGCAACTCCTACGTTCACTCGTATGTGCATGAGTGGGCTTTTACGTGCATGACCGTTTTGATCCTGCCATTAATGCAGCCATTCTCCGTTTTCAGCGTGTGCATACTGAGTATATTCTTGTTTCCATAACCCACCGAACGCTGACATGGATTACAGGATCTTTAACGTGCGTACTTTTCTGATCTATTTTGGGCAGGTTGCGGGGGTGGTGTCTGGTCGTCTGACAGAAGAGAGCACAAAGCCACACATCTCTCTCGTCTACCTGACTATTATCGGATCTTTCATCACAATGTTCTGCTGTCCGTGCTTCGGCATTCCAGCTTTGGTCGTCTCAATTCAGGTAATAACATAGAAACATAGAATCCATTGGTTTACCGTTTGTTTGTTGGGCTTTTTTTGTTTGTTTGTTTTGTTTTTGTTTTTTTGTTTTTGTTTTTTGTTGTGTGTTTTTTTGTTTTTGTTTTTGTTTTGGAGGGTTGTTTTTCATCAGTTTACGTAACCTGCGGTGCGTGTGTGTGTGTGTGTGTGTGTGTGTGTGATAATAAATCTAGGAAGTGGACTGAATAGGCATGCACGTGTTAGTTTTACAACCAGTCCTCAGGACAAAGAAAACATCAAATCAAAATATTCACAGTAACATCAAAGGAGTGTTAAAGTGCATACATAACATACGGACACACTCGTGTACATAAATAAATAAACGTGCAAGCGTATATAGCCTATTCATAGTACCCGCCTGCACGACCAAAAAGTGTGCATATACACAAGATAGTAAGCACGCAAATCATAAACATACTTGGATATAATCAAATAGGTTCCGACAGAAACAAGAGAGAGAAAAAGTGATGGAGAGAGAGGTGAGTGGAGGGAACCAAGAATGAGGGGTGTTCGTGCATGTGAGTATGTGTAAGTTGTATGTGCGTGAATCGTGCTGGTATAGTGCGGATAATTTTTTTTATGTGCACGCGTGAATTGGCGCGTATGAATTTGAGACACGGCAGTATTCCTAGAGATAGACAATGTTCGCTGTGTTGTTTGTTTGTTCAGGCCCTAAGCAAGAGCAGTCGGGGCTGGTATCACGAGGCTCGAATGAATCTGTGGTGTTCCTTCGCGCTCATCATTGCCTCTGGTTTCGTCATTATGATTTCGATCATGCCTTTTATCATACCTTTTTTCTTATCTTTCTTTATGATCTTGATCGGTTCCGGTTAGCCATCAGCCTCACACACACACACACACACACACACACGAACACACGCGCGCGTACACGCATACACACACACACACACACATATATATATATATATATATATATATATATATATATATATATATATATATACACACACGTATTTATGTATGTATGTATGTATATACATTATTCGACATGTCCATACCTTGCATGTGTCGAAACTTTGACAGTCGATCTTTCTAAAGGGTTGACTTATCTGGAGACATCAGTTTGAATGTGTTAGATACATCGCTATTGTGCTGACAGACTTCACCTGGCGACAATGTTCGATAGTGACGTATGTAAATATCTTGACACATCTTGTTAGTACTGTAAACAACTTTGTAAACGTCCAGTATCTAGGACCCCCCACACCAACCCCTACACACACACGCGCGCGCGCGCGCGCGATAGTTATCTACCGACACCAATATTGTGATCGTCCAAAGGAAAAGAAAAAGAAAAAAAAAGAAAAAAAAAGAAAAGTCATTTTGAAACGTTATACGCGTTGCTGTTGCACTTGTTTTTGGTTCTGATTTTCTCTTTGATACAGTTAAACTGTTCTTAGTTTTTATTTCTTCATTTACCTATTTAGTCATTTATTATCTATTCAAATATTTACTTATTTATTTATTCTTTAATACGTGAAACGTTCTTAGAGATGTGTCAGTCTACTTTTATGTGATATCCTTGAATACTGAAGCATATACATGTGTATATTTTATGTTTGTATCCCGAGCAGTACCCACATCCACACGTCACGAGATAATTCAGATTACTGGAACTCCACCCCCTCCCTCATCTCCAGCTTATTTCTGTCCCGCTGTTCACAAAACCTATTGTCAAAATATTCAGTCGGAAACGGTCGATGAAGGAATCTCTGTAAGTTCACATGTTTTGAAACCGATTCACTTAACACCTACCCCTCCTCCTCTCCCCGCTCACTCTCGCCTCCATTTGTGTTTGTCTTTGTAGTGCTAATTAATTTTAGTGATGTGACTTGTGACATTTGTTGACATCAGAGTGAGTTAGGTTTTGGTTGCTTGTAAGGTTGGGGTGATTTTTTTTTTTTTTTTTTACTGGAAATCTTTTAAATCCAGTAGTCTTTTATTTCTAAATATCTGGGGGGGGGGGGGGGGGGAATGGTAAATTTCTTTGCGTTTAGATGTGTTATTTTGCCATATATTAAGCTTGGATTGTTCTTTCAATTTGTTTTCTTTATAATGAAAATTGTCTAACTGCAGTCTGTACATTTTCCCAAACATTTTGTGTGTGGAAATGCGGTATAGGTGTGATAACGCTTCACTGGATGTTTCTGTTATTCGAAACTAGCATGGTGGATACTGAGATATTATTGCCGTTTGTGGTTAGTCGTAATGGACGCTTTGGATTGTGTGTTGGTTTAACCCTTTTATTATTGGGGAAGCTGTAACAAACGGTTCAGATACTTTTCACGGCGATAGCTTTTGTACGCTGGTGACTTATGTTACCCACTTGCACTCTTATTTAGTGTAATGTATATTGCTTAAGTAACCTGTAAAAGAGGCATAGTCTTCAAAGATGTGGGAGTGGGTTAATACAGATTTTCCTGTGAGTCCCCCCCCCCCCACTCACCCCCAACCCCTCTTCCGTGCCACTGCCTTCGACGGATCTCCAGGACACCTCTAGAACGGTCCTCATTCCCCTTCAACCGTGTCCACCCCAAAAGTTCCTCACTCCCGCTCCCACTCCACACTTCCAACGTACCCTTTCCCACTTTCCCATTGCCCCTGTCATCCCGATCCTCTCCCGGCCATCGAAACTGCAAGCGTCGTCCGTCTTCAGCTGTCTGGATGAGTCTGAACTCTGGCAGCGTAGCTGAGCTGAACTGGCGCTGCAGCTGACTGTGAAACTGCAGAAGAATTGTGCTGTGGTTAGACAGGGGTTATATATTTTAACGCTTTGTTTTGTGGCGTTTACTTATCTATGTATTTTTCCAATGATCACAGTAAAAAAAGAAAACGAGCGGAACTTTTCTGTCTCTGTGTTTGTGTTGTCGGGACGTCAGCAAGTCTTGGAAGGGATGGGGGTACATGGGCAACCCCTTACGGGTTGTGACAATAATAAATAAATGTGCTATAGCACCCAACAGAAGTGTGTGTGTGTGTGTGTTGGGGGGGGGGGCGCTCGCGCGCTCGTACAATATCAATGTACCTTTTTTTTCTTGTTCTTGTTCTTCTGCTTTTTAGTGGAGACCTCTGGCCTTAATACCAACTCTTTGTTTTCTTTCTTTCCTTATGTTTTTACGTCAACTATGAAATTATTAAAGTTGTTTTTTTCTTACATTCCTCTTGGATCTGGGGCACAGCGCTAATTCCAGGCTGAAAATAAGACATTCAAATACTCAACACCATAAATATACATTATGAAGCATGAAGATCAGCACTTATTTCAGAAAATGAGGTGGGTGTCTAATGGCCCAGAGGATGTTAACTTCCTATTCTACTATTGTCGTTTTCCTCCTTCTCTCCCTCCACCCTCATTTTCTTCTTCTGTTTGTTTTTGATTTTTGTTATTCGTTTTAAAATTATTTTCAATTTGTGTGTGTGTGTGTGTTGAGGGAATAGTGAAAAGCTTCTCTGTGTGTGTGTGTGTGTGTGTGTGTGTGTGTGTGTGTGTGTGTGTGTGTGTGTGTGTGTTCTGGGTGTAACAGACTCAAACTACCCCATGCTTGGTCTTACTCCTGTGTCATTGTGGACCAGCCCCGAATGACCAATGGGTCAGTTGTTAATGTCGTCAAGCAATACTAATGACGTACATGCTTTTTCTTTGTTTTCAAACTGAGAGAAACAACTGCTTCGTGAAATGAATGTGATTTGTTTTATCATCCCTATATTCACGCTTGTCTGTTTGTGTTGTTTCAGTTAGTTCTGTTGTGCTCACAAGAACCCGTTCACTTCGGGCTGAGGCCTGAATGTGAATAAACATCTCTCTCTCTGTGTGTGTGTGTGTGTGTGTGTGTGTGTGTGTGTGTGTGTGTGTGTGTGTGTGTGTGTGTGTGTGTGTGTGTGTGCGTGTGTGTGTGCTCTGTGACACACACACAAAAACAGACAAGCATAAAAACCATTCGTTTTCAAATTCGTGAACAAGGCAGCTTTACAACAGATGGATGGGTGGATAGACAGATAGATAGATATATAGATAAATGGACAGACGGACAAAAACACAGTGATTTTTTTTTTCCAAGCTTAATTTTCCATGCATATGAACTGAATTTCTGATGTGAATGAAAATTAATTGTTCATGACTGAACCGTGAACTCTATTCCCATTTTATGAATCAATGAATCTTTGGTACGCGCCAGTTAAAGGGTAAACAGGTAAACATTCTTCTCATATGACAGATCACAAGAATAAAAAAAAAAAAAAAAACGTGCATAAATTTGAAATCAACTACTGGTGCGATGACACACACACACACAAACACACACACACACACACATACATATACACGTAAGTCAGCTTTAATCGATGTCCTTTTCATCCCCAACTAAAACTGAATGAAAAAAACAAGGCATGGACATTGAATCGATATACGAGAATCGATATGCGAGCTGAAACAAGAAATACATTACAGAATTAGAGAAAAAGACACTGAATCGATGTGCAAGCTGAAACAAGAAATACATTACATAATAAGAGAAAAAGACACTGAATCGATGTGCGAGCTGAAACAAGAAATACATTACATAATAAGAGAAAAAGACACTGAATCGATGTGCAAGCTGAAACAAGAAATACATTACATAATAAGAGAAAAAGACACTGAATCGATGTGCGAGCTGAAACAAGAAATACATTACACAATAAGAGAAAAAGACACTGAATCGATGTGCGAGCTGAAACAAGAAATACATTACACAATAAGAGAAAAAGACACTGAATCGATGTGCGAGCTGAAACAAGAAATACATTACACAATAAGAGAAAAAGACACTGAATCGATGTGCGAGCAAAAACGAGGAAATACATTACAATTCTCGTCAAGCTCGTCAAAACAGACCATCCCCACAACAACAACAAATATAACCCAGTCCCGATATATGTACGAAGGAGTCAGTCGAATAGCACTGTAACGTTGACAGTACGAACAAATAGTCTTCTTAGGTCCACACTGACAACACCTGAACAGGTAATAACGGTGCGCCACGTTTCGCCTACGCATGTGTTTTGCCTACAAATGTTCATAGACGCTGAAAATATTACATATGCATCAGACTACAGTACTATAACATCCAAATGCACATTGAGTTTACTAATGATATTAACACACATTATATTTTTTTATAAAGAAATAAAGAAAGAAAAACCCAGTCGTTGGTTGGCGAGTTCTAAGAACAAGAATCTGATGTGCAAACAACCGACAATCTGCACTTAGATATGTATGTATGCTAGTCGTTTTCGACTGTGACCATCAGAACTGCAGAGGAGGTAAGTGCTGTCTCGACTATCTGGGCTAGAATTTGATTTTCGTGGAGAGTGTCTACATAGGCATACATGATGTTTGGAACGTGGGAAAAAACGTGCAGACATCCCTCAGTGCTGGAAACTGGAGAGGTGTGTATCTAACGCCACGTTGTCCCCGCGGTGGAGCTAACAAAGTGCACAGGTGATCAACGTGTGTGACTGCTAATCTCAAGACCCTTAGTTGAGAGTTGATGATAGCCGGATAAGTTGTCGGCAAGAACCTTGCAAGTACACATATAACGAAGACAGAAGAGGGTATTATTTTATACAAAGCCGTCAGATAACTGATGTTCGTTGGACACCTGATGGCCTAAACACAAATACACGATGCTTTTTATGCAGGTAAGATCAGAACAGACCCTACCTGCACAAGTGAAGTCGCACCTGACAGGTGAAATTCTTCACACGTACAGGTGTTCTCTTCCATGACATATTTCGCATCAGGAAGGTCATCCTGCCATGACAGGCCACAAGGTGACCACACCCAATTTGGGAGTGATGCTCGTTCCACCTGTCCTGTTGATAACCTCTGTCTCGCTAAGAAATGCTCATCAAGCAGAGACTGCCCTCACCAGACGGGGAATGTTTCAAGCTGCACATGAAGATGACCTCAAGACAGGTACAGCTCTCTGTGCAGGCAGTGATGAGTTCTTGTTTCTTTCTCTCTTGTGGGTGTGTGTGTGAGGGTGTAGAGTGGGGAGGGGGGGAGGGAGGGCGATGAAGTGGTGGCGGGAGACGGGGTTCCATTTCTTCAAGGGTATGACCTCATGCCAGGTGACAGATACCCTCCATACAAGTAATAACCCCCATAAAAAGATGGGGTGTCTCTCAGTGATACATGTCGGTGATTTTGAACGAGTGATGAACGATCTTCGTCCTGCTACACAGGGGAGGGGGTGGGGGAGGGGAACACTTGGAAGCAGGTGAACATTCCTGCGGACGTTGACCACGGTGTGGTCCCAGTGAGGGCTGGCTGCTTCGTCTCCTCCCAGTGACCGATGGCTGCCTGCTGAGGCTAGTTGTACATGGTGATCACCTCCCGGCCTGTCCCACGGATCATCAGCACCTTGTCCAAACCCTCCACCAGGATCTCCATGAAATGCATGTCTGACTCTGTGTCAAGGCTTCTCAAGAGGTACAAACAATTACCCCTACAGGTCTCAAGGACCGGTTCCGATTTCCACAAAACTGAATCAAGGATTTGCTTTATCGCTGTGAAATATTCACTGGTTTATCTTAAAAACGACTTAATCTTACTTCAAAGGCTGGTCAGTCCGTTTCAAGAACTGATGGGATTGAATTTTGGAACAAAACAGGTTGAGGCTAAGCTTTTCTATTTCAATATTCATTTGTTAATTGTTCTTTCCATTGTTCGATATGACATAACTCCTTGATGGACTTTTTCTTTTCTTTTCTTTTCGTAAACTTATGACATGTGCCTGCAGGACAGATGTGCCCAATTCCAAAGCATTGTGAGTGGTTGCAAGGAGGCTTCTTTTTCTGTGTTTTCAAACCATTTCTCAGTTAGAAACACAGCGTTACATCACACCGGAGAACTACACAGCAAAAGGGCTCTCAGTGTTTTCTTCTTTTTTGTCCCTTGCACAGAAGGTTTTTTGTTTGTTTTGGGTGTGTTTTTTTTCGAGATCAGTGTGGATAGCTGTTCAGACATCTTAAAGTAAGAAAGAAACTGTTACACAAAAGTATACAGTCCTGAACAAGGAGTTTGAGCAACCTGCTGAACTGTGTGTGGTCTGACGATAACAATTAGAAGACAGACGATGATAACGATGGTGGCGATAATATTATGGTGGGGATAATGGTAGCCGCGGTGACTATAAAAATGCTGACGATGTGCAAGAAAGACAACTGATCAGATTCTTTAATCTGATGGGAATGCAATATAAGGCAATACAATGATACAACGATGACGATGAAAGCCTAGCGGAATAAACCAAACTGAGCTGTGATACGAGTGGACAGATGTAAACGACAATGATCAGAACGACAATCATGAAACACCATGACGTGAAAACTGTATTTTTTCTGATAAGCCCAAAGATCATGAGTCAATCATGGTTACTCAAATAAACTGCTCAGCACAGCAAGAGAAAAACTGCCCACGATAAGATGCAAGAAGAGGTCCCGATTTTAGCACGCACGTGGCGCACTGAAAAATAACCCATGGCAACGTAATTGCTGTACTCTGGCAACAATCTTACGTTGAAGAAATCCACTCTGATAGGTACACAAATTTATATGCATGCACTCAAGATCTGACTTGCACTAAGCTGCTGATCAGGCATTTGCCTCGTAGATGTGATGTAGGATATACGGATTTGTTCGAACACAGTGACGCCTCCTTGAGAAACAGAAACTGCATTGAGTCAAGAGAAGTTGTAGGTAAGGTGACAGTGATTTCTAAAACTACAGCCCGACTTGAGTGACTGTCCCAGAATGAGAACACGGCGGTGACGATGTGGACGTCAACACAGATGACGAGGACGACGAGTCAGCAGCCTGTCAGGCTGATACCGAGGGCAGGTAGAGCGGGGTGCGGTGCACGCAAACACAGTGACACCCCCTGACACCTCACGGCTTCTGACATACAACAGACAAGTGAGCACAGCACGTGACGCCAAACACAGTGACACCTCCTAACACCGCACGGCTTCTGACATACAACAGACAAGTGAGCACAGCACGTGACGCCAAACACAGTGACACCTCCTAACACCGCACGGCTTCTGACATACAACAGACAAGTGACCACAACACGTGAAGCCAAACACAGTGACACCTCCTAACACCGCACGGCTTCTGACATACAACAGACAGGTGACCACAGCACGTGAAGCCAAACACAGTGACACCTCCTAACACCGCACGGCTTCTGACATACAACAGACAAGTGACCACAGCACGTGAAGCCAAACACAGTGACACCTCCTGACACCGCACGGCTTCTGACATACAACAGACAAATGACCACAACACATGACCTCCTTTCCATGAAGATGACGGCGATGAACAAACAACGATAAAGACAAAGGCGATGATGGTGGTGATAATGCAGATGGCGATTAAGTCCAATCAATAAACGATGACCACGATGGAGCAAATGACACAGGCGACGATGAATTAACGACGATGATGATGTCAGTAGTGATGGTTCAGGCGACAAGAACATCCACTGAATGGATATGATAATTATAACGACGACGATAATACCAACAGTGGTGATTCAGGCGACAAGAACGTCCACTGAATGATGACATTTTTCATGATGATGATGATTTTTCTCAAGACGCCAGAACCAAAGGATACAGTTGGCCTGGCTGAGCGGGTTTTCTGGGATGGTGGGCATGTTGAGGATGATCAGGTCCGCGTTGGCCGACCTCTCGCGTAGCTTTTCGTTCAGACGCACGGCCGTGTGCATCTTGCGCATGTTCTTCGCGCGCCTGTCGCATGCACAGAGCGTGCAGACACCACACATGATGAGTCGGTCAGCCTTGCTATGGTGGAGCTGCGGTTAGTGGTTGGGAGTTTGGGAGGGTTGGAGTGTGTGTGTGTGTGTGTGTGTGTGTGTGGAGGGACGGGGGGTACAATGGCTCGTTTTTACTGTGGGTGTTTGTGTTTTACTTTTTGGTGGAAATGTAAAAAAATAATTAAAAAAAAACAACTAAGAGAACAACAACAATTACAAATCAACCCAACACACATGCATATACACACATGCACGCACAAACACACACACACACACACACACACATACACACACACACACACACACACTCACTCACTCACTCACTCACTCACACAAAGGGTCCGTATCGACTTCGCGGGAAGAAAACAAAACAAAACAAAACAAAAACAAAACTAGATGGTGGAGGAGGAAGGAGTGGCGATCCACTCCTCACTAACAAAAACCGTCATTCCCACACCCATCAGCACCACACACCCCATCACATCAGCTGAGTTCTGTACTCTTTACACAACCCCCACCCCGCTCCCTCACTCCTACCATCCACCCTGCTCCCTCACCCCTACCATCCACCCTGCTCCCTCACTCCTACCATCCACCCTGCTCTCCTCACTCCTACCATCCACCCTGCTCCCTCACTCCTACCATCCACCCTGTACTCCTTACTCCTACCATCCACCCTGCTCCCTCACCCCTACCATCCACCCTGCTCCCTCACTCCTACCATCCACCCTGCTCTCCTCACTCCTACCATCCACCATGCTCCCTCACTCCTACCATCCACCCTGCTCCCTCACTCCTACCATCCACCCTCACACTGCTCCTTCACTCCTACCATCCACCCTGCTCCCTCACTCCTACCATCCACCCTGCTCCCTCACTCCTACCATCCACCCTGCACCCGTTACTCCTACCATCCACCCTGCTCCCTCACTCCTACCATCCACCCTGCTCCCTCACCCTTACCATCCACCCTGCTCCCTCACTCCTACCATCCACCCTGCTCCCTCACATCCACCCTGCTCCCTCACTCCTACCATCCACCCTGCTCCCTCACTCCTACCATCCACCCTGCACCCGTTACTCCTACCATCCACCCTGCTCCCTCACTCCTACCATCCACCCTGCTCCCTCACTCCTACCATCCACCCTGCTCCCTCACCCTTACCATCCACCCTGCTCCCTCACTCCTACCATCCACCCTGCTCCCTCACTCCTACCATCCACCCTGCTCCCTCACCCCTACCATCCACCCTGCTCCTGCTCCCTCACTCCTACCATCCACCCTGCTCCCTCACTCCTACCATCCACCCTGCTCCATCACCCCTACCATCCACCCTGCTCCTGCTCCCTCACTCTTACCATCCACCCTGCTCCCTCACCCCTACCATCCACCCTGCTCCTGCTCCCTCACTCCTACCATCCACCCTGCTCCCTCACTCCTACCATCCACCCTGCTCCTGCTCCCTCACTCCTACCATCCACCCTGCTCCCTCACCCCTACCATCCACCCTGCTCCCTCACCCCTACCATCCACCCTGCTCCCTCACTCCTACCATCCACCCTGCTCCCTCACCCCTACCATCCACCCTGCTCCCTCACCCCTACCATCCACCCTGCTCCCTCACCCCTACCATCCACCCTGCTCCCTCACCCCTACCATCCACCCTGCTCTCCTCACCCCTACCATCCACCCTGCTCCTGCTCCCTCACTCCTACCATCCACCCTGCTCCCTCACTCCTACCATCCACCCTGCTCCTGCTCCCTCACTCCTACCATCCACCCTGCTCCCTCACTCCTACCATCCACCCTGCTCTTCTCACCCAATCCATCCACCCTGCTCTTCTCACCCTTACCATCCACCCTGCTCCCTCACCCCTACCATCCACCCTGCTCCCTCACTCCTACCATCCACCCTGCTCCCTCACTCCTACCATCCACCCTGCTCCCTCACTCCTACCATCCACCCTGCTCCCTCACCCCTACCATCCACCCTGCTCCCTCACCCCTACCATCCACCCTGCTCCCTCACCCTTACCATCCACCCTGCTCCCTCACTCCTACCATCCACCCTGCTCCCTCACCCCTACCATCCACCCTGCTCCCTCACCCCTACCATCCACCCTGCTCCCTCACCCCTACCATCCACCCTGCTCCCTCACTCCTACCATCCACCCTGCTCCTGCTCCCTCACTCCTACCATCCACCCTGCTCTCCTCACTCCTACCATCCACCCTGCTCCCTCACTCCTACCATCCACCCTGCTCCCTCACCCCTACCATCCACCCTGCTCCCTCACTCCTACCATCCACCCTGCTCCCTCACTCCTACCATCCACCCTGCTCCTGCTCCGTCACTCCTATCATCCACCCTGCTCCCTCACTCCTGCCATCCACCCTGCTCCTGCTCCCTCACTCCTACCATCCACCCTGCTCCCTCACTCCTACCATCCACCCTGCTCCCTCACTCCTACCATCCACCCTGCTCCCGCTCCTGCTCCGTCACTCCTATCATCCACCCTGCTCCCTCACTCCTGCCATCCACACTGCTCCTGCTCCCTCACTCCTACCATCCACCCTGCTCCCTCACTCCTACCATCCACACTGCTCCCTCACTCCTACCATCCACCCTGCTCCCTCACTCCTACCATCCACCCTGCTCCTGCTCCCTCACTCCTACCATCCACCCTGCTCCCTCACTCCTACCATCCACCCTGCTCCCTCACTCCTACCATCCACCCTGCTCCCTCACTCCTACCATCCACCCTGCTCCCTCACTCCTACCATCCACCCTGCTCCCTCACCCTTACCATCCACCCTGCTCCCTCACTCCTACCATCCACCCTGCTCCCTCACTCCTACCATCCACCCTGCTCCCTCACTCCTACCATCCACCCTGCTCCCTCATTCATACCATCCACTTCTCACCCGCAACAACACAGACCAATGAAGAATAAATAATTATTGATAATGATTACGTTTAGTGATGGAAGTGGATTGAGCATATGATAGGCTTCTTTGCGTTCTGCCCCCCCCCTCCCCCCCCCCCCCCTGACAACTCCCCTCCCCCCCAGCCTTCCCACCCCTACCCGCCCCCCCAAAGAAAAATGAAGAAATGAATTCAAAATAATTAGAAAGAAATATGGACAATAGGAAAAAGGCAGGGTAAACTCACAGACAGAGAGAGCAAGAAAGGGGGAGAGAAAAAAAAAGAGAGAGAGAGAGAGAGGATGGGTAAAGACTTACGCCAGGTAAAAGCTGTCGTCTTCTGTGGGTTCGGAAAAGGTAGGTGGGTCCGTTACATCTGACTTTTCTTTCGCTGCCGTGCCCAATCCGCCCGCACCCTTGCTGCCTGGAGCACCAGCTTCACTCTTGCTGCCTGGAGCACCAGCTCCACCCTTGCTGCCTGGAGCACCAGCTTCACTCTTGCTGCCTGGAGCACCAGCTCCACCCTTGCTGCCTGGAGCACCAGCTCCACCTGGAGCACCGGTGGCAGACTTGCTGCCTGGAGCACCGGTGGCAGACTTGCTGCCTTCACCAGGGACTGGTGGCTTGCTGCCTGGAGCACCGGTGGCAGACTTGCTGCCTTCACCAGGGACTGGTGGCTTGCTGCCTGGAGCACCGGTGGCAGACTTGCTGCCTTCACCAGGGGCTGGTGGCTTGCTGCCTGGAGCACCGGTGGCAGACTTGCTGCCTTCACCAGGGACTGGTGGCTTGCTGTCTGGAGCAGCCACAGGGGTTCCGCCCTTCGGAGCGGCGGCCACCGTGGGCTGGGGATCCTTGGGGCTTGCTGCGGGAACCTTGCTCCCTGGAGCGCCGGCTGTGGGGACGCTGCCCGAAGTGCTGACCGCACCCTTCCCTTCCGGAGTGTGACCCGAAGGCTTGCTGTCCTGGGGGGTGACTGCTGCTGGACCCTTGCCGCCTGGAGCGGCCGCCTCTGTGGCAGACTGGATCAGGGGCCGCTTCTCATCCACGTCGTCGAACATGTCTTGGACGTTGGTGTTGTTGGCGGTGTCTGGTGTGTCACTCTGCAACGGAAAAAAATCTGGACTCCATGCAAGACAAGACTCTTTTTTTCCCCCCCAACAGACCGACAATGTATTCTAGCGAGAAAATTGTAGAAGTGATGACTTGCAAATATGGGCGAGCAGCAGCAAGAACTATACTTTCTATCTACTTTTACCAACACAAACAGACACAAACAAGACGAAAGGGAGTGTGAATCACTTATGGGCTGATCCCGCGCCTCCACACCTCCCCACCAATTTTATCCCCTTACAAATAGTTACCGATGTCAGAAATGCGGATTCTGACTTCAATCAAGGATCAAATAAAAGAAAAAACGGAAACTGTACCAATGAATTAATGGCTCTTTTTAACGTTTATGACACATAAGAGAAAAAAGCAAAAGCACAGGTCAGCAGTTCCATAACTCTGTTCCCTTCTTAGCAACACACACTGGTTTACACGCCTAGAAAATAACAAATGATATTGGAGCAATCTAAACAAGGAGGCAACGCTTTTGTTCCTGACGTCAACTAGAGTAAAATATGATGTATGCAAACCAATACACGCAGTGCGTTGCCTAATTAACTCACTCAGTACGGCCAGTCCTCTCTTCTCCTCTACACAGACCACTCGGATGTCCAGTGGGTGTCTGAATGACCCAACCTTTAGCTTCCGTCGTCAGAATTGTGGTATTCTTTGTCAACATTCACGTCTTCAGTATAAGAGCCTTCCGCTTGCAATATTTTGATGATGGTAATTGGGGTGAAACGCTGTTAGCGTCGTCTCTTTCGCCGTTCGTATGGAAAGAGTTAAAGACGAAGTGGGGTGGGGGTGAAGTGTGAGGATTGTTATTCCCCCTCTCCTCCCCCTTGCAAGGAAGGCTTTTTTTTCTTCTCCAACTCAGTTTTGACATCGCCTTTCTCGTGTAAATATATTCATATTTATGAAGGAAGCCAAATCAATACGAGATTACAATCCAGTGCAGCCGGTATCTTTTGTGACTTCCTATCAAGTGCACTAGCTTTCTGCTACAGTTCTTGTGACAAGCAAATATATTTGCGGGGTGCATGTGTGTGTGTGTGTGTGTGTGTGTGTGTGTGTGTGTGTGTGTGTGTGCGTGTGTGTATGTGTATGTCTGTGTGTGTGTGTGTGTGTGTGTGTGTGTGTGTGTGTGAGAGAGAGAGAGAGAGAGAGAGAGAGAGGACAACTGACAGTCTCATTTCTCTTCTGGCTTAAAATACACGGAAGTTAAATATCTCTCTCTCTCTCTCTCTCTCTCTCTCTCTCTCTCTCTTTCCTTTTTTCGGTACAAACCCGCTGTGGTTCCGGGGAGAATGAGTAGTACACCGGCGAGATGTCCTCTCCCGTGTTGGCCGTGGTGCCATTTGTCTGTTGTTTGTCCATCTCAATCACCACCTGTACATGGTAAAAAGATCAAATGAAAGGGCCGTTTTACAAGTTTCCGTTGTCCTAGCGCGCGCGTATATGTATGAATGTATGTATGTATGTGTGTGTGCGTGTGTGTGTGTGCGCGCGCATGTGTGTGAGCATGTGTGTGTGCCTTGAAGCAAGGTGTACACATTGCAAATAAGGCTGAAATTCATCACTTGAAATATAATTTCGTTTGGTAATTATCTCCAAACCGCTTGAAAACAATCCATATTTATTTGTACCAACGAGTCTTCAGTGATGTCGACTGCACTGTAAATCGTTGCCGCCTATTCAAACTGAATTAGATTCATTCATATATCATAATTATATTCACAGCCGAGCGATGTCCACATTAGGTCAGCTTTGTTCGCTCACTCCGCCCAAAGTTCTGCACGGATCGTCCTTTCCTTCAGCTGACGTACCCTACGGCACCCCACGCTGGGTTTTTAATCCACGTTTAGAGGCGTGAAAGACTCTCCAAGTTAGAGTAATCAACGTTAATCAATCAGCCGATGACTCCCTGCAACACTGCGGATCCACGCAGTAAAACTCTCGTGGAGGTCCATATTTTTACGTCACTTTTTACTGCAGTGATGGCCGAGCCTTGACTAATGTTTCCTGTTTAGTGTTATTTATATGTATTTAACTGTGCTTTCATAACTGTGAAACTGCATGTTTGATGCATATCTGTTATGCATGTGTGGGTGTATGCGTGAATGTGTGTCTTCATGTTTTACATTTATTTGCTTATTTATCATCATTGTTGTCTTATTTATTTTTTTTAAAATTATTATTATTACCATTACTACTACCTTTTTTATATCATAATTATTATTTATTTATTTACTTATTTATTTATGTATTATCTGTTATTTATGTATTATCTATTATTTATTCACCTTTTTTTTCTTTTCTTTTTTTTCTCAAGGCCTGACTAAGCGCGTTGGGTTACGCTGCTGGTCAGGCATCTGCTTGGCAGATGTGGTGTAGCGCATATGGATTTGTCCAAACGCAGTGACGCCTCCTTGAGCTACTGAAACTGAAACTGAAACTTTTAGTTATTACCGCATGACTGCAAGTTGGGTGTATGATACTGTGGGGGCTGTCTTACCCTAGTTCCGACGTGAAGACTGCCACCCTTCCCTGATTGCTGTGTTACAATGAACTGCCCTTCGCTCACTTGTTTTGTCTGTATAAACTTCGGGTTACTCTTCCCGGGGAGATCATTTCGCCAAGATTTCTCACATTTTTATCTCTCTGAAATACACATTATGTTTGTTGACATATCAGAGTGATTGTTTTTGAGCCCGCGGAATTTTGCCAATGACGCCTCTCTTGCTGTCATGGGTTCTTTTACGCGCACGAAATGCATACAGCACAATGGACCTTGATCATCGTCCAATTCAGAAGGCTGGTACCCAGACCACACAACTCAATGGCTGGCGGACACAGGAGAAAAGTTTGCTTCTTGGTTCAATGCTCGTTCAATCCCCAGCCAATGTTCTGTAAACCTGACAACTGTTGGTCACACACGCCTCTTACTGAGACAGAAAAAATGGCACTGATGAAGGCAGACTTGATGTTCACGCCGAGCGTATACGCATACTTGTGTTCACGTGGTTCTGTTACATGCAAGACATCGTGCCAGGCTGACGGAACGGGTATACACGTTGTCACAAATCTATTTCTCGCTCAAAATTAACAACAACAAAAACCAGCTCGAAGAACGACAACAACACCACATACACATACATTCATAAACAAACACTCGCACACGCACAAGCACGCACGTGCGCTCACACACACCATGATGCATGTGCACACACAGACACACACACAGTTTCCCTCCAAGCCCCATCTTCATTTCTACCGCTTCACCTCCCCTTTCTGCCGCCACTTTTTTCTCTCTCCTTCTAATATCACTTGGATTGGAAAGACGTGAACCCAAGACTTCTGCTGCTCTTACTACTACTGCTACAACACACACACACACACACACACACACGCACGCACGCACACATGCACAGACACACACCTGCTCACCTGTTCGGTACTGCCGAGTGGGGTGTCCGACTTAACATTCAATGCAGGTTGGTTTGCCTTGTGGGCTCTGTCCACCAGCACGTCCACCACTTTCGCGCTCTGTGCGCAGATAAAAGCACACACACACACACACACACACACACAGAGACAGAGAGAGAGAGAAATACGCACACACACACACACACACACACACACACACACACACGCACCCCATTTCAACCTTCAACGTTTTTGTTCCACGACTTGATGATTACATAAAAACCAGTGAGTACTCACTCAAGTGAGCAAGGCATAAAAAGACCCCCCCCCCCCTACCCCCAGTAAAGCACCCATATAAAATGTAAGGGAAAAAATAACAGATTTTTCATTCCGTCTACAAATGAGACAATAAGTCAAACCCACCAATCACCATGCCAACCAATGAAAACGTTAATCAGTAGAGTTTTACGACACATTGGAAAAAAAAGCCTGTAAGGTCAGGTTAACTATTTAAGGTTGGTTCGGTGACGGCTGCGTGATTCGAGGGAGCGAGTCCAGGAAAACCTTATCTCTCTTAAAAATATATACCCTGTACACAATACCGTGACCAACCAGTCAACCAACGAACGAATTAATGAACTAATCAATCAACCAACCAATCAACGTGTCAATCAACTGATCAGTCAACTAACAGACCTCCTTTCTTTTCAGGTTCATGGCGCTCAGCAACCGTACTCTCTGCTCCATTTTCAAGGTGCGCTCGTATATGTAGGCCGAGATGTCCCTGTCTTCCTGGGAGGAAGGAGACAACACAAAGGTAATATCGTTTCCAGCGTGCTCATGACCTCCCCTTTCACACACACACACACACACACACACATGTATAAGAGACAGCTTGACTGATTAACTGACTGACTGACACATAATCATGTTTGTTTTTCAGAAACAAAAGGGGTAGGCCCTGCCCAACTACCGGGTTATTCTCTTTGCAAGTGGGAATGTTTCTCTCCAGTTCGCTGCCAGGAGCAAGCAGCAAGCCCGACGAGCACTGCAGAATGTGAAGCAGCTGTGGCTTGCTGTGCACCCCTTTGCAGGAACAGGAAGACAAAATGTGTGAGCATTGATGAACCATTTTTAACCTCCTATCCCCTCCTTACAGTGCAAATCAATTTTCAGATTTAAAGTTAAATCTAGACTGGTTGTTTACGCTTCTTCCCCCCCCCCCCCCCTTTTTATGGAAAACAATGACATTAGGGCTTGAAATTATTATTCACTCAATTATAACATATTATCTGTCCCTTGTTACTGGGCGCCATTGGCCGTGTCTGGTATTTTTCCACTTCCATATTTCAGGAAACGTTTCGACTATTATTTGATTTTAAAAGTCTTTCTTTTTTTTCCTTCGGTTTTCTGTTCGTTTTTGTTTGTTTTGTTGTTGTTGTTGTTTTAAATACATATCCTTAACAAATCAGACCACACTGCCAAATTATTCGGTGTTTTCTCTTGCTTAGATTACTGAGAAATGTTTCTCTACTGTCAGCAGCCAAGCTAAAGCAGAAGCCGGGAGAGCACTCCACAGTGCGTATAGCTGTCACTTGCTGTGCATGCTAACCTCCCCTCCTCCGTCCATTGGTGAGTATACTACCCCCCCCCCCTTTTTTTTTTTTTTTTTTTAAGATCTTGTCATGAACTATAATCGAAAAATACCAAATATTTTGAACATTCAGAAAGAATAAGCATATGCCTACAATGTCCACAAAAAATAAATAAAATAAAATAAAATAAAATTGGGGGGTTGGGGGGGGGGCGACTGGGGTTGAGTGTGATTGTGCTTGGTCTGAAATCCCAATCAATTCTTCTCTCTCCCTCTTGATCTTTTTCTTTTCTCTCAAAAGCTCCTCATCCCCAGCACCGGACGGGATTCTTGACATGACAAACAACAGGACCGGAAGAGAGATAGACAGAGACGAGGAGAGAAATACAGAATGAGAGACACTGACAGACAGACCGAACGAACGAACAAATGAACTGCTCTATTCAGATAAAAGCCAAAGAGCCCCTCCCTGAGGGGTGTGACACAAGTGACTGACAGACACAGAGATGTAGAGAAAAACAGGAGAGAAACAGAGACAGACAGACAGACACAGAGATGTAGAGAAAAACAGGAGAGAAACAGAGACAGACAGACAAAACAGAGAGAGGTAGAGAAAAACAGGAGAGAAACAGAGACAGACAGACAGACAGAGAGATGCAGAGAAAAAACAGAAAGAGAGAAACAGAGACAGACAGAGAGAGAGAGAGAGACGCAGAGAAAAACAGAAAGAGAGAAACAGAGACAGACAGACAGACAGAGAGACAGAGAGAGAGAGATGCAGAGAAAAACAGAAAGAGAGAAACAGAGACTGACAGACAGACAGACAGACAGAGAGAGAGAGATGCAGAGAAAAACAGAAAGAGATAAACAGTGACAGACAGACAGACAGACAGACTGACAGACAGACTGACAGACAGAGAGATGCAGAGAAAAACAGAAAGAGAGAAACAGTGACAGACAGACAGACAGACTGACAGACAGAGAGATGCAGAGAAAAACAGAAAGAGAGAAACAAAGACAGACTGACAGACAGACAGAGAGATGCAGAGAAAAACAGAAAGAGAGAAACAGAGACAGACTGACAGACAGACAGACAGACAGAGAGATGCAGCGAAAAACAGAAAGAGAGAAACAAAGACAGACAGACAGACAGACAGAGAGATGCAGAGAAAAACAGAAAGAGATAAACAGTGACAGACAGACTGACAGACAGAGAGATGCAGAGAAAAACAGAAAGAGAGAAACAAAGACAGAGAGATGCAGAGAAAAAACAGAAAGAGAGAAACAAAGACAGACAGACACAGAGATGCAGAGAAAAACAGAAAGAGAGAAACAAAGACAGACAGACAGATGCAAAGGCAGTGACAAGAGAGTGTCAAACTGGCCGAAAGGATAGATAAGCACGGCAGAACAAGGCCGACAAGACCTGAGGGAAGGACCGGACCTCACCATTTCCACCACCTCCACAGTGGCGGGGATCCTCAGGTTGTACATGTACTGCTTCAGGTCCTTCTTCATCTGCACGCTGTTGTCCTCCAGCTCTGATCACGTCAAGGTGGCCTGGCTTCCACTCGTTTTTTTTTCTGCACTTCCCTCTGTATCCTTCCCTACCTTCTGCACTACCTTCTGTATCCTTCCTTTCACACACTACCTTCTGCACTACCTTCTGTATCCTTCCTTTCACACACTACCTTCTGCACTACCCTCTGTACCCTTCCTTTCACACACTACCTTCTGCACTACCCTCTGTACCCTTCCTTTCACACACTACCTTCTGCACTACCCTCTGTACCCTTCCTTTCACACACTACCTTCTGCACTACCTTCTGTACCCTTCCTTTCACACACTACCTTCTGTACCCTTCCTTTCACACACTACCTTCTGGACTACCCTCTGTGCCCTTCCTTTCACACACTACCTTCTGCACTACCCTCTGTACCCTTCCTTTCACACACTACCTTCTGCACTACCCTCTGTATCCTTCCTTTCACACACTACCTTCTCCACTACCCTCTGTACCCTTCCTTTCACACACTACCTTCTGCACTACCCTCTGTACCCTTCCTTTCACACACTACCTTCTGCACTACCTTCTGTATCCTTCCTTTCACACACTACCTTCTGCACTACCCTCTGTACCCTTCCTTTCACACACTACCTTCTGCACTACCTTCTGTATCCTTCCTTTCACACACTACCTTCTGCACTACCCTCTGTACCCTTCCTTTCACACACTACCTTCTGCACTACCTTCTGTACCCTTCCTTTCACACACTACCTTCTGCACTACCCTCTGTACCCTTCCTTTCACACACTACCTTCTGCACTACCCTCTGTATCCTTCCTTTCACACACTACCTTCTGCACTACCCTCTGTACCCTTCCTTTCACACACTACCTTCTGCACTACCTTCTGTATCCTTCCTTTCACACACTACCTTCTGTACACTTCCTTTCACACACTACCTTCTGCACTACCCTCTGTATCCTTCCTTTCACACACTACCTTCTGCACTACCCTCTGTACCCTTCCTTTCACACACTACCTTCTGCACTACCCTCTTTATCCTTCCTTTCACACACTACCTTCTGCACTACCTTCTGTATCCTTCCTTTCACACACTACCTTCTACACTACTTTCTGTATCTGTCCTTTCACACACTACCTTCTGCACTACCTTCTGTACCCTTCCTTTCACATACTACCTTTTGTACCCTTCCTTTCACACACTACCTTCTGTACCCTTCCTTTCACACACTACCTTCTGCACTACTTTCTGTATCTTTACTTTCACACACTACCTTCTGCACTACCTTCTGTACCCTTCCTTTCACACACTACCTTCTGCACTACCTTCTGTACCCTTCCTTTCACACACTACCTTCTGCACTACCCTCTGTACCCTTCCTTTCACACACTACCTTCTGCACTACCTTCTGTATCCTTCCTTTCACACACTACCTTCTGCACTACCTTCTGTACCCTTCCTTTCACACACTACCTTCTCCACTACCCTCTGTACCCTTCCTTTCACACACTACCCTCTGCACTACCCTCTGTACCCTTCCTTTCACACACTACCTTCTGCACTACCCTCTGTATCCTTCCTTTCACACACTACCTTCTGCACTACCCTCTGTACCCTTCCTTTCACACACTACCTTCTGCACTACCCTCTGTATCCTTCCCTACCTTCTGCACTACCTTCTGTACCCTTCCTTTCACACACTACCTTCTGCACTACCCTCTGTACCCTTCCTTTCACACACTACCTTCTGCACTACCCTCTGTACCCTTCCTTTCACACACTACCTTCTGCACTACCCTCTGTATCCTTCCCTACCTTCTGCACTACCTTCTGTACCCTTCCTTTCACACACTACCTTCTGCACTACCCTCTGTACCCTTCCTTTCACACACTACCTTCTGCACTACCTTCTGTACCCTTCCTTTCACACACTACCTTCTGCACTACCTTCTGTATCCTTACTTTCACACACTACCTTCTGTACCCTTCCTTTCACACACTACCTTCTGCACTACCCTCTGTATCCTTACTTTCACACACTTTACTCCAGACATTTTTCCTGTACACTTCCTTTCACACACTTCATTCTAGACACATTTTGGTACACTTCCTTTCACATACTTCATTCTAGACACTTTTTCTTTACACTTCCTTTCACACACTTCATTCTAGACACTTTTTGGTACGCTTCCTTTCACACACTTCATTCTAGACACTTTTTGGTACACTTCCTTTCACACACTTCATTCTAGACACTTTCTGGTACACTTCCTTTCACATACTTCACTCTAGACACTTTTTCTGTACCCTTCCTTTCACACACTTCATTCTAGACACTTTTTATGCACCCTTCCTTTCACACACTTCATTCTAGACACTTTTTTCTGTACACTTCCTTTCAAACACTTCATTGTAGACACTTTTTCTGTATCCTTCCTTTCACACACTTCATTCTAGACGCTCTCTTCTGCAATGCCTTCTGTATCCTTCCTTTCTCACACGGGACACACTTCCTTCCATACACTCTGTCACACACTTCCACACATTTTCTGCAACATACTTCCTGCCATAATACATCTTGAGAAAGCCTTACTTTCACACATTTTCTAACACAAACTTCCTTCCACACACTATGTAATTATACGCGTCCTTCCAAACACCTTTTGACACATACGTTCGACATACTTTCTGACACATCTTTCCACACACTTTCTGATACATAACTTTCTTCCACAGACTTCCTCCAACCTGACACTTCCTCCTGGCTGATGCTGCTGATCAGGCGTCTGCCTATCATATGTCTTTACGCAGTGACGCTTCCTTCAGAAACTGAAACTCCCCTCCACGCCCCCTCCCCCACAGACACACGGAATGTGTATCGACGTTAAATCCGTATATAAGTATTTGTAATACTTAATTAACCTTGCGAAACATCTCTCAGCGCACATTTTTCTGACACACGATTTCTTGCAGGCAGTTCTTTCATCACACACACACACACACACACACACACACACACAAACATGCGCGCGCGGAAGCCAAGAAAAAGGATACGGGCCACAGTAAACAATCTCAGACTACAGTTTTTCCACACTTTGTGCTGCACCAGAAGAAAGGCCAGCATGATGAGCATACTGCCGTCGTGTAAGCCAGTCAAGGTTCATCAACAGTGAGATAGTATTGTATTGTATTGTACTATACTGTACTGTACTGTACTGTACTGTATTGTATTGTATTGTATTGTGTAGTATTGTACTGCACCATATTGCATCGTATTGCATCGTATCAAATCGAATAGTGAATAAGAAAATTGCTGGGATATGTGTTGTTTATTGAGTAAATCATTAGTTAGTTCTTTTGTACCGTACCCTTTCATTATAAATAAAACCACTCGGGTACACGGCTACACTCAACACCACCCACTTTACGAGGGGCTGTAAATGAAAACATCCCGTCTGTCGTCATCTCCCACGCCTCCATCGTTCTCGTGAGAGGCGAGAGGTCTTCACCCAGTAACAATGTCGTGTTGTGTTGTATTGCATCGTGTTATACTGTTGTACTGAAATGTATTGCGTTACGTTGTCCTGCCTTGTACTGTGTCGTGTTAACTCTCTCCATACGAACGGCGAAAGAGAATACGTTAACAGCGTTTCACCCCAATTACCACCATCAAAATATTGCAAGCGGAAGGCTCTTATACTGAAGAGGTGAATGTTGACAAAGAATACCACAGTTCTGACGACGGAAGCTAAAGGTTGGGTCATTCAGACACCCACTGGACATCCGAGGGCTAGGGGTCTGTGTAGAGGAGAAGAGAGGACTGGCCGTACTGAGTGAGTTAAACTGTGGTATTGTATTGCATTGCGCTGCATTGTCCTAACTTGTTTTGTGTTGTGCTGTGTTCTGTTGTGTGCTATCGTTTTGCAATGTTGTAATGTATTGCACTGCATTGTCCTAACTTGTGTCATGTTGTGTTGTGGTGTATCGTTTTGTAATGTTGTATTTTATTGCTTTGCACTGCATGGCATTGTCATGTCTTGTACTGCATTGTGTTGTATTGCTTTGTAATGTTGTATTGCGTTGTATTGCATTGTATTGTCCTAACTTGTATTTGTGTTGTGTCGTGTTGTGTTGTGGTGTATCGTTTTGTAATGTTGTATTCTGTTGTATTGCATTGCATTGTCCTAACTTGTATTGTGTTGTGTCATGCTGTGTTGTGGTGTATCGTTTTGTAATGTTGTATTGTGTTGTACTGCATTGCCATGTCCTAACTTGTATTGTGTTGTGTCGTGTTGTGGTGTATCGTTTTGTAATGTTGTATTGTGTTGTACTGCACTGCCATGTCCTAACTTGTATTGTGTTGTGTCGAGCTGTGTTGTGTTGTATCGTTTTGTAATGTTGTATTGTGTTGTACTGCACTGCCATGTCCTAACTTGTATTGTGTTGTGTCGAGCTGTGTTGTGTGGTGTATCGTTTTGTAATGTTGTATTGTGTTGTATGGCACTGCCATGTCCTAACTTGTATTGTGTTGTGTCGAGCTGTGTTGTGTTGTATTGTTTTGTAATGTTGTATTGTGTTGTATTGCACTGCCATGTCCTAACTTGTATTGTGTTGTGTCATGCTGTGTTGTGGTGTATCGTTTTGTAATGTTGTATTGTGTTGTACTGCATTGCATTGTCCTAACTTGTATTGTGTTGTGTTGTATTGTTTTGTAATGTTGTATTGTGTTGTATTGCATTGCCATGTCCTAACTTGTATTGTGTTGTGTCGTGCTGTGTTGTGGTGTATCGTTTTGTAATGTTGTATTGTGTTGTATTGCACTGCCATGCCCTAACTTGTATTGTGTTGTGTCGTGCTGTGTTGTGTGGTGTATCGTTTTGTAATGTTGTATTGTGTTGTATGGCACTGCATGGCACTGCCATGTCTTGTGTTGCACTGTGTTGTATTACAACGCATTACATTGTAGTGTGCAGTGTTGTGATGTGTGGGGTTGTGTTGTGTTGTGTTGTGCTGTGTTGTGTCGAGTTGTGTTACACTGTATTGCATTGTGTTTAGCTGCAAGGATATGCATGATCCACCAGATGTCTATGGTGCCCTCCAGACGGGCCGAGTTATCAGGGAACACTGTCGCCCCTTTCACCACTTGCAGCGCCATGTTGGATGCCTGCCCGTAGTGCAGCGTGTCTGTCCACACCAACACACACACACACACACACACACACACACACACACACACAGAGGCGCGCACACACACACACACACACATAGATATATAGATACATATATAGAGACAGACAGACAGACAGAGATGTATATTCTCTCTCTCTCTCTCTCTCTCTCCATATATATATATATATATATATATATATATATATGGAGAGAGAGAGAGAGAGAGAGAGAGAGACAGAGAAAATATACATCTCTGTCTGTATACAGACATTATATATTATATATACAGAGAGAGAGAGAGATACATACATACATACATACATACATACATACATACATACAGAAACATATACATATATTTCGACGACTATTAGCAGTGATGATGAATGATAACGATCTCTGTGACGGTAACGATGACGACGAAGACGGCAGCTGTCAAACGATAAGGACACTGATAAACAGGGTAATGACGACCATCCTGACGGTGATAAAGACGACGGAAGCAATAGCACAGCAGGCAGCAATGCTGACGACCACGGTAAGCACGATGGTGTTGATAAAAAGAACAATGTGACGATGATAACATACTTATGATGATGATGATGATGATGATCACGACCACAACCATGATTGTGCTGGTGATGATGACGATGATGATGCTGACCATACGAGTTCTGACGACAACGATGGACACGACAATAATAACGAGACAACGATAATCATGATGGCCATAGCGACAATAACATACCAAGGGTTCTCTTACTTCAGAGAATAAGTGTAACCGTCTCTTGGCTTCAATGGAATTGTCACAGTATGCTTGCAAATGCAACAGGCCTTTAACGAAGTTGCTAAATCTCCAATGTCCGATGGAGTTTTTTCAAAATCATGTGCAAAAATAAGGGGTCGACAATATTACGAGACTCTGGAGGGCAATTTGATGCCAGGACATTGCACTGTTCGTGCCAGTTGTCTACTTAATGAAGTTGTTTGCATTTTTTTTTTATAATAATAATAATACTAATAATGATAATACATAATACTTATATGGCGGAACTCCCCATACAATGGGCTCTATGCACCTTACATGAAACAATATATATACAAAAGTGCGTAATAACATAACTGCACATAAAAAAAAAACACGTATGGATTATTTGTATCTACATACATCAAGACAACGCTACAAATTGCAGATATGAACGATCACCCAAGCCCCCCTTTACCCCAACACCCCCACACAAAATGCCCTTCACATGCACACACACGCTAGCGGGCATACACAGTAAAGGCCTCCCCCCTCCAATCCCCCCCCCCCACACACACACACACACTACATGATGGTTTCAGTAGAAGGTAAAGTGCGGTGGGCAGGAGGAGGAAGAATGCAGATAAAATAGCTATCCTTCATCACACCCTGTTTGTAAACGGGGTGCGTGAGGGGTTGGATTTGAAGAAGGAACATTTTGTTGTGTTGTGTCAAAATTCTCCATGTGAAATTGGGACTGTCCTTCTCAGGGCACGTGCCTAGCTTGCAGCGCAGAGCAGCCTTTCTTTCTTCCAGTTTGTACATCGGACTCTCCCATCAGACTGAACGTTTCAACAAAAGCCTGCCAGTGCCAGGGGCAAATTCTTTTTGCCATTACATACATGCTAAGGGTGCATTGCACTTGGGCCATCGGTTTATCACCCCATCTGACAGGTTTGTAACCTACCCAGAACATTATTTCGCGTGCCAGTGAAGAAAGGCAGGGGGTGTAAGTGTTGTAACGACAGGCCCTAAAACCGGTCTGGAATCTTCAGCTAGCTCAGCGATTGAACAGTGCACAAAGTTGCCACCTACATGTTCCTGCCATCCCTCCTCACACCTCGCCGCCTTCCACCTCTATCACCCAACCGTCAAATTAAGGACTGGAAACAAGAGAGGCAAGGCCTTCAAAACTCACTTGTGATACACTTTTAAAAAAATCTAATCATTAAAATGCGTTCTGTATTTGTTATTATAAAGCTTCGGGTTAAAAGAAAAAGAAAAAAAAAAAGTCCTAACGGCAGATTCGAACTACGCGTGTTCGGATGAGAAGAAACTGTCTTACCCATTCCACTATCGTGGCTCCTTAACTGACGTTCAAAAATATAATATTTAAACATGCTTTTTTTAAAGGGCGAAAAATCGATTGCGGTATTCGCAGTGAGAACGCTGTTTAAATCATAATATTCTGGTGTATCATGGCCATTCAAAAAATCTTTAAGGGCAATTTAAAATTCTTTTTAAGTCCAAGGTAAAGGAGACGTGGCTATCGCCGCAATCACACTGCAACACTTAGCCGTTTTCTCTGGATCTAGATAGATGTACAAGTTTCAGTTAGTTACACCCGGTTGACACGGTCGATTCAGTTTCTCGTTTATGTTCATTCTAGTTTTATAGTTTTAAAGTTGATATGAAAATTGAGTATTTTGTTAAACTAATAATACGTAAAGCCAAGTACAAGTACTTCTA
Organism: Babylonia areolata; assembly: GCF_041734735.1. NCBI lineage: Eukaryota > Metazoa > Mollusca > Gastropoda > Neogastropoda > Buccinidae > Babylonia > Babylonia areolata. The sequence goes on from NC_134901.1 coordinate 9,530,855, forward strand.
AATGTCTTATGAAGTGAAAAGGACTTCATTTTGAGAAAAGTCAAGACTGGAAATTTTTACGTTTCATCAATTCAAGGGTATTAATTCAAATGGTTTATTATTTTTAACTGTGAATTCCGACTGATTCTGTGGATATTTTTACGGCAGTTTGGGACATAATCCAGTAAGTGGTGAGGCGTTCACAAATCTTTCTCTGAACAAATATTTAACGGTCTCCTTCTCCAACTTTCCATCACATGTTATCGTGTATTGTCGATTGAATATAGGATTGAACGGGCAGGTCAACAACTTGAAACAAAATGGCGTCGTTCGCGTTCGCGAAAAATATGAGCACGCGCTTTGAATGTGTATAAATAATGTGTACGCAAGTGATTTTTGCCCATGACCTTCAGGGCTCAGCCAATAGATCTATAAAGTCCACTCGTCGTATTGATTTTAGTATTTTCCGAAAAAGACCACTTGGGCAAATGAACATAGTGAAAGCCCTGTACACGGAGAGTAAAACACACAAGCTTTTTATGTATTGAGTATAATTTCAAAATGCACACACAAGCTTTTTATGTACTGAGTATAATTTCAAAATGTAATGTTTAAGATGAGAAAGATGAGTTTAAAGCAAATTAAGTCCCCTAGCATTTATTACAGATTAATTTCCCTTCTTTACTTACTGCACCAAAACGTTTGCAAAATAAATATAACTTCCATGCTTAGCAAAAGAAGTTCCTGTTTGAACAAAAAATGATAACAATGACTGCTCTTGTTGTTGTCTCGAATATCAGATCAAAGTGCCAAGTTTAGAGAATGAAAAAAAAATAAATATAACAGTAAATGCAGTTTGCATATAATTTGGCTTCTTTTTTATTTTTTTGTGCCCATCCCAGAGGTGCAATATTGTTTTAAACAAGATGACAGGAAAGAACTGATTTTTTCCTATTTTTATGCCTAATTTGGTGTCAACCGACAAAGTATTTGCAGAGAAAATGGCAATGTTAAAGTTTACCACACACACACACACACACACAACTGAACGCCAGGTTAAAAATTAGACTCACTTTATTTACACAAGTGAGTCAAAAAAGGTTAGGAGGACAAGAGAAAGAAAGCTTGCACACTGACACACCAGCACACATGGTACACATACTCATAAAAACACGATAGGTTTCGCGGTTGGTACTGTCAAACCAGTGGTCTGGCCAGCACAGCATCACCGTGTTGGGGTATAACGCACCCAGACCCGTACTCTGGAATCTGAAAGAACAACAGAAGGACGTCGACACACACACACACACACACACACACACGTCAAAGCAAGTGCACTGCAAAGATCAGCAACATCAGAATGCAACAAATCATCGTTCAGAGCAACGTATATTGAACTGACCATGTCACCAAAGTGTCCTGTGAGGAGCGGGGGGTGGAGAGGGCGCTAATGGGCGAGTGTGGGAGTAGAGGGAGTCTGGATAAAGTGCACTATAAAGTACAGAAACAACGTTTAGTTCCCTGTGGACTCTCGACACTGTGACTGCGGCAGACGAATCCGTGTGTGGATGGTGTGTAATGGTGGAGTTTGAAATGAGCGCTGTGGGAATAACGCCACTGAAAATATGCGTATGAGGCAGAAAAATATAAACATTATTTAGCACGCACCACATGATTTAACAGTGGAAGCAAAGTTTATGAGATGGACTGTTTAGTATACTCGAAGTACAAGCTTAACCACTGGAAGGCACGTGTATCAGGTTGACTAACTTTACTATAAAGACCTGTTGTAAGGCACACTTCAAATATTTCGCAACCTGTGAATGTTAATAAAGGCCTCTGCTCATTATAATAGTCCACATGCAGGAGGAACAGGTATGTCTTGTGTGTGTGTGTGTGTGTGTGTGTGTGTGTGTGAAGATGGCAGGACTGGACAGCTGGAGGGTTCGGGATGTAGGGGAGAGGTGTGTGGAGTGAACTGATGGGCGATAGCGGTGAGCAGGACAGGCAGAAGGGGCAAGTGTGGGTTCGCGCGCAAGTGTATATGTGTGTGTGCGCTTGTGTGCGTACGTGTGTGTGTGTGTGCGTGCCAGTGTGTGTGGGTGGAATGAGTGCTGGAGGGTAGGGGTGGGGAGTGAGAGTAATGGAGACAGCGGCACATGTGCGGAATGAACTAAGGTGAAAAGACATATGGATGACACGCTGGCGCGCACGCGCGTGTATATGTATATATATATGTGTGTGTGTGTGTGTGTGTGTGTGTGTGTGTCGAGAGAGCTGTAGGTCTGGGGACGGGGGTGCGGTGGGGTGAGAACGAATAGCGCTGCCAGAGTGCTCCATAGACCAGAGAACCGGTACCTTACACATGACATAGGCCTTCCTGGATGCCGTCCGACACCACCACGTTGGCAAAGCCCTTCACCTGCTCCCGCTCCATGCTCGCCATCAATTTCTGAAATCACACACACACACACACACACACACAAATAAGAAATCAAAACAAACAAAACTGAGAGTAAAGAAATAAACTAATATACGAAAGAAAGTAGGAAATAGTTATAGTGTGCATTTTCCAATGACTTGGTCTTCTTACACGAAAACAAAATGTGTAAGAAAGCGTAGAATAAGCGATGTGGGGTATTAGAAACAATAAGTTCCAGAATGTGTACGCTAAAAAAGAAAATCACTGAATACACAGAATGAAATAGACAAAAAGACAGACAGATAGATAGAGACAGAGAGCAAGAAACTGGCAGACAGACAGACAGACACAGTGACAGTCAGATACACAGAGAACAAACTTTATTTGGTTTGGGGGTTTTATCTCCCTTGCAAAGAAGGTGGTGGTTGTTTTGAATCATTTCACAATCAGTTAATCACAGCTGGTCACAATGATACATTACTGCAAGGCTGTAGTCTTTTTACCAGAAAAAAAAGAACCAACAAACGCACCAATCAATCAAAAACCAAACTTCAAACGTTGAATCTGACAGCATAAAACTAGACAAAAAAAATCAATTCACACACACTTTCACACCTGTCGAGTAGCTAGCTAAAAGACAAAGTTAATCACGTTCATGGAAGACAAATGCGAGAGAAAGAAAAGTGTGTAAGAAGAGATAAGATAAGATAAGATAAGAATAACTTTATTATCTCCAACTGGAGAAATTTGGTCAGGTGCACTATCACAACATAGACAAGTAAACAACATGGGGACCATAACTGTAAAAGCCAACAACAGCCCCAACAAATATTACGAAGATACAAATGTAAAAAATATCATATACATCGTTTCATACATACATCCACACACTGCAGGTAATAACTAGTATTCTTAATGTAAAAACAGAAAGAATTAAGAAACATTATTTGAATATAATTATAAACATAGCCTACTATACTGCACATTGATTATAATAGACAGATAAGAATAAAGATGAATTGCGGAAAACCACAACCAGATAATCAGCACGCACACACCCGCACCGCACCCCCCCACCCCCCTGCGCCAGAGAAATGACTGTTGAAGATGGGAACTGTTGCATGGACACACTCTCAGGAACAGAAGTGAAGACGGTTGTTTCCCCCTTTTTGCCGCGAAACTAGCCGCAGATATCTGAGATGAGTACAATTGGGTGACCGGAATCCCTTCTTCCTCGGGGACTCCTCACATTTCGTTTCATGCCCCAAAAAGGTGGGACATTAAGCTGTCTTTTAATACTGTGTGTGTGTGTGTGTGTGTGTGTGTGCCGTGGAAGCTGCGATACGTAGACCAGAAATGAGTGTGTGGAGGAGGGGGGTAGAGGAGGTGCAGGGTAATGTGTGGTGTGCGTGTGTGTGTGTTGGAGCTCATGTACGTTTATATGTATTTGACTGTGCTTTCATATCTGTGAAACTGCATGTTTGGTGCATATCTGTTATGTATGTGTGGGTGTATGTGTGAATGTGTGTCTTCATGTTTTACATTTATTTGCTTATTTATCATCATTGTTGTCTTATAATTATTTTATTATTATTATTATTACTACACCTTTTTCTATATTATAATTATTATTTATTTATGTAAGCTTATCTATTATTTATTCCCCCCCTTTTTCTTCTTTTTTTTTTTCTCAAGGCCTGACTAAGCGCGTTGGGTTACGCTGCTGGTCAGGCATCTGCTTGGCAGATGTGGTGTAGCGTATATGGTTTTGTCCGAACGCAGTGACGCCTCCTTGAGCTACTGAAACTGAAACTTTCAATACTGATGAATGATGATGGGGGTGATGCCGGACACTGCTATGCGGGTCTACCTTGGATCGGAACTACCCGACAAGGCTGTCTTTTCCTACTACATCCTGCCGTCAACCAAGCTGAGAGAAACAGACACCTGCAGTGTTGGTCAGGAACTTCAAGCAACACTCCCAAAGATGCATCCGTGAAGCGGACGACCCTCGACTGTGTGGTCCTTTTCGGCAGGGCGGTTGGTCCTGATGTAATGCTGTCTCCTGGTTTTTGCTGGTAGATAAGGGAAGGGGGTTTGGGCAACAACGACCCAGTCACCTTCCCAAACCCGCCACTGGGGTTAGAAACCGTATCGCATTCTCCTTTCTTCTCATGACTTGTTGCCGTTCGATTCTTTTTGTGCTGAAACTGTCTCATCAGAAAGACTAACACCCAGACCACCACAGAACGTCTAGTGAAGGGGGCAATATATATATATAAAAAAAAAAAAAAACCACTGGCCCTTGTGTGCATCGAACGGGGAACCCTCACGTCCTGGTCGTGAACTCTGCAATTAGGCCACAGCTCCACCACTTGAAGAAGGAAAAAAAAAACAGAAGAAAAAAACAAGAATGGCTGTTAGCCCACGATTTCTCACTTTTAGAAAGAGATTTCTCACTTTTAGTCTCACTTTTAGAGAGAGATTTCTCACTTTTAGAGAAATCGTGGGGGAAGGGGGGGGGGGGCGTTCCCACACTTTCTCTCACTTTACGAAAAAGCGTGGAATTGTGAGAAAGTGTGGTCGTTCCCCTCCCACGTTTTCTTTTTAACTGCGGTGGGGTGGTGGGGAGAGAGGGGCCTGCTTTCTCACAATGTATGAGAAAAACGTGGGAGGTCCTCCATATTTTTATCAACAATATTTCTTTTATCATCGGAGTTCGTTTCTTGTACTTTCCCAAAGCAAATCTTAGAGAGGGAGAGAGAGAGAGAAGGGGGGGGGGGCGGGGGGGCGGCCACAACGACGATCATGATGATGATAATGAAGTGATGACACTGACACTGATATCTGTTGATTGTATTTCACTTTAGATGGATCAGTGCAATGCATCGACCTCAAATTCAACATCAGAATCAAGCCCCCCACACCCCAAGCCCATCTTCCCCCGAATGTGAAACTTTTTTTTTATATAAAAATAATAGTAATATGTGCCTCATACCTAGAAGGATCGCGAAGGATCCATTGTAAATAAGCCGTGCAACAAGTAATAATAATATATAATAGTAATATGTGCCTCATACCTAGAAGGATCGCGAAGGATCCATTGTAAATAAGCCGTGCAACAAGTAATAATAATATATAATAGTAATATGTGCCTCATACCTAGAAGGATCGCGAAGGATCCATTGTAAATAAGCCGTGCAACAAGTAACAAATAGTACCAGTAGGACTTACAAGTCTGGCGTGTTTGGAATCCTCAACCATCTCGAAGAAGTCACCTTGGATCACACTGCTAACGATGGTCAATCCGTGACCTAAGATCAGTGACAATGAATGACAAACACAACTCAGAAACGTGCTTGGTTTTGTTTTTCCTGAAGGACTGATATTTTGGGCATGGCGTAATCTTCACATTCTTTTGCTAATTTGAAGCACAATTTAAAAAAAAAAAAAAAAAAGGCACATTACATACCCAAATACATTTGAGAAGGTGAGTGGGGTGGGGTGTGGGGGGCTCTTCGTTCACATAAACATGCATGATGAACAAAGTACACACAAACACACGCAGACACACACACACACACACACACACAACGAAGAATGGGAGAGAGGTGTGTGTTGGAGAGAGAGAGACAGTGAGAGAGAAAGAGAGAGAGGGGGGAGAGAGGGAGAGAGAAAGAGAAGAAGAAGAAGAAGAAATGAAAGAATGAGCAACTGGAGATAAAGGATGTGATTTTCAGATCTATTAATAGATCTGGATTAAGAAACATACTGGTCAGTAATAGTTAACACTGATTCGGGTTCTCTTTTTACATCCTGTTTTTTTTTTTCAAACACAGATTCAAACATACACGTACACACATACACATATATTTTCTCTCTCTCTCTCTCTCTCTCTCTCTCTCACACACACACACACACACACACACACACACACTTACTTAACTCCCAACCCCCTCCATTTTGTTCATCTTGTTTCACTTACAGCGGAAAGACATTACACTGAAGACGATGGCAACTACTACTATTGTACACAAAGAAAGAGAAGGAAAACAAACCGGGGAAAGAGAGGGAGTGAGACAGACGGAGAGACAGACAGACAGACAGAGAGACAGAGACAGAGAGAGAGAGAGACATACCTGCTTTCAACTGGCTAGCCAAACTTAAGACACGGGGCTGTAGCACTTCCAGATTGTGGTCCAGCTTGACTAACACAAGCAGCTGGGGTCTGCAGTCACACACACAAACACACGACACGAGACAATAATAATACAAGGTCATATCGTTACTAGCGTACTCATAACCTCCCCTTTCACACACACACACACACACACACACACACACACACACACACACACCATCACCCCATTTCGTTTACGTTAGCCTCCCGGAATGAGAGGTGTAGCCTACGTGTGGTAGATATAACTGTGGTCTCGTAACTGTGTGCTGATGTTTGCAGTGTACTTGTCTGTTAGTACTTCTGCATTCGCAGGCCGCACATCTTATGTCCAGTCGTTTTTTTCTGAAAAGTGTTTTACAGTGTTTGACTGTTTTGTTCCTGCGTTCGTGGTTTAGTGGAGGTTTAACATGGGTACTCCATCTTTCACGAAACAGGGTTTGTTAATGGAAAAACAAAAAGAATGAAAGATGGAACATTAGTAATAACAATACTGTTACTGCTGTCATGATGTGCATCGTCTTTCTATCACTATAGGGCTTGTGATGTCCAATGTGTTCACACCGAGAGATTGGAAACACCATGGCATTATATCAATCCACGATCATGCTCATTCTCATAATGAGAAAACATTATGCTTATGCTTTCATTTCCAGCCTTCTCGGTGTCAAGGCCATAATAGCAGTGTCTGTGCCTTGGATTATAAGTGAATCTTTTTTTTTTCTTTCAAGAGGATAGAATTAAATGATTTGATTTTGCATTTTCTATTTACTTTCTGATGCGTGATTAGCGTGTGTTAATTTGCTTGCGCGCGCGTGTGTATGTGTGTGTGCTGGTAAGTCCATGTGCGTTTTTGTAAGCCTATTGCAATTCTGAAAGTCTCCCAAGTTAAACGTCCTGTCACAGAATGTAAAGTGTCTCTAAATCACGAAATCACACTGATCGACGTTTTATACATTCTTCAGTCGATCAAGAATAGACGAGAACTCAATATCGAGAAAACTGACATGCATAAAGCTAGACGTTGAGTGACTTGTAGAAAGCCAGGCAGTGACAACAGAACCAGTTATCATATGACAGAGATTTACTGATAAAGACTTCAACCTTTCCACCTGCAGCCTCATGACAAAATGCGGTTTCCCCTCCCCAAATCTTTCAAATGCAATTTCCAATATTTCCCTGTCGTCTGCGGCTATCAAAGGGCAAGAACTCTTACTTAAGAAGCATCCCTGCCACCTGGTACTAAACTCCTTCGATCGTATTCATTATGAACTTGACATTTTCATACAATTTGTCCAGAAAATTAATACCTAAGCCAGGAGAGTGACAGACGGTGACAGACGCAGAGAGAAAGGGAGGTGGAAACAGAGAGACATACAGACAGACACAGAGAGAAAGGGAGGTGGAAACAGAGAGACATACAGACAGACACAGAGAGAAGGGGAGGTGGAAACAGAGAGACATACAGACAGACGCAGAGAGAAAGGGAGGTGGAAACAGAGAGACATACAGACAGACACAGAGAGAAGGGGAGGTGGAAACAGAGAGACATACAGACAGACACAGAGAGAGGGAGAGGTGGAAACAGAGAGACATACAGACAGACACAGAGAGAAGGGGAGGTGGAAACAGAGAGACATACAGACAGACACAGAGAGAGGGGGAGGTGGAAACAGAGAGACATACAGACAGACACAGAGAGAAGGGGAGGTGGAAACAGAGAGACATACAGACAGACACAGAGAGAGGGGGAGGTGGAAACAGAGAGACATACAGACAGACACAGAGAGAATGGGAGGTGGAAACAGATAGACATACAGACAGACACAGAGAGAATGGGAGGTGGAAACAGAGAGACATACAGACAGACACAGAGAGAAGGGGAGGTGGAAACAGAGAGACATACAGACAGACACAGAGAGAAGGGGAGGTGGAAACAGAGAGACATACAGACAGACACAGAGAGAAGGGGAGGTGGAAACAGTGAGACATACAGACAGACACAGAGAGAAAAGGAGGTGGAAACAGACAGACATACAGACGGACACTGAGAGAAGGGGAGGTGGAAACAGAGAGACATACAGACGGACACTGAGAGAAAGGGAGGTGGAAACAGATAGACATACAGACACAGAGAGAAGGGGAGGTGGAAACAGAGAGACATACAGACAGACACAGAGAGAGGGGGAGGTGGAAACAGAGAGACATACAGACAGACACAGAGAGAAGGGGAGGTGGAAACAGAGAGACATACAGACAGACACAGAGAGAAGGGGAGGTGGAAACAGAGAGACATACAGACAGACACAGAGAGAAGGGGAGGTGGAAACAGAGAGACATACAGACAGACACAGAGAGAAGGGGAGGTGGAAACAGAGAGACATACAGACAGACACAGACAGAGGGGGAGGTGGAAACAGAGAGACATACAGACAGACACAGAGAGAGGGGGAGGTGGAAACAGAGAGACATACAGACACAGAGAGAGGGGGAGGTGGAAACAGACAGACATATAAACAGACACAAAGTCAGACGACTGAATCAGTTGGAAGACACAGCCCCAGAATGATATGAACAAGGGACGAGAACAACATCAGCAAATATCACCATAACCGTTAGCGTCTAATCAACTGTTTTCGCAACTTACCGAAACAAACTAAGACAATACTGTCCCTCTTGATTTAAAAAAAAAAAAGCTCTGTATTAATACCATACCACAGAGAGAGAGAGACAGACAGACAGACAGACAGACAGAGAAGGGTGTCTCTATACCTCCAGTTCTTGGTGCTGCCTTCACTCGCGTCTTGCTTCAGGCGGAGGAGGGCGTACATGGCCGCTGACATGGACAGACCCCGCATCCCGTCACCCCATTCCTTTTCTGCTCTACACACACACACACACACACACACACACACACACATACACACACAGACACACACACAGACACGCATACAGACACGCATACATACACACACAAATATACACACACACACAAACATTCACACAGACACAGTCACACAAACATTCTCGTTTCAAACACACAGACACACACAGACGCACACACACACACACACACATATACGTATATATACCGAATGCACAGGTGTCGATAACCACAGAATATGCTCATAAGGGAGAATACAACGTTTCCAATACTTCCTTTCCCTTGATGAGAACCTCCTCTCATATCATAAAAGAGAAATCATGATGTTTCCCAAAAGCTCCCCTGATAAGTACAGATCAAGGCAAAACATTATAAGATTCAGTGACAGATTCGATCTGCTGTCTATTGCTTAGTGGTGCATGAATCTGCATCTCAGATGTACAATATAACAAAGACTGGATGTTTAGTGAAATCCCAGTCAAGTAAAGTTCCGAAAGGAACAGAGGTACGCGGAAAAAACAAAAACTGGTACCTACGGCAAATCCAGTTTACCCGTGAGGCGGTGCGGAAAAAAATCAAGTACACCCTCTGTCTGTCTCTGTCTCTCTCTTTCGCTCTCTTGGACTGGAAGCAAGTTCGCCAAAATCTCTTTCGCTTTGTTTATTTGTGTGTGTGTGTGTGTGTGTGTGTGTGTGTGTGTGTGTGTGTGCGCGCGCGCGCACGCGTGCACTGTGTGTGTGTGTGTGTGTGTGTGTGTGTGTGTGTACGCACGCGTGCACATTGACATTGGTCCAAAAGTTGTGGCATGTACTGGCGTGAAAATACCTTCATTTATGCCGGCACTGACCTCCAACACACACAAAAAAAGGAGGGGGTAAAACCTGGACTGGATTTCCGAATCGGCATCCTGCTCTTCCGAAAGGTCACTAGTGAACTGTCGGTCACAACAATCACCAAAGCATTCTGTATCTTGAGACATCCCCGAATGTAACTAAGATTATTCCACGTGTTTTTCGCCAGGGGTAAAACTAGTAAGACAAAATAAACACCACTGTGAGAATGAAAAGTAAGAGACACAAGACAAACGCTGTCAAACTGCAGAGAGGTGGCTGCAAGCATGACATGATGGGGAATCCATCCTAAAAAGTGTTTTTGTCATTTTCATGGTGGAATAAATTGTTTCATTTCGTGAAATGAGTAATCACGAAACGCAATTATCAAACACGCCAGGGTTCAATATAACTGCCAAGTTGTTCATTTTGCGACTTTTGACATGAACACATGAAACAAAATGAATCACCATGTGACTTTTACAATCAGAATGGCAAGTGCAATACATTTAAGCAAAGTTTACCCTTTGGCCATTATGCATGTCCATGTGTCAGTTTTCCATGATTTTATTTATAAAGATGTACATTTGCAAAAGTCATAACTATCAATTCGTACGTAAAAGAAATTCAATTTCGACGCTGGTTTATATTGATTATCATGGCATCATACCTATAGTAAAAGCAAGATGATCCATAAACCTGATGCACACAAATATCAATGTCAGTACTACCTGAGGAAATGGAAGGGGGCGGGCATGTCCATCCTGACACCACAGAGAACGACAACAACCAGAAGATGGGCGGTGAAAACCCCACTGTTTCTTTGTTGTTGTTGCTTTTTAATATAATGTTGTTGGGTGTCTGTGAATCGAATTGACAACAGTTTAAATGCAAGCTAGGTGCTCAATCGATATCATGTGGCATTTGTTTAATACTCCCTGTTTGGTTAACCATTCTCACCACGTCAAACTCTGATGCATCCGTTTGACATGGTACAGTACACGACAAAAAAGGGGGATTTTAATCGTGCTCCCTTTTTGGTTAAATACGCTTTCCACGTCCAAACTCACATGCGCCAGATTGACGGAGCACAGTATATGTGGTACCGAACGAGCTCAGCAAACACCCAGCTACGAGGGGCAGACTGACACCCGACACAACACAACTGTGGAGTATTAACGACCTATTGGCGCCTACACCCTTTAGGTCAATTTTGTTCGGTTGGAGTTGTTAAAGAGGCGGTATTTGTTTGTGTGGTTGGGGTTGTATGTATTTGGTGGTGGGGGGTTGTTTGTGTGGCTGGGGTTGTATGTGTTTGATGGTAGGGGGGTTGTTTTGTTTTTGTGGATGGGGTTGTAAGTGTTCGGTGGTAGAAGGTTGTTAGTTTTGTGTGGTTGGGGTTGTGTGTGTTTGATGGTAGGGGGTTGTTGGTGTGGTTGGTGTGTATGGGGTTGTGTTTGTTGCTGTTTTAATGGGGTTGTATTGGTTTGATTTGGGGGTTGTATGTTTGTAATGCTGTTTGCATGTAGGTGGGTGTCGTGTCGCTAGTGTGTTGAGTGCTAACTGTGATTGTGCAATGTGGCAGAGTGGGCTTGGGTTTTGTTTGTTTTGCCTTGTGTGGATTGTTTGTGTGGCTTTTGGGTCTTGCGTTTCGTTGTTGCTAAGGGTACTGCTTTTGTTTGTGACTCACCCTTTATATTCAACGTATTTATAGGCGGAGCAAGCGAGTGAGAGGGCGATGAGTGTGTAGTACCATGAGGACAGTACCATCAGCGTCAGACACAGCGCCACACCCAGCAGCGCCGAGCACCAGTGGTAGAATCGAAACCTACACACACACACACACACACACACACACACACACACACACACAAATATATGCATGTATCTACACACACACACACACAAACATATATATGCAACGTATCTACACACACACACACACACACACACACACACACATATATATATATATATATATATATATATATATATACGTACATACATACACAACCCACACATCCAGTGCAAACTAGGAGAAAAAAACAAACCAACTCCCATCCCCACCCCACCTTTTAAAAAAAATCCCATACACCCACTCCCGAGAGGGAAAAATACCAAGCAACCTCCACCCACCCAGCAAAATGAAAAATTAACAACAACAAAAATGGAAATTAACAAATCATTACACAGACTGACTTTCTCTGCACAAGGCGCAGGCGAGCACACACACACACACACACACACACACGCGCGCGCGCTCGCCCACACTACACCTCCCACCCATCCAACACTCCCCGCATCCCGCTTACAACCCCACCCACCGAGGTCTCCAGTGCGGACTCCTCAACAAAGACTGCAAGCAGCAGGCGAAGTTGACGAAGCCGTAGCAGAGGAGGAAGAACATGGTAACGATGGGCGCCACGTAGTCCAGTCTGGCGATCAGGATGCCCACCTCCGCGATGGCCACCGACATGGCGATGGCGGGAATAGGCTCCCCCTTGTTGGTCATGTACTTGAAGTGGTGCAGGATGGGGAACACGTTGTCCTTGGCGATCGCTTGCAGCAGGCGTGGGGCCGCTGTGTGTGTGGAGAGAGACAGAGAAACAGAGACACAGAGAGAGAGACAGAGAGACAGACAGACAGAGACAGGGAGACAGACAGACAGAGACAGAGAGAGAGAGAGAGAGAGAGAGAGAGAGAGCACTGAATACTGAAGTGAACACTGAAACTTTTTCATGTCATTCGCTGAACAGCCTTTGTGACATTGGGGCACACCAATACATCCGTAGTGTGAAATAAAAGTCCATAAAACCCCTGCAGAAAATAAAATGTAGTATTTCATACACTGTTTAGCACATTCAAACATCGAAGTTACATCACACACTCACAAAATATGATGGTGTGGTATGATAATGTTGCATGGTGTGGTGTGGTGTGCTGTGATGCGGTATGGCGTGGTGTGGTGTGGACTGATGTGGGACGGTGTGGTATGATAATGCTGCATGGTGTGGTATAGTGTGGTGTGGTGAGCTGTCATGTGGTATGGAGTGGCGTGGTGTGGTGTAATGTGGGATGGTATGATATGATAATGTTGCATGGTGTGGTGTGCTGTGCTGTGATGTGGTATGGAGTGGCGTGGTGTGGTGTAATGTGGGATGGTATGATATGATAATGTTGCATGGTGTGGTGTGCTGTGCTGTGCTGTGGTATGGAGTGGAGTGGTGTGGAGTGATGTGGGACGGTGTGGTATAATAATGTTGCATGGTGTGGTGTGCTGTGCTGTGGTATGGAGTGGAGTGGTGTGGTGTACTGTGGGATGGTATGATATGATAATGTTGCATGGTGTGGTGTGGTGTGCTGTGCTGTGATGTGGTATGGAGTGGCGTGGTGTGGTGTAATGTGGGATGGTATGATATGATAATGTTGCATGGTGTGGTGTGGTGTGCTGTGCTGTGATGTGGTATGGAGTGGCGTGGTGTGGTGTAATGTGGGATGGTATGATATGATAATGTTGCATGGTGTGGCGTGCTGTGCTGTGGTGTGGAGTGGAGTGGCGTGGTGTGGCGTAATGTGGGATGGTATGATATAATGTTGCATGGTGTGGTGTGCTGTGCTGTGATGTGGTATGGAGTGGCGTGGTGTGGTGTAATGTGGGATGGCATGATATGATAATGTTGCATGGTGTGGTGTCCTGTGCTGTGATGTATGGAATGGCGTGGTGTGGTGTGGTGTGGTGTAATGTGGGATGGTATGATATGATAATGTTGCATGGTGTGGTGTGCTGTGCTGTGATGTGGTATGGAGTGGCGTGGTGTGGTGTAATGTGGGATGGTATGATATGATAATGTTGCATGGTGTGGTGTGCTGTGCTGTGATGTGGTATGGAGTGGCGTGGTGTGGAGTGATGTGGCACGGTGTGGTATGACAATGTTGCATGGTGTGGTATAGTGTGCTGTGCTGTGCTGTGCTGTGCTGTGGTATGGAGTGGCGTGGTGTGGAGTGATGTGGGACGGTGTGGTATGACAATGTTGCATGGTGTGGTATAGTGTGCTGTGCTGTGCTGTGCTGTGCTGTGGTATGGAGTGGCGTGGTGTGGTGTGGACTGATGTAGGACGGTGTGGCAGCTATTACCTGCGAGAGCCTGGAGCCCGGCCCCTACAGTGGACATGAGTGCCCCGACCAGGATGACCCAGGGGCTGGGCCATGACAGCTGAGACATCACCAGCTCGTTGTTTATGCTGCAGCCGAACCTGACAGTCACACAGGGAGCGATTGGTCGACAGACGCACAAGTATGCACACTGTAGGAATTTGTATGCAAATGAGTGAGTGTGTGGGGGGGTAAGGTGAAGGGAGGGGTGTGAGAGAAGAATAAGTGTGAGTGTATGAGACAAATGGGACAACCGAGTTCGAAAGGCCTTCTCATGCCAGTACATAGCCTCTCCACAGCAAGCCTGTTGCACTGCCTCCCCGTGGCGACATACGGACACTGGGTACCGCGAGGCTCCCACGCTAGACATGCAGGGAATCAGAGGAGACTGGCCCCACCCGGCGTGCGGCATGCTGGCCAACAGGCATGTGGGTATGTCCTGGTGCCCACAAACCAAATCTCCAGTTATGGCTTAAACAGTCTGGTAAAACAAGACTCGTCAAACAGGGATGGCAGCCTGTCTAGGAGAAGGAAATCTCTGACTTCAAACCTCCGCTGCTTACGGCATGACCGACGAGCGCCTCCCGAAGAGACTGTCCTACAGAAATCTCCCATGGGGGCCAGGAGAAGTGCTGCAAAGAGTCCCTATATACCTCCCTCAAGTGCTGTGGCACTGACCTAAACACATGGGAAGCTCTCGCCTCCGATCACTCAAACATGGCGCAGTTAGGTTCACCTTGGTGTCGCCATTTTTGAGGAGTAGAGAATTGGCACCGCCATTCTTAACACGCCAGCTACACACGTTTAAGACACCTAACCCACCGACACATGGACAGCATCAACTACACCCATGTTCGCAGAGTGCAGAGAAAGGACTGGCCTTTTTTGTCATCTATGGACCACCCAGTGTGAAACTAATGCTCGTCGTATGTGTGTGTGTGCATGAAAAACATCATATGTGTGTGCATGTGCATGTGTGTGTGTGTGTGTGTGTATGTATGTGTGTGACTGTGTGCGTGTGTGCACGCGCGCACGTATCACTCTCTCACTTCTTCATGCCTGTCCATCTGCCCATCCATCTGTCTGTCTGTCTGTCTTCATACCTGTCTCTGCTAGGATGTGTCGATTTTGTACTGGTAAATATAAATCTTTTCACCCATATCATAAACATGGCTTAAGACATTTTATTTTATGTTTGCGAACTGTGATTTCATCATCAACTTTTACATTTTTAACAGAAGGGTGAGGGTGTTTCACTGCTTTACATACAGTATTTTGTTATAAGCGAGCCATTATTCACGCACGCACGCACACTACTGTTTAAAAAAAACAAAAAAAACCAAACAGAACAAAGAATAACCTTGATAACAAACAATGGTATTTGCACTCACTTGTCCCTGAGAACACTGCCTTCCACGGTGGCGCCAAACAGCAACACTGTGGATAAATCTGGAGTTGATAGGAAATACTCAACACAGGAAACCATATCTCACTGGTGTCACAGGCCGGCTGACCATCGTGAGAACATGTTACAGCGGTGTGACACAGCAATATTTGCTTTACAATTATAACACACACACACACACACACACACACACACACACACACACACAGACAAGCGAAGCACACAAATGAAGGCTATGAACGAGGATTTCTGACCTGTGATCTCACGAAATACCCTTTCATGCCAGAGACTATATTTCTCAATTATTTCTGTGCAACTAATATGTAAGATTTTTTTTTCTTTTTTCGGTTATATTTGTGAACTCAATATCGGTCAGATTTTGGACGTGGAGCTAAAAATTGATTTTTTAAATTATGCGTTTAACGTATCCTTCCATTCATTTTTTTTATATAAACATACTCACAATGAGTCACAAGTATACAAGCAATCAGGACTTGCCTTTCCAGTCTCTTATCAAAGATACAGCCTCGCAGGGGTTAAAAACATAGATATCACTCATCGGAACAACGGAAGTAAATACCAAAGGTGACACTTCTGCGCCTTTCATGGTTTTTTTCCTACACTGGAAGCAAAAAAGACAACCTTCGCTGTGAAGATTAGCTGCCGGTACAGTGAATTCTGAGACATCTGTTCATGAGAGA
>NC_134901.1:9549904-9569904 GCF_041734735.1 Babylonia areolata
ATAGGGTGCTAATTAATTGTCGTCGTCCTACACAAGTGATCGCTTCTTGGAATTCATATAATAATAATAATAATAATAATAATAATAATAATGGTATTTATATAGCGCTGGATCTTGTGCAGAGACAAATCAAAGCGCTTTCGCACCAGTCATTCACACGCATGCATAACTCTAATACTGTAGAAACTAAAGACAAGGAAGGGCAGGCATGGGAGGCTATTTTGGGAAGAGGTGGGTTTTAAGGCCAGACTTGAAAGAGCTGAGTGTGGAGACTTGACGAAGCGAAAAAGGAAGTTCATTCCAATCGCAAGGTCCAGAAACAGAGAAAGAACGGCGGCCAACAGTCGAGTGTTTGAATCTGGGTATATCAGCGTAAGGATGGAAACTGAAAATAGACCGTCTCTCTAAAACAAAAAAAGGCAGCAGGTGATGAAATACAGGCAAGTTTTCGTCGTTTGGAATTCGTAGTGATACATAACCGCAGAAACTGTATAAAAAAAATAAACAAAAAAAAAAAAAAAACCGCCAATTCCCTATTCCCCTTCCTCCCAAAATGAAGCAAATAATAATGAATCATGCACGAATCTTTTTCACTGATGCATTATTATTATTATACATGATGTGTGAATGTTCTGTGTTATTTGTTGTGCGCAGGATAAGCTGTGTCAGAACTGGTTTGGCGTTCGACTTCACCTGTGATGGAGGCCCTGTTTCGGCATGGTGATGTGCCCTTGGGAAAGGCACTTTACACCGATTCTTCCTCACGACATACACATGTCAACCGGGTACCTGATTTCAGTTGGGGAAGGTTAAAAAGCGAAGTGTTTTAAAAGCGAATATGTGAAATGCTTTTATTTGAGAACATATGTTTATTACTCTTGTTTAATCAAGTAAACCGTGTGTGTGGGGTGGGTGGGTGCGGGTGGGTGCTGATTATCTGGTTGTTGTTTTCCGCAATTTATCTTTATTCTTATCTTATCTGTCTATTATAATCAATGTGCAATATAGTAGGCTATGCTTACAATTATATTCAAAATAATGTTTCTTAATTCTTTCTGTTATTACATAAAGAATACCAGTTATTAACTGCAGTGTGTGGATGTATGTATGAAACGGTGTATGTGATCTTTTTTACATTTGTGTCTTCGTAATATTCGTAAATGCTGTTGTTGACTTTTACAGTAATGGCCCCCATGTTGTTTACTTGTCTATGTTGTGATAATGCACCTGACCAAATTTCTCCAGTTGGAGATAATAAAGTTATTCTTATTCTTATTCTTAACACAGTGGACTGCAGAAGGGAACTGGACCCCCTATCTTCCAATACCAAGCCCTGGACACAGTGGATATTATTTCACTGCCCCGATGGTCTTGAAAAGGCCATGTGGGCCCTTAAACCTTTGACTTAACCTTTAACCATGATATTATGTAATCAGACTTCGCTTGATTAACTAACGACTTATCTTCAAGACTGATGTGTGTGTGGCGAGCAGGAATGGGTGTGGAATGATTTCCAACGACTGTGTGACCTCAAGTGTGTGACAAGCATGACTGGGATTTGAATAATTTTCGAAGATCATGATGACCTCAAGCCTAAGTGTGTGTGACGAATATGAATCGGATATGATTGATTTTTCAAAAGACTATGTGACCTTTGAACCCTGAGAGGTTACCTTTAAAGGTGGAGGCGCGGATGCCGGTGACGGCGGGCCGGAGGTGGACCTGGTGGGAGCTGAAGTAAGGGTCACAGTCCGTGCCGTTGTTGCACATGATGCGGTACAGCGGGCTCCCAGGGGCCTTGTTGCACTGCAGGCTGCCGTTCTCCATCAGCTTCTCCGACCACAGCAGCCGGTCGCCCAGGAAACACACCCTGGGTTAGGGGGGTAGGTGTGGGAGCGAGGGGGAGAGTTTCAGTTTCAGTTTCAAGGAGGAGTCAAATCAAGTCAAAGAGTGGGGGAAAAGTAACGTCTGCATGTATGGATGACACTGTGCCGTAGCTGGGTAGACCAAAACCAACAGTTAGGGAGGAAGGGGGTGGTGGTGGTGATGATGGTGTGTGTGTGTGTACGGGGGTGGGGGGGTGGGGGGGCCTGTTGAACCTCTCTCTCTCTCTCTCTCTCTCTCTCTCTCTCTCTCTCTCTCTCCTCATTTCTATCCCTCCCCTCTTCTCTCGCACCCTCATCAGTCAACACCCACCCTCACCAATCTCTCCTACCCACCTACCGCTTTCCGCTCCACCCTTGGCCTCCTCCTCTTCATCCTCCCCCCTCCATCCCATCCTCTTCATCCTCCCCCCTCCACCCCTCCTTCCCATCCTCCCCCCTCCACCCCTCCTTCCCATCCTCTTCATCCTCCCCCCTCCACCCCTCCTTCCCATCCTCTTCATCCTCCCCCCTCCACCCCTCCTTCCCATCCTCCCCCCTCCACCCCTCCTTCCCACCTTCATCCTCCCCCCTCCACCCCTCCTTCCCATCCTCCCCCCTCCACCCCTCCTTCCCATCCTCTTCATCCTCCCCCCTCCACCCCTCCTTCCCATCCTCTTCATCCTCCCCCCTCCACCCCTCCTTCCCACCTTCATCCTCCCCCCTCCACCCCTCCTTCCCATCCTCTTCATCCTCCCCCCTCCACCCTTCCTTCCCATCCTCTTCATCCTCCCCCCTCCACCCCTCCTTCCCATCCTCTTCATCCTCCCCCCTCCACCCTTCCTTCCCACCTTCATCCTCCCCCCTCCACCCCTCCTTCCCATCCTCTTCATCCTCCCCCCTCCACCCCTCCTTCCCATCCTCTTCATCCTCCCCCCTCCATCCCTCCTTCCCATCCTCCCCCCTCCACCCCTCCTTCCCATCCTCTTCATCCTCCCCCCTCCATCCCTCCTTCCCACCTTCATCCTCCCCCCTCCATCCCTCCTTCCCATCCTCTTCATCCTCCCCCCTCCACCCCTCCTTCCCATCCTCTTCATCCTCCCCCCTCCACCCCTCCTTCCCATCCTCTTCATCCTCCCCCCTCCATCCCTCCTTCCCATCCTCCCCCCTCCACCCCTCCTTCCCATCCTCTTCATCCTCCCCCCTCCATCCCTCCTTCCCATCCTCTTCATCCTCCCCCCTCCATCCCTCCTTCCCATCCTCTTCATCCTCCCCCCTCCATCCCTCCTCCCCCCTCCACCCCTCCTTCCCATCCTCTTCATCCTCCCCCCTCCATCCCTCCTTCCCACCTTCATCCTCCCCCCTCCATCCCTCCTTCCCATCCTCTTCATCCTCCCCCCTCCACCCCTCCTTCCCATCCTCTTCATCCTCCCCCCTCCACCCTTCCTTCCCATCCTCTTCATCCTCCCCCCTCCATCCCTCCTTCCCATCCTCTTCATCCTCCCCCCTCCATCCCTCCTTCCCATCCTCTTCATCCTCCCCCCTCCACCCCTCCTTCCCATCCTCTTCCTCGTCATCCCCCCCTCTCCTCGTACTGCCCTCCCCTCCTCCCTTCCTTCCTCCCTCTTCCCCTCCTCATTCCTCCTCTTCTCATCGTCTTCCTCATCTTCTAATCCTCTTCCTCATCCTCCCTCCCCTCCATCCCTCCCTCATTCTTTTCTCATTCTCTTCCTCCCTTCCCTCTCCTCGTCGTGCTCTCCCCTCCTCCCTTCCTTCTTCCCATTCCTTTCTTCTCCCCTCCTCATTCCTCCTCTTCTAATCCTCTTCCTCCTCTTCCAATCCATTTCCTCATCCTCACTCCCCTCCCCCCTCCCTTCCTTCCACCCATTTCTTTCTCTTCCCCCTCCTCCTTCTCCTTCCTTCCTCCTCTTCTATATCCTATTCTACCTTCTCCTCTTCTCACCCTTTTCCTCCTCGGCCCTCTTCCTCTCCCTGCCTACCTCTTCGTACTCCCCTCCCATTCCCTCCTCCCTACCTTCCGCCCATTCCTTTCTCCTCATCCTCTTCCCATCCTCTATATGTCATATTCTTTCTCCTCCTCTTTTCATCCTCTTCTTCCTCCTCCTACTACCCCCCCCCTCCCCCCTCCTGATCTTCCTCCTCCTCTTCCACCTCCTCCGCCCTGCCCAGCTCTGCTCACTTGGGGCTACTGTCTGGCGTGGAGGCGAATATGCCGACGTAGACGCTGAGGATGGCGACGAGGACGCTGGAGAGGACGACCAGGGCCACCCTGGACACGAACTTGACCCCTGTGAACACGGTGGCCGCCACGATCAGCAGCAGCAGCGTGCCGTACACGCGGGCGTTGTTGTACTTGTCCGTGTGGAACTTCATGTCTGGGGCGATGTACACCTGTTTCATGGATTGGGGGAAATGCACTGGAAGGTTCCTTGTTGTTGTTGTTGTTTTTTTTTTTCTTTTTTCTTTTTCTTTTTTAAGTACTGAAGTGAATGATGACTACACTACATGCACACGCGCGCGTACACGCACGTACACAAACACAGAGACTACATTTAAAAACAGTGAGCGCGCGCACACACACACACACACACACACACGCCTCTCTCCCAATCCTTACCCCCACGCCCCACAGAGTCCCACACACACACACACACACACCCCTCCCCCCACCGCCCCGCCCCCCTCCCCGCAACTCACCAACAGCAGCTCAATGGAGCCAGCCAGGTACATGGCCACAGACACAGAGATGCCAATGTAGAAGAGGATGCCCACCGCCCCTCCGAACTCCGGCCCCAGGGATCGGGAGATCAGGATGTAGGTCCCTCCCCCCGTCACCCGCCCGTTGGTGGCAATGGCGCTGATGGACAGCGACGTCAGAACGCTCTGAAAGACAGAGAGACAAGACAAGACAAGACCAAACAAAACAAAAATCAAGACTAGTGGAGTGACAACACAAGACTCAAACACTTTCAAGACTCTGGAGGAGAGACAGGACATGACAAGAAAAGACAAGAAAAGAGTCAGTCAGACTCAAACACTATCCAGAGTCTTGAGGTGAGACAAGACAAGACAAGACTCAAAACTCACACACTTTCTCAATAAATCTGGAGGAGACAAGATAAGACAAGAAAGGACTCAAAGACTCAAACAATATCAAGACTCTTAAGGACAGACATGACAGGAAAAGTCTCAAAGACTCAAACACTATCAAGACACTGGAGGAGAGGCAAAACAAGACTCAAAGCAAACACTATCAAGACCAGTGAACAGAGACAAGACAAGACTCAAACACTATTAAGACTCTTGAGGAGAGACAAGACTCAAACACTGTTAAGATTCTTGAGGTGAGACGAGACCAAATACTATCAAGACTCTTGAGGAGATACAAGACTCAAACACTATTAAGACTCTTGAGGAGAGACAAGACTCAAACACTATTAAGACTCTTGAGGAGAGACAAGACTCAAACACTATTAAGACTCTTGAGGAGAGACAAGACTCAAATACTATCAAGACTTGAGGAGAGACAAGACTCAAATACTATCAAGACTTGAGGAGAGACAAGACTCAAATACTATCAAGACTTGAGGAGAGACAAGACTCAAATACTATCAAGACTTGAGGAGAGACAAGACTCAAATACTATCAAGACTTGAGGAGAGACAAGACTCCAACACTATTAAGACTCTTGAGGAGAGACAAGACTCCAACACTATTAAGACTCTTGGGGAGAGAGACAAGACTCAAATACTATCAAGACTTGAGGAGAGACAAGACTCAAATACTATCAAGACTTGAGGAGAGACAAGACTCAAACACTATTAAGACTCTTGAGGAGAGACAAGACTCCAACACTATTAAGACTCTTGAGGAGAGACAAGACTCAAATACTATCAAGACTTTTGAAGAGAGACAAGACTCAAATACTATCAAGACTTTTGAAGAGAGACAAGACTCAAATACTATCAAGACTTTTGAAAAGAGACAAGATTCAAATACTATCAAGACTTTTGAGAAGAGACAAGAGAAGACTAAGACACTATCGAGATTCTTTTACAGAAACAAGACAACAAAAAACTCAAACACTATCAAGACTCTTGAGTACAGACTAGACTCAAACACTATCAAGACCCTTGAGCAGAGACTAGATTCAAACACTTTCAAGACTTTGGAGGAAGAGGCATGACAAGAAAAAACTCAAAGACCCCAAAATTTCTGAGACTCTTGAGAAGAGATGAGACAAGACCAGAAAAGACTCAACACGTTCAAGATTCTTGTGGAGACATAAGACAAGATTAAAAAGAAATCAAGACTTTCCAGGAGATTGATTGATTGATTGAATCTTTAATGGGTAAAGAAATTAGGCACAGTAAAGGCCTTTTTACAATTCTGCCCATTTAACGACCTAAAAAATAAAGAACGAACGACACAAAACATAAAAATAAAGAAATAAACTGAAATAAAATAAATAATAAGAACGACGAATAAGAATAGGAACTTGAATAGTCTATTAAAGGTAACAAAGCGATGAAAAACTGGAACAATTGGTACATTACATGTACATAGGTACTTACACACACACACACACACACACACACACACACACGCGCGCGCGCGCGCGCGCGCGCGCGCACACACACACACACACACACACACACAAAATTATAAAACAAGCAACAAAGACATACGTACACATTCACGCCCACACACTCAACACACACAAACACACACACGCACTTACTGTTCACACATACACATACATTCAATTTTTCATTCATCATGGCATGGCAGCTAGTGGACTGAGAGGCAATACAAGAAAAGAATCAAAGACCCAAACTCGTTCAAGACTCTTGAGGAGAGACGAAATAAGACCAGACTCAAGCAAGTTTAAGATTCTGAAGGAGACACAAGTCTACAAAATACTTTCAAGGTTGAAGGAGAGACAAGGCAAAACAAGACTCAAAGACTTGCGAGACTGGAGGAGAGACTTTCAAGACTGGGTGAGAGACAAGACTCAAACACTTTCAAGACTGGGGGACAGACAAGACATGAGAAGACTCACTTTCAAGACTCTGGATAAGAGACGAGACAAGACTCGAACACTTTCAAGACTTTGGGGGAGACACAAGACCAGACACTTTCAAGACTCTGGGGAACAGACAAGACAAGACTCAAACACTTTCAAGACTCTGGGGGACAGACAAGACAAGACTCAAACACTTTCAAGACTCTGGGGGGCAGACAAGACAAGACTCAAACACTTTCAAGACTCTAGGGGACAGACAAGACAAGACTATAACACCTTCAAGACTCTGGATGAGAAACGAGACAAGACTCAAACACTTTCAAGACTCTGGAGGAGAGCTAGGACAAGACAAGACACAAATACGTTCAAGACTGGTGGAGAGACCAGGCAAGACTCAGACTTTCAAGACTCTGGTCGAGACAAGACAGGACAAGGCTAAAACACTTTCAAAACTAGAGAGAAGAGACAAAGACAGGACAAGGCTAAAACACTTTCAAAACTAGGGAGAAGAGACAAAGACAGGACAAGGCTAAAACACTTTCAAAACTAGGGAGAAGAGACAAGACAGGACAAGGCTAAAACACTTTCAAAACTAGGGAGAAGAGACAAAGACAGGACAAGGCTAAAACACTTTCAAAACTAGAGAGAAGAGACAAAGACAGGACAAGGCTAAAACACTTTCAAAACTAGGGAGAAGAGACAAGACAGGACAAGGCTAAAACACTTTCAAAACTAGAGAGAAGAGACAAAGACACGACAAGGCGAAAACACTTTCAAAACTAGAGAGAAGAGACAAAGACAGGACAAGGCTAAAACACTTTCAAAACTAGGGAGAAGAGACAAAGACAGGACAAGGCTAAAACACTTTCAAAACTAGAGAGAAGAGACAAAGACAGGACAAGGCTAAAACACTTTCAAAACTAGGGAGAAGAGACAAGACGGGCCAAGACCCAAAGACTTCCAAGACTCTGGAGGAGAGAAAAGATTAGACCAAAAAAAAAACTTTCTAGACTCTGGTGGGGAGAAAAGAAGAAAAGACTAAAACACTTCTAGGACTGGTGGAGCGAGAAGACAAGACTCGAAGACCTTCAAGACTGACGGAGAGAACAGACAAGACAAGACTCAAACACTTTCCAGACTCTGGGGGAGAAACAAAACAAGACAAGACTCGAAGACTCTCAAGACTCTGGTTGAGAGACAAGACAAGAAAAGACATGTGACGTTTTTGCTTTAAGTCCAGCCGACTGCACAGGGCCATATCAAAACTGCCCAATGACAAAACCCTGTCACATCTTTGGGGGTGGGGTGGGGGGGTTAAGGGGGGAAGGGGGAGGGGGCAGTGGGGTACGGGGGTGGAATCTGAAAACAGAAAGACAAAACAACATGTCAAAAAACACAATTCATCACTTCTTATCTTAATCATTGAGCTCCTTTAGACAAACAAGACCATCAGCCCGTCCGCTAAATTTTTCATCCCCAGATTATGAAAGACGTTTAAAAAGGACGAAAAATATTTTAAAGCAGTTGTGTGTTTACAGGGTTACAACGTAATCGCAATAGACGAAGTACACTAAACCACTTTATAGTAGAGCACGAACAACGATGTCTACAATTTCTCAAGTATCAGAATTATAAAGTGACTTTCATACATCACAGAAATAGTCAGAAACTTGGAATCTTCATTTCAATGTTTAAAAAAAAATGTAACGTCCTGCATACTGGAAGAAAAAAAATCCCAAACATGAGTATGCAATTAATTTCAACAATAACATGAATAATATCATTGTATGATAGAAAAAAGATCTGGGAGCTTTTTTTTTCTTAATGAAACCTTAGTTACCTAAGGTCCTTTATTGATGAAGATAACTTTTTGAAAACTGTACAAAGTCATAGTACGGTCGCATATAGAGTAAGAAAAATGCAGTATGGTATCCATACCTTAAGGGACAATCTATTGCACTGGAAAACAAAATTCAAAGGAGATCCACCAAAATGGTTATTGTAGAAATCTGACATACTCAGAACTGTTAAGATACTTGTAATTGTCGTCACTGAAAGGAACAAGATTTAGAAGAGATTTAATCCAGACACACAAAATATTTATCTACATTGGAATATCGATACAAGCTGAATTTGTTAAGAGTTCCTCTGATAAAAAAAAAGAAAAAAAAAAAAAAAAAAGAAAAGAAATCGTGAAGCAAAATGTCACTTAAGACATTGTAACACTTACACTCCCAAGTTCAGTTTTACCAGTCGAGTTATCAAACATTAGAGCAGTCTGAATATCAACATCAAAACTGCGCAAATTGTTAACAAGTTCAAAAATCCTGCTCGATGGTGATCCCAAAATGCAACCGTGTTTTCAAGTTTATTATGACTAGGACTTTATCTTCACTGATGATGGAAATCAGAACTGGCATGGAAAGCAAACCACCAATGATATTATGTAAACAAGAAGGGTCGCGAGGTCCAAATAATTAGCCCCTACTGCTACTACTACAAGAATCCTTGTTTTACGTCATTCCCTGACATGAATTACTAGCTGACGTAAACAGTATTACGATATTTCGGTTTACATCACACACACACACACACACACACACACCCCCTTTCTTTCATTAAAAAAATATTTTAGATTTTTTTTTAATTTAAAGAATCATCCTTATGCGTCTGTGTGTGCTTATGTGTCTGTGTGTATGGTGTGTTTTCGTGTATCTGCCACTTCTGGTGTAAACTTCACTCCTGGATCCCGGAGCTGAGTTGTAGGCTGTCCCTGGTGGATCAGTCTGAGTTGTCACCGCAGCATCATTCAGGAACAGTCCAACTGGTCACCTTGATTTGGAACTGGTTGTAATACTGGTCCAGCAACTACAGGCAATGTAGTCAAAGCTTCTTTGGGCTGGTCTTCTTGCGGGCTGGTCTAGCTCGAGAATCACTGGTTCAGGTCCACAGAAAGAAACACATTCAAAAGTCCATAAAAAAAAACAAATAACACTGCAGAATGGCCAGCTAGTGCCCAGTGTTTACAATATCACCGCCAGAGCAAAACAGCACAGAACGCGAAAACTACTCACCACACAGCAGCAGCTGAAGACGATGAGGAAAGCCTCCACAGCTCCGGCCTCCCCCACAATCCAGTAGAGACGCACGAAATAGATGACCCCGAAGATGTTCTGGATGCAGGGGAAAAACACTCCCATGATGACGCCCAAGTTCGCCTTCTCCTGCCGGCAATATCCCCACATGCAAGCATTAAAGAGGGACGGGGGAGAAGGGAAAAGACGACAGTGACAGAATGGGAGAAGGTAGAGAGTGAGAGAGAAAGATGGTGAAGGGGAAGATGAGATAGTGAGGACAGAGATGGGGGGAGTGTGAGAGCGAGAGAGACGGAGAGGGAGAACTGGAAGAGATAGTGTGGTAGGGACAGAGAGAGAAGAGTGTGCTGGGAACCCTGAAAGAGAGAGAGAGAGAGATGCGGGGAAGAGATCGGGGAAGAAAGAACGAGAGAGAGAAGGGGAAGACAGAACGTGATAGGGAATGGGTGAGAGAGGGGGGGGAGGGGAAGAGAGGGAGGGACAGAGAGAGAAATGGGTAAGAGAGATAGGGATAGAGAGAGAAAGATATGGATGGGGGGGAAGAGAGGGGTTGGGGAAGGGAGACGTAGCTAGAGAAATGAGGAGAGAGACACTGGCTGTCAGCTGTACATAAAGAAGCAAAAAATAAAGACAAAGGCAAACAAAAAATGGGAGGAAGGAAAGAAAGAATGGACATAGAAAGAATGAGAGAAAGAAAGAAAAAGAGAAGACAGGAAGAGACGAACAGCTCGCTCTGCCTTTTGCCTTGTGCCATCCTTTACTCCGAAAGCACTGTTTGTAAACTTTTCAAGAAAAATAAATAAGAGAGAGTTTGTTTTTTTTCAAACAAAAGCCAAAATCTTCATGTCTCACTTGTGATTCCTGATAATTAAAAGACAACAAGAACGAAAACAAGGCGTAATGGGCCTTCTATAACAATCAATTTAATCCATAAAACGAATAAACAGTTCAGGAACCTTAATCAATCAATACATAAAAACTTCAAGAGACTCTGATTCCGTGCTATCTTGAGCTTCAACGATCGGACACAAGGTATTCGATTTCATCAAACAACAAATAAGCAACAACAACAAAATAACAATAATAAGGTATCTCTTCCTTTCGGTCTGTAACGTCAGAAGATCAAATTTTCAAAGACCAAAACATTTACGGCCATCAGATGATAAAAGAAACACACGCACGCACGCACGCGCGCATTCACACACACACACACACACACACACACACACACACACACACACACACACGAAATTTAAAAGAAACTGTAAAACGGCTTTGCCTATTAGATAAAAGAATACACAGCAGAATACAAACTAGCTCTGTGTCTACCTTTGGTACTGCACCATCCTCTTGTCCGTGGTTGGGGTCCTCCATGTCTTCCAGGTACTGCTGTACTGTCGAGTCCGTTGCCGATCCCTCAAACAGATCCATCTTGTCGGAGAAGATCACGGTCTTTGTGGACGAGTCCTTTTTACGGACATTGGCCAGAGGGATCCCTCCGTTCTCTGGTTTGAGAAAAAAACAAAACAAACAAAAACAAAAAACACTAGAATAAAATAAATGGTTGTCCCCACTGAAGTCGACCTCGTTTAACTCAACTGTCTCATCGGGTAGGTTGACACAATTCTTCAGCCCCGGCCGGCAGTCTCCTCCATCTCAGTAAATTTCCTTCGCTTAAATCGCTCTCATGTAAGTGGACAGACATCTCGTATTCATCGACTATTACTAACAAAATAAACTTTTTTCCCTGCAGACTTTTTTTTTTCGTCCACGTCTGTGACAAAAGCTATGTTTCAGACACGGGAAAAGTAAATTCCGATCAGTTGCGCCGCTAAAGCTGTAGGGCTTTTTTAGGGTTAATATATTGAGAGAGAGAGAGAGAGAGAGAGACAGAGACAGAGACAGAGACACAGAGAGAGAGAGAGACAGAGAGAGAAGAACTTTAATCTCCAGGCCTCCGGACCCTACAGTTTCAGTTTCAGTAGCTCAAGGAGGCGTCACTGCGTTCGGACAAATCCATATACGCTACACCACATCTGCCAAGCAGACCAGCGGCGTAGACCCTACAAAGAGATCAAAGTAAACAACTGGTGATCACGTAGCGACAACAAATATCATATCCTAACCTGAAGAACGAAAGTGCTTCTTGTGCACAGTAAATCAATTCTAGATTTCTTCACTGCTGTCAAAGAATTCCTGTCGTATCTTCTGGGCATTAAATATATACACACAGAGTTTACGAACACTGTAAACAGAGCCATTCTTCAGCAAGTACACATATGATTGGCTTTCACTGTTCAGATGTTTTTGCCTTAAGTTATTGGAAAGGACATAAATGTTTATAAAATTATCTTCATCTTTGACCACGTTACAATGTTTACATATGTAATTAGAATTACATTTGGATGTTCTCCTGAAAAATTGTCCATTCATTGGGAGAAAACCAAGCCGTGATTTTATCAAGTAGTCCCAAAAACATTTCTTATCCACAAAGTCAAAATATTGTTCACATTCAAAACCAGTTTTGAACAAACTGTAGTTATGATATATATCTTTAGACATTACTGTCTCGTCGAGAAAGAGAGACAGACAGACAGACAGACAGATACTGACACAGACAGACAGAGAGAGAGGGCGGGGGAGAGGAGAGACAGAAAGAAAGTTAGAGAGAAGAAGAAGATAATGAGCACACCTTACCCTTAATCAATTGCTACAAGTTGTTCAAAGAAGAGATGCTCCCAGGTTTCACCGAAAGGGGGAGAGAATGATGAATCCATCGGCGCCAACAGAATCACGACTGGAAATGGTAAACGGACTACGATTTCAGAACTGGTGGAATTCCCATGTGCCTGTGGGCGGAAATTCTCCACTAAGCGTGGCATGAAGATCCACAGAACCAAAAGGGGTTGTATGAAGAATCTGACGAATGCTCAGCAGCGCACTGCACCAGCAGATAAGACGTCGGAAAACCAAGGCCAGGATTCAAACCACAGTGCCAAGGACATCCACGCTGATAATTCAGACGAATCAATCGTACAAGATCTTGAAGCCAAACGCCAGAAACTAAACTTGCCACCTGCAAGTGCAAAAACGGAATGGGAAGATCTTGACCAGAAAATAGTTCGAAAACTTGATGCGCTGATAGGAAAGAGCACTTTGGAACACAAGTTAGCCACCTACGGAGATATCGTGTACGCAACCTGTCGGGAAACCTATGGAGTGAAAGAACCAAAGACAAGAACACCTCAAAAATCCAGGCGACAACGAGAAATGGACAACATCCAAAATGCAAAAAGAAAGCTAAAAAAAACAAAAAAACGGTGAAGACAGCTTCAGAATTTGAGATACAGGGCCTACAGAAACTCTAGAAAGACCTGTTGGAGGAAAAATCTTCTTCTCTGTCATGGCTGCAAGACTGACAAAATACCTCATAGAAAATGAGTACCTGGATGTGTCAGTCCAGAAAGGTGGCATCCCATGAGTTCCTGGCTGTGTAGAACATGCCACAATGATTTGGGATGCAATCCAAAGATCAAAGGCAGAGAAAAGAACCTTGACGTGGTACGGCTGGATCTGGCAAATGCGTACGGGTCAGTTCCTGATGAGATGATCCAACTGGCTCTCGAGATGCACCATGTACCAACGAACATCGGGGAAACGCTGAAGAAGTACTTCCATTGCTTATCTATGCAGTTCACCACCAAGGAATACATGACAGATTGGATCAATCTGGAAGTGGGCATAGCCATGGGCTGTGCAATTTCTCCAATCCTGTTCGTGCTGGCAATGGAAGTGATGTTGAAGGCCTCAATGAAGGGAACGGATCGAGCCGACCTCGGTAACGGATACCAGATACCTCCTTTGAAAGCCTTCATGGATGACACAACAGTCCTTTCAACAAAACAGATGACACCCGTGAAATATTGAAAAGGCTGAACGAGCTAGTTGCCTCAGCCAGGATGAACTTCAAACCAAAGAAATCACGAAGCCTCTCACTGTGTAAAGGAAAGGTAGCTGAAACGGTCACATTCACTGTAGCCAACCAAGCCAACGGTGTCAGATGAACCAGTCAAGAGGCTTGGAAGATGGTATGACGAGTCCCTGAAAGACACAAAAAGAGGAAAGGAAACCAAGCAGACAGCAGAAGAAGGCCTGCACATCATAGACTAGTGTGGCCTTCCTGGCAAATACACAGTGTGGTGCCTACAGTCCATGCTGATAACAAAGCTCCTGTGGCCTCTCCTGATATATGATATCAGCTGTAGCACAGTCGAGTCGATTGAGGCAAAGATCAACAAGTACACACGCAAATGGCTTGGCGTCCCACCTGGTCTCACTGACGTGGCACTCTACTGAATCCAAGCAAAGCTGAGGCTACCTCTGAAGTCCCTTGTCGAAGAATACAAGGTAGGGAAGGCAAGACCTCAGCATGCTCGAAGACTCAGGTGACAGTATTGTGAGATCCAACTAACCCAAGCTGAAGACTGGCAGAAAATGGAAAGTCAGGGAGGCAGTCAGTGCAGCGAAAGAAAGCCTTAAGACGAAGGAAATAATAGGACACACCCAAACAAACAGACAAGGCCTGGGATCGACAAAGATGGAATGGTGGTCTAAGGCAAGGGGGAAAACAAAAAGAGACATGATCATACAGGAGATCAAGAAGGAAGAGGATGATAAAGAGTCCAGAAGGCAGTCCAGCAAGGCCAGCAGGGGCAGTGGACAACATGGGAAAATGCACTCCAAAGGAGCCTGAGCTACAGCGACGTGTGGAACATGGCCCCTCTGAGGATCAGCTTCATCCTAAGATCTGTGTACGACTTCCTCCCTCGAATACAAACTTGGTGAAATGGGGGAAAGCAGATGACCCTGCGTGCCCACTCTGCCATGGCAAACAAACAGTGGAACATGTCCTCAGCTTATGCAAAGCGGCGTTGAGCCAAGGACAGTACACATGGAGGCACAACCACGTGCTAAAAGAAATTGCACACGTGGTGAGCACTGTCCAAGGAGCACCAACCCCACCAGAAGTTCCAGTAGAGTTCCGCTCGGTAGAAGGCAATAAAGTCTGGCCAGGAACAGCATCTAAAGTTTCCAAAGCATGGAAACGTGGGCTGCTTGATGGTGCCGAAGATTGGGAATGCACAGTTGACCACACACACACACACACACACACACACACACACACACACACGTGCGCGCGCGCTCCTGAGTGAGCCAGATGGTGTTCTTTGTTTGATATTTACTTGACTCCATCTACCATGTGTCGCCTGACGAGAAAGTATTTGCTGACCAGAGATTTGAAAGGCACATCATCACTGCTAGGATGTGCCATGGCAGAATAGGTCAGGCGTTGGATTTCTGATCTACAGTGTTCACCAGTGATCAGTGTTCGAGGCCCCGTTTCGACATGGAACTGTGTTCTTGGGAAAGGCACCTAACTCTGATTTTCCTCACTCCACCCAGGTGTGAATGAGAAACTGACTTTGTCTGGGGAGGGTCAACATGGAGGAAGGTGATGACTGGGCCCCAACTTCCTGTGTTGAGCCCCAGACACAAAAGATAAAACAAAATTCACTGACCCGATGGCCGTAAAAGGCGACTGGATCTAAAATAGGAAAATACCATGCACGTGAAATTCAGGACATTAGCGGGCTTGATGTGAAATCGCTCTGTTCACTGGAATGAAGGAATATTAGGCGAAATTTGCACGAGGTATCCATGTGAGCACGGCTTGAATGAAAGCCTAGCACAAAAAAAGAGGCAAGGCTCAAGACCCACTTGTGGCACGCACTTTATCCAACCAATAACAAGCAAAAAATAAATAAATAAATAAATCGTTAAAAATGTGTTCTGTTCTGGATATCATGAAGTTGGAAAAAAAACGTGTTGGAGTGGTGTAGAACCCGTTGTATATCGAGATTTACGTCCCACGATTTCGATTAAATTTAGAAGTGTCCGTCAATGTAACTTTCGTACTGAGCAAAAGAAGTTATTTGAATAAATGATGAAACGACTGCTATTAACCTTCACCGTACTTGGTTATTTTCCCACTTATCCATATTTAGTGGGTCTCACAGACCCACACTCGCTAAAGAAGGAATCCAGAGCTTACCCCCTATTCATACATCGTGGGTCTGACAGACCCATACAAATTAATGTGGGCTTTTCCAACTTCAATAGACTGAGCAACACGTTCCTGTCATCAGATCTTTTCCCACCCCTCTTCCGGCCAATCAATAGCAGCCTCTGTATGTGTGTGTCTGTGTCTGTGTGTCTGTGTGTGGCAGCCTCTGTATGTGTGTGTGTGTGTATGCGTGGCAGCCTCTGTATATATATATATATATATATATATATATATTTGTGTGTGTGTGTGTATTTGTGTGCGTGCGCGAGCGTGTAAGTATACACGTCAGGAGAGCTCTGTGCGCGCGCGCATGTGTGTGTGTGTGTTCGTGTGTGTGTAGAGGATGAGGTATGTGTGTGTTTGCATGTGTACTGTAGGAGCAACGGAATATTGGAATGTGCGGGTGTACACACACACACACACACACACACACACACACACACACACGCACGCACGCACGCACACACACACACACACACACACACACACACACACACACACACATATATATATATATATATATATATATATATATATATATATATATGTCATCGTCAGGAAAAGGGATAGGCAAGATGTACGTGTAACAAAGACCATGTAGGCGCCGAGTGTTGGACAGACCATCGCCTTGTAGTCTCGAAGCTGAATATTCGAATCCAGCCCAAGAGACGCCCCCAAGGCCAGAAGGCTCCAAAACGGCTTAACATCGCTAAGCTGAAAAACATCACCATCAAACAGTCCTTTGGGGAGCTGCTGGAAGATCGTCTGGAATCCGCCTCTCTGGACAACCAGAATGTGGAGTCTGACTGGAGGACCCTGCGTGAGCTGATCTATAGTACAGCTTCAGAGACCCTGGGACCCATGACCAGAAAGCACAAAGACTGGTTTGATGAAAACTGTGATGAAATCAAGCAGCTTCTGGATGAGAAACGCCGTCTGCATCAAGCCTACCTGAGCAACCCAAAGTCCACATCAAAAAAGGATGCGTACGATGCCATCCGCAGGACTGTTCAGCAAAAGTTACGCCAGATGCAGGATAAGTGGCTGAGTGACAAAGCTGATGAGATCCAGGGATATGCTGACAGGCACGATATGAAGAGGTTCTATGATGCCTTAAAAGAAGTCTACGGCCCCACATCCTCAGGATCATCCCCCCTCCTCAGTGCAGATGGGAATACCTTGATCACCGAGAAGGAGAAAATTATCGAACGCTGGGCTGAGCACTTCAACAGTGTCTTAAATCCCCCTTCCTTCATAAATGATGAAGCCATAGACCGTCTCCCACAAGTCCCCATCAACGAAACACTGGACGATCCGCCAACACCTCTTGAGACCCAGAAAGCAATCCATCTGCTATCCAGTGGCAAAGCACCTGGCTCAGACTCCATACCAGCAGAGGTCTACAACGATGGAGGCACTGTGCTGACTGAGAAGCTCCATCAGCTGTACTCACTCATGTGGAAAGAAGAGATGATCCCCCAGGATTTCAAAGATGCATCTATCATTCACTTGTACAAGCGAAAGGGGAACCGGCAGGCCTGTGATAACCATCGGGGCATTTCCTTGCTCTCCATCGCAGGCAAGATACTTGCCAGGATCCTACTAAACCGCCTCACAGCACACCTTGACCAAGGTCATTTGCCTGAGAGCCAATGTGGATTCCGGAAAGAGCGCGGAACCACCGACATGGTGTTTGCTGCAAGGCAGCTGCAAGAGAAATGTCAGGAGCAAAATGCTGCTCTGTTCTCCACCTATGTCGACCTCACCAAGGCCTTCGACACCGTGAGTAGAGAGGGACTTGGAAGATCATGGCCAAGTACGGATGCCCTACCAGCCGCCGTGGCGAAGTGGTTAGCGTCGCGGACTGACGGCTGGGAGGACGCGGGTTCGAATCCCAGCGGAGGTGGGTTTTTCGGCCCGTGGCCGGCTCCTACCCAGAGTTGAGTGTGCTGTGGGCTTAAATGGGGAGACTGGGACCACACAGTCGAGTGTCATCAACTTCAAGGATGCGTCTTTGGGTGTGTTGCTCTAATTACCTGACCAACACTGCAAGTGTCTGTATCTCTCGGGCCTGGTTAACGCCGGGATATCATTATGACAGGAAGCATAGAGTACAGCCTTGTCACGCAGTCCCAAACCAAAATGGACCTCCATAGCAACATCGTCATCATCATCGTCATCCTCCTCCCCCTTCATCGTCATCAATATAAACAAAATAGTCTCAAAGTCTGTGACCTTTCATGCCCTGCTCTCATGGTGACCTCAGTTTCGATACCCCTCCACTTCCGTGCTTTGGGTGAGTCCTGTCAATGTCGTCAGTGTCGGCAGATTCATGGGGGGGCTGTTGTTTGAGGGACGTGGTGGCGGTCTCCACTCTGGGAGAGACGCTCGCTCAGTCTGGCTCCGCGACTAAGCCATTATTGTCGTTAGTAGGGGGCTTAGTAGGTGGTGTCCTAAGTACGTTAAAACAGAACAGGCACCACTGAACACCACTGAAGTGACTCAGCAGCAGTGCAGGGTCTCCTCTGGTGTGTGGCCTCCAGGCGACCTAACATCGATGGTTCCCTGTGGACTGCCGACGCTGGGACTGCGACGGACGAACCCGGGTGTGGCCGTGTATGGGGGAATCTAAATGAGCGGCGTGGGAGTAATGCCACTGAAACGGCGCAGATGATGGGGCAGCAAAACAAAAAAACAAAAAAAAAACAAAAAGTACGGATGCCCTCGGAAATTTATTTCCTTGGTCAGCCAATTCCATGAAGGCATGCAGGCTCGAGTCCATGACAATGGCGAAACATCTGCTCCTTTTGCTGTCACAAATGGTGTCAAGCAAGGCTGCGTCCTGGCTCCAACGCTGTTCAGCCTCATGTTCTCTGCAATGCTTACTGATGCCTTCAGAGATGGCGATGTTGGAATCGACCTAAAGTATCGAACAGATGGCAAGCTAACTTGATGGCAATTAATAAACTTGATAATCATCAAAATATAACTTGCCTGAGGCAATGACACCGGTAGCCTGCTGTACTGTTGTGTTCTCCGTGAAAGCCGGATGCGATGTGCCAGCCAACTACAGAAGCAGTGAGGTAGCCTATGTGTCATCAGTCACGTACGCACAATCACTTCGTTCCACGTAGTACAAAGGGATTATTGGTTTGTTCCCTTCTTTTGCGAGTATGGGTCTGAGAGACCCACGAATTACGAATAAGGGTACTTAGTGTTTTCTCTTCTTTGGGGAGTATGGGTCTGTAAGACCCACAACGTAGGAATGCAGGTAAAAATTTTCACAATTACGTAACTGATTAACTAATCAGTTAAAGTGTACATTAATTTACTAAAATG
Organism: Babylonia areolata; assembly: GCF_041734735.1. Taxonomy (NCBI): domain Eukaryota; kingdom Metazoa; phylum Mollusca; class Gastropoda; order Neogastropoda; family Buccinidae; genus Babylonia; species Babylonia areolata. Next base: position 9,569,372 of record NC_134901.1, read on the forward strand.
ATGCATATGTTGTGACAACAAAAGTCATGAAATTTCAAATTAATCGGACACCAAATATATTTTAAAGGCATTTTTTGAGGCAAAAATGGGTCTGTCAGACCCACAAAGTACGGTGAAGGTTAATCAGTGTGCCAGTATGTCAAATAAAAGTGCAATGTTCTGTGAATAAGAAAGAAAAATATAACAGGAATTTTAGTGAAAATACTTATATTTGTGTATGTCTTTCCTAGTCTTTCCTATAAGTGCGATGTTATTATAATTATGTCTGGAGAGAACTGATTTTTCAGCCAAATTTTGAGTCAACTGATTGAATATTTCCAGAGTAAATGAACATGTAAAAGTTACACACACACACACACACACACACACACACACACACACACACACGGAAACACCGGATTAACACACAGACTAATAATATTTTGTTTACACAAGTGAGTCAGAAAAAGAAGGACCGAGTACCATTCAAGGAGCACTCGTGTAGTGAATTTCCGATTTTGTCGCCTCAGACAGAACTCACCTCCTCACAGTTT
>NC_134901.1:9587404-9612404 GCF_041734735.1 Babylonia areolata
TGTTCAGCTGCACACACACACACACGCGCGCGCACACGCACGCGCGCACACACACAGAGCCAAAATGTACAAGCGTAGTGTTTCTGCTGCAACCGATAGCTGACGACACTTAACGTAGCACGAAACAGGAAGAACTACTAATCATCACTACTACCATTTAAAAAGTCGGCATCCTATCATGGGCATCATCATCATGGCAGTCACAGGCTCTGCTATGGACTGTTCTAAAAGGCTTGGTTTTAAAGAGAGGGAGTGGGGTGGTGAGGAGGGTAGGGTGAAAGGCAGTTGCGTCGAATGAACGGTTTAAAGTGTAAATGAATAAATGATTACAAATAAATGAATAAACAAGTACTTTAAAGTAATAAATTGAAGGGGGAAAAAAACAACGAAAAAAAAAAAGAAAATATAAAAACAACGACAAAAACCGTAGAGTTCTAAACAGTGGACGGGAAAAAAATGCTTGAAGAATATCTTAGCTTCAAAGCCCACTCTTCAGTCTTAACTACTTTATATATATATATATATATATATATATATATATATATATATATATATATATATATATATATATATATATATATATATCTGTTTGGTTTTGTTCGAATTCCAGAAAAGAAACACAGAAGCGAACACCGACCACTACAAAGTGGGTGGGTGTGTGTGTGGGGTGTGTGGAGGTGGTGGGGTGGGGGGGGCAGACAGAAAGAGAAGAGGAAGAAAGGGGCACAGAGAGAGAGAGAGAGTGGAGAGGGGAGGGGGCAGGGAAGTGGGGCTGTTGGTAAACCAGCACAAGGAAGACTTTGCGGGTCTCTGCCAGTCAGTTCACAGCCCTGGTCGGTCACCCAGGCCAGAGACAGCCTCGATAAAGAAACGATCCACGGACACGCCCACGGTGCGACAACTCAGCAGTCAGCACTCGACTTAGCTCCCATGCGGCCGAACACTATGAAGAATTTCTTGGTGAAATGTTTGCCATACAGGAGGGGTTCAACTGTTTACCCCCAACACGTATATATGTACCCGCTATTCTACGAAACACCAAAAGCATTGTATATAAGCTTCGCTGTAACTCACAAGCAAAACATCAAAACTCGATGAAATGGGGCACAGAAATTGAAGGTGATAGATCAAAACATTGTTCAAAACAACAAGAACAAATACGGTCTAATTTCAAGAGCACACCAAACTTGTACAAAGCTTACAAGAAATTGAACAAGATTTCAAAAACAACAACATCGCTTCCACTTGCGAGTCAGTGGTGGTTCGGAAACAATCATAAAATAAAACAAATAAATACTAAAGCATATGTATTGATAAAAATACACCATAAACAAGAAATAAAAAGGATCAACGACGCCACAACAGGACTGAATCAAGAATGGACAGAATGCATAATATGAGGATTGGAATATGGACGTAGAACTTTAATCAACAGGTGAAAAAAAAAACCAACAAAACAACAAAACTCATACAACTCAAAAACTACTTTAGTCATGAGCGTAAAAACACGAATGTACATTTGAGGTCTGCGGCTGAACCACAAGATTAAATCATCATTTCCGTGGAACATACTGGAATGTTGTTTTTGTTCTTATATATTTTCTTTTATCGGTTATAGATGAGAATGTAATGCAGGGGTGTAAGGCAAGGTGTTTATATTTACCACAGGTATCCACGAAATAATTCGACACCTGCTGATTAGGACCTTATCTCAGGTCGAATATTTGCGTCACTGTTCCAAAAATAAACCATTTCTCGTTATAGCCTTTTATTTGAAATCTCATCTAATTCTGTTCTCAAACCGAAATGGTTACATGGTTTCCTCTGTGTCAATTTTTCTTCTTTTTTTTAATTTGCTTAAAAAGGTGGGGGGTTTTTTAAGGTCACAACTTTGTGACACTGCCTCAAAATATACTTTTTGCCTCAAATAGCACACACACACACACACACACACACACTTGTAAACGTTGTCATTCTGTCAGAACTAACGATCTCCACACCGCTCCGAACCGTGTATCATAAAAATAGAATAAAATAGAATTCGCGAAAAGCCACGCGCGCAATCACAGCCTGAATTTGGAAATACTTGATTAGAAGGACACTCCAAACATAGATTTCAAAGACCAACAGACAAAAATCAAAATCAAGTCCAATCAAAATCAACCCCTTTGATTTTCACTCGTGTTTCTGAATGGTTCGAAAGGAAACCCCGCAAAAGAACACGTATCACACGAAAGCCGTACAAAAAAGAAACAGCAGTGGAAGACAGAGCCATTGCCAAATGCCACAATAAGATGTAGTGTTCACCGTTTGGTTACATTAATGAAATAATAAATGATGATCTTCACTCCCACTTTCATAGACAGACAAACTTAAAGACGATTCATGATCCGTGGACTAACCAAGATCAAATCAACTGGCATGTTTGGCCCAACTGAAACGAAACTAGGCTGTAAAAAAAAAATCACATGTCAAAATTCTTTCAAATTTGAAACGAATGATGAGCGCATAAACTGCAGCTCTCGGTCGGTTCTGCAGAAATGAAATGGCTCCCGTGTTTGTACAGCGCTTACAGCTTGGTCTCTGACCGAGGACAGGCGCTATATACGTATCCATATCAATCAATTAATCGACCAAATATTTGATTTGTTTCTAAGGACAGGAGGGAGAGGAGGGGCGGGAAGAAATCATAGACATAAACATTGATCTATATATATATATAAGTGGAATGTAAGCGTAAAGGTGGTACAAACAAACCTGGATGTACATGGATTCCTGTCCGTCCATAGCTGGACATAATGAACAGGTTGAAACATAAATACACTGTCACACTGAGACAAAATAAAAATCGCATGCCTGATTTTCTCTGTGTGTGTGTGTGTGTGTGTGTGTGTGTGTGTGTGTGTGTGTGTGTGTGTGTGTGTGTGTGTGTGTGTGTGTGTGTGTGTGTGTGGGTAGGGTGCTGGTGTGACATGGAACCACAGCATAAAACACAACACCACTGTACCTCATCATACCCAGACCAGACACATAAAGCACTACCGCAAAGGTACAGTAAAGTTTGGAATCTATGGTGCTGACAACACTGCCCTCAAGAATTCCGTTCACCAAACACGACACCAAATAATTACATTTTGAATAAACTGTACAGTAAAGAACATCAATATACCGATCAGAGAGAAAGAAAAAAAAAACAACCACACACACACACACACACACATAAAATGCCTCAAGACAGAAAGCAAATGAAAACGAAAGAAAAATGAATTCACATCATGGAAAAACAATACCTGAAGACAAACAGGACAGACAGACAGACAACAGGCGGATGGGGGTACGAACAGAAACTCTACACAAGTTTCATCATTGTCAACAGGTATGGTTCGTTGGACTCCGCAACCCAAATGAGTTGCTGTTACTCTCAAACCTGTCCCCGATTTGGCACATGGAATTCTGTTTTTAGTGCATCAATGGTGTCCTTAAGTACGATAACACAAAAGCCACAGCGTGTTTGGAATGGCAGTATCTCAGCACGTCCCAGTTCTTGGCTGGCCTGCATTTCTCAACGCGCTGTTTCCGTTTAGGGACAGGCTGACTTTCGGGACGCGAGAAAAGTGTTCTGTCTTTCTCAGCACGTTGTCGCTCGTTGCTAGGCCTGTTGGACGCTAGGGACATCCCTAAGTGTTGTTTTACATTAGTGATGGAATGATGATGCTAAATGACTTTGATGGACGCTAGGGACATCCCTAAGTGTTGTTTTACATTAGTGATGGAATGATGATGCTAAATGACTTTGATGACAAGTCAAATGGATGGAACAATACATGATGAATATATATATATATCTACCAAATATCGATCTCTGATCATCTCGTTCTAACTGTCAAAAACGAGTCGCTGAATGAAGTCCTACACCCTGTGTGTACCCTATGAACAATAGCTGTTGTCACTGAACACATCTCGGTATAGACAGATAAAAGGACATACGTGCTGTGTTTAATTATAACGTCAAAGAGAGAGAGAGAGAGAAAAAAAAGCAGAGAATACGAGCAGGCAGATTTGCCCGGCATTAAAAAAACAACAACGTTGTCTTCCAAAACGGTTTACTTGTATATGTATATATATATATATATATATATATATATATATATATATATATATATATATACATACATACATACACACACACACACACACACATACATACATACATACATAGATATAAAATTGTGACCAAAGTCTTGTCAATGCTCAGTCCCTAACGATCAAGAGATTTATCAGTTTCCATAACGACCCACTTACAAACACAGTACCAGAGCTGTGGACGCTGGTCTGTACATTCATTCAAGTTCCAATGGAAAAAATGAAAATACAAAATAAAGAACTAAGAAAAGACGTACATGGAAACGTTATGACAACTGAACGAAACACGCCACAACTTAAAAGCCCGGGAGAGTGATTAAGGTTTTCCTCTAATTCACTACAAGGCCTGGATCGATCAAGCTATCTACAAGATAAACGAGAACAGCAGTGTATGTATGGCAGTATAAAAAATTATACAAATATTTCGTGGTCAGGTCTAACCACAAATAAATAAGTCGTAATCTTTGGGGTTCTCACCGTTTCCTTTCAAGATATCAATGTTACACGTGGACTCACAATGAAATCCTGGGCTTATAGGTGAAGTTCGTGTGACCAAAAATAGAGATTTCCATCTTCGTACTGTCAGGTTGAGAACAGCGAAATTCTTAAACAGAATTGTAAGCAACACAAATGATATGAACAAGGACACCCGGTCCCTTTTTGTTGATTTTTTTTTCTGGGAAAATGTTACAACACGCAAAACTCGTGAAAGAAAGCCAGGTAAAAAAAGAAAAAGAAAAAAGAAGAAGACAATACCGTTCTCCCACACACGCGATTCAACGTGGGGTCACTGTGTCTAGACCTTTAACAACAAGACTGATGATTATGATGATGATTATGATCATGACTATGATAAGTGTCATGCATGGTCTCGTCGAAACTGTTCCCATCAAAAAACCGAACAAAACAAAAATGGTGAGATTCTCACTGGAAAGTCAGCGCACCCCCCCCCCCCCCCCCCGCACCCCCTCCCCCCACCTACTATGCAAAACATCTGCCAGCACGTTTAACAATTAGCATTTCGGAAAGATGGTTCAACAATCTCATAAATAAGCCTTGGAATAGCCGCCAATCTCCTTAGGTCTTTCAAGCAGCCGTGATGTGAAAATCTCATTTGTGGACTGCAAGAGTAACGATTTGAGAGGTCATTTCACGGTGTAGTGTTTACAAATACCGCCCCCCCCCCCTCACCCCCCCCCCCCCCACCCGCCCCTGCATTTCACACACAGACCGACAGACAACGTTTTTAGCAGACAGAGACTGGCAGATTCAAACTAACCTGAATTAATGAACGTTTCAGCTTTGTGGAATATTTTTGTGCCCCCCCCCCCCCCCCCCCCCCAAAAAAAAAAAAAAACCTCTGACGTATGGCGTGACATCCTGAACAGGAAGGTGTGTTTCGCGTTGTTTGCATTGCTTTCTTTCCTTTCTATGTTGCTGCAGCAATGATGAAAACTGATCGTCAACTTTCTGCTCTGCATAGGATACAATTTAGACATCCCCACTCCTCTAAAAAAAAAAAAAGTATAATAATAATAATAATAATAAACGAGTGGAATCTAAGCTGTTTCTTGCAACAGTTGGGTCTGTGACAGTAGTGTTTTTGGATAGACAGAACATGGTTTGTGGAGTTGACGTGATTGCTTCTCCAGCAAAATCGAAAAAAAAAAAAAAACAAAAAAAAAAACCAAACAAACAAACAAACACACACACACACACACTGCCTGTCCAACAAACCAACATTCGTAATACTTTCATGCTGACCATGTCTGGAATGAAATTGTCCTTGCTTCTAGCTGCCATAGTGGTGTGTGTGTGTGTGTGTGTGTGTGCCTTCCTGGCTGCCGTGTGTGCAGTGATTGTACACGACATGAAGAGCCTCTGTCCTCCAGTGTCAGTATGTCCTCCCCTTCCTGCACGGGTCAAGGAACGTCGTACACATCAGGCAGTTCTATACTGTGTGCCTTTTTATTTTCTTGCTTGTTTCTTTGTTTTGCAGAGTGTTGATGGACCATGTCTGTTTCTTTGTTTTGCAGAGTGTTCATGGACCATGTCTGTTTCTTTGTTTTGCAGAGTGTGCATGGACCATGTCTGTTTCTTTGTTTTGCAGACTGTTCATGGACCATGTCTGTTTCTTTGTTTTGAAGAGTGTTCATGGACCATGTCTGTTTCTTTGTTTTGCAGACTGTTCATGGACCATGTCTGTTTCTTTGTTTTGCAGAGTGTTCATGGACCATGTCTGTTTCTTTGTTTTGCAGAGTGTTCATGGACCATGTCTGTTTCTTTGTTTTGCAGAGTGTTCATGGACCATGTCTGTTTCTTTGTTTTGCAGACTGTTCATGGACCATGTCTGTTTCTTTGTTTTGCAGAGTGTTCATGGACCATGTCTGTTTCTTTGTTTTGCAGAGTGTTCATGGACCATCTCTGGCCCACAGGCAGACCCCCGAGGGATGACTGTCGCCATGCCCACATCTCAGGGGCCACGCCCAGCCCCCGCTACATGAGGTGCTGGATGTACTCGGTGTAGGGCGGAGGGGGCTCGTCAGGCACGCCCTTGGTCAGCTCCAGGTGGAAGAAGAGCCCCAGCTCGTCCAGGTCTGAGCTCGGGGGGTGGAAGACATCTTGGGGCAGGTGCTCCACGTCCAGCCCCAGCTCCCCAAGGCGGTAGGGCGGCGCGGACGGCGGGGAGCACCTGGGCAAGGCGGGCAGGTCCTGCTCCTCAAAGGGCGCGGAGGGGATGCGGCGCTGCCTGGGGAAGAGCGGCGAGCAGTCGCCCCATGCCGACAGGGACCTCTGCAGGCCCAGCACCTGCCGGCAGTGACGGTTGCACACGTGGCGAGACATCACCTCCTGGATGCCCGACGGGCCCAGGTCCGTTTCCCCGTAGGACGCGTCCCGGGAATGGACGACAGGCGTCTTGAGGACCACCCGCCCCATGTCGTCCTCCTGCCCCTCCAGGCCGCAGATGACGAGCTGGCCCCGGCTGGCGTGGTGCGAGAAGTGGACGAAGGCCTCCAGGAGCTCCCTGGTGTTGAGCCTGCACCTGGGGAAGGATGGGGAGCCGGACAGCAGCCTGGCCCCACCAGGGCCAGACCCCGACCCCGCCCTGTCCCGGTACATCCTGCCGTGCCGGTCCACGAACTGGACCAGGGCGCCCCGCTCGTTCACCATCTCCTCCAGCAGGATCCACTCCCCAGAGCTGGGCCGCCGCCTGTTGTGGGAGAAGAACAAGTTGAGCAGCGACACCTGGTCCAGGGGCGCCATCTGCAGCTGGGCCACCTTCACGCGCTGCTGGCGGTACTGGCCGCGCGCCAGGAATCGGGCCAGCCATTCGGAGGCCGTGCGGGCCTTGGCCACCTCCCTGCAGCACCGGCTCTCCGTGCCCGGCTGGTCAGCGAACACCTGACGGACAGCATTGACGTGTACACACAGGTGTTGTCTCAACAGTCAGTCTATGGTTACACTTTCACCCACATCACGCCACTCTACAGATACCCATTCTCGTCAAACATAATCAAATTTAGTATTCTCGTCAAACATAATCAAATTTAGTATCTAAGTATCTAAAAAATTATTATAGATGATAATGAAGTGAATCAATAGATAGATATAAATCAATCTTTGACAGTAAGGAATTCTTCCATGAGAGTATAATACGGTTTAAAAGAACGTTTGCGATTTTTAAATTGTCTGTTTACAGAAGCAAGTGTTACAGCCATTTGTATTATCAGCAGGAGACAAAATCAGAAGTACGTTATACACTTGGATATTCTACTGCCCAATTGTGAGAAACCTGATCATATACTGGACTGGGTACACACCAATCCGCATTCATATACACAAATCAATTACGCATCTGTACACACGGGAATGGTTTGTTGTCGTGTTATTTTGATAAATAAGAAACTGAAAAAAAAGGCTAAATACACCCCTTTGTTCAGATATATTCGCGACTGAGTTCGTTAAATTAATAACTAAGTCCATTCCAGATCCTCACACGAAAAAGACATGTTATTATGTGACCGTTCTTGAATCATAGTAACTCTTTTTTTCTTTTCTTTTTTTAACATCTTCTAACGCATTTGGCACAATTCAGTCAACAGACAAAATTCACGTTCAGAGAAAAGTAAACAAATTACCACAACGTTTTAGTTTTTCACTGTTTCGGGACATCGCGACTGCAAAATTAATTTCCATTCCAATCGAATGAAACGGGAACATATTTATCATAATTATACTGTTATCACCATAATTATTATGGGGGGAAATGGAGTAATTCTTCGTCATCCATTCAATCATTTTCTTCTTCTTCTTCTTCGCGTTATTCTAAATAAAAATTATGTGGTTGTATTTTCACTTGAATCAAAATTAACCAAAACAAAACGTGAATAAAAAAAATAAAAAAAAGAAATAAAAATGAACGGTGACTCTTACCTTGACAGCAGAGAAGTCGCCTCCCCTCGGCCCCCTGCCGTTCAGCTTGCCCTTGTACACCTGCAGCCGGTCTCCGCAGCAGAAGGGCTTTTCGGAGAAGCTGGACCAGTACTTGAACTCGTGCATGTCTGGGGAGGAGGAGAGCGTGGAGTTGCACAGACTGGGCATGGTCCTGTTTCTGGTGCCTCTGATCACGGATACTGCTGGGTTTGCTGCTGGTTTTTTGTTTCTTGTTGTTGTTGTTTTGTTGTTTTTTTCCCCCTCTCTCTCAGACACTTATTCAAGTCTTCCTTTTCCTCCCCTTTCTCTTCACTTGCTGCCGTTGATCACAATTACTGCTTCGTGTTTTGTTGCTGCTTTTTTTTTCCCCCTTCCAAAACACTCTTTCCCTAACTGTTCGTTAGATTCTGTACCCCACAGCTTTCAGCGGGTTAAGAATGATGATTGAAGAAATCTTTAATCTGTGTTTGGGGAATTCACTTCCGAGAGAACAAGCGCAAAAGTATGATGATAATATTACAGAACGTGTGCAAGTACTTTGTTATAACCTTATTTCATACTGTTCGGCTTTATACTGTTCAGTTATATACTGTTCACCAAAAAAAAAAAAAAAATGTCAAAAGCGGTGAAGACTAGTCTCCAGTCGTTTCAATGCGTTCGATGTTATAAAATAAATGGAAAAACAGATGATATTCAGTTTAGCTTCTAAGTGGCAGAGGCAGAAAAAAAATGCTCGCTTATCAGTCCACAAGTTTGACGAGGCGTTCTGAAACACATCGGTCGATATTTACAACAGCGCTCTGGTAACGATGGTGATATGTCACGTTAATTTTCGTAAAATGAATTGGTGAGTTTTCTAAGCGTCAGAGGATGGTTGGAACTGTAGTACAAGCAATGCACTTCTGTGACGTTTTGTGACCAAAATAATACTAAACCTCTCACCAAAACAGCCTCTTGAGAAGAAGAACAAACGCGTTGTGGTTGGGGTTGGGGCCAAGTCCTTACACCTTTCCGTTACAGAAAGAAACCCCCCTAACAAATGACCACCTCTCCTTGTGTCAAACGGTTAAAGAAACAAGCCAGCAGACCCTCGACGAAGGGATCACCAATCGTTTTTTTAGGGGAACTACGCTCGGTAATTTCCGGCACCGCTCTCGGCAGTTTCCGGGCAGGGCAAGTGTTTGACTGGCTGGGGCTTGACGGCGTTGGTTCCACTCACACGGGGAAACCCACGCGGGACCGTGGCTCGTGGTTGTTGAGGCTGTACCACTGGTAGTGGCTACGGGTAGGGAGCTGATGGTGGCGGTGCTGGCGGTGGTGGAGGGGGTGGTAAGGACGGGGCGTGGCCATCAAAGTGTCAAAGCAAGGAGAGAGAGTTTTCCTCCTTCCTCCAAACGGGGTCCTGAAACAACACCAACGTCCTTGGATATTTTGTGCGGCACGGCATTGGTTAATGATGATCAACGAGCACAGTAGTCACTGCTCTCGTCTCGTGTGAATGTGATGTGGTGGTAAAGATTAATCAAACGATTATGGTGTTGAGGGGATCCCCCCGCCCCTTTTTTACGTAATCTTTAATAATGGTGTCAGTGTGTGTGTGTGTGTGTGTGTGTGTGTGTGTGTGTGTGTATGTGTGTGTGTGTGTGTGTGTGTGTGTGTGTGTGATTCATCTGGTACAAGTAATGGAAGCAGTTGACATCATGGTGTTAGAGGGAATCCCTGTATTGCATGTCAGTGTTTTCAGTGGGGAAAGTAATAGAGGCGGAAGATAGATAATGGGGAAGCTGGGACTCTCCTAACTGTTGTTCAGCCGATTGGTGCGTGTGTGTGTGTGTGTGTGTGTGTGTGTGTGTGTGTGTGTGACAGACAGACAGAAAGTGTGTGTGTGTGTGTGTGTGTGTGTGTGTGTGAGAGAGAGAGAGAGAGAGAGAGAGAGAGAGAAAGAGAAAGAGAGAGTGTGTGTGCATGTGTGTGTGTGTGCGCGCACAAGCGTGCGGTCAGATTTTAAAAAGACACTTTGGCCACAAACATTTTCGGAAGAACGGTTGCAGACACAAATTAAAAAAAAATGCGTTAGTTCTATAATGACAACAGGACAGTTTTAACAGGCAATGGTCATATCTCTCCCACTTCACACACACACACACACACACACACACACATCCCACGTAACACATACACTTTTTCTCTTCTCAGCTTTTTTTTTTCCAGGAAGTATCAACGGACGACAAGCGCACTGGTGATTCCAAACGATCAAAAATGAATGTGCCTGATTCTTTTTTTTTTTTTTTTTTGGGGGGGGGGGAGGGGGGGGGGGGGGGATATGGTTGTTCAACATTAACCAATCAACACCACGCTGGACTTCAATCCCAGCAACGGGTGTCCTTTCAATGCGGAATGATCCGTGCTCCCCCCCCCCCCCTCCCCCCTCTCTGTGTGTGCCTCTCCCTGTCCGTCAATCTCTCTCCTCTATCTGTCTACCCCCCCCTCCCCCCGCCTCCCCATCTCTCTGCCGTCTGTCAATCTCTCTCCTCTATCTATCCTCTCCCTATGTCTCTCTCTTATAGATCGCGAGCCACACCAAACGCCCAACCCAATAAATCATATGTTTATAACAGCGCTCTTCCAAGTTAGGACCCAGACTGCAAACAGTAAACTTCAATCAGGGGAAAATGATTCAAAACACACACACACACACAGAGGCACACGCGCGCGCGCGCGCGCGCACACACACACACACACATCAAAGACTTATAAGCCACTCCTTACAACTCCTTATTGCCAACTCAGCCAGTTGTCGCTATTTCCACACAACTTAATACTTGACCTCTTCGAGGTTTCAGTCTTCTACATTCCTTTTCCGTAAAAGAGTTGACACTGTTCTTTATACCGGTTCTTCAGGGGGGGATTAGTGTGTGTGATACACGAACTGCACAGTAACTGAAGTTGAGTATTATTTACATTAGGAAGGATTATTTCAGAGAGAGAGAAAGAGAGAGATTGGGAGACAGACGAAGAGGCACAGAGAAAGACAGAAAGAGAGAGATACATAGAGACAGAGACAGAGATGAAGGGAGGGAGGGGTAACTTGAACAGGATGCACAACACAAAAAGTATTCACTCTATTTATCTCTCTTTCACACACACACACACACACACACACACACACACACACACACACACACATAAACGTGCGCACTGGAACATATACACAATCAAGACTCCTTTTCTTTACTTTCAAACAAAGAATGCTGATTTTAAGATGTTAATTTCCTTTGCATTCATCAAAATGATTTACACCAGCAACTGGACACATCGATCAAATTAATGATAAGAGTACATACACATCTGAGAACAGTGCTTTTCCCCTCAAAAGCTTGATTTCCAAGTCGCAATTTTACTTTGAAAACACCACACATGAGCATTTTGAGCACTTTGGGGTTCTCAGTGCTTGATTATTAATAGTTTCTGCACAAAAAAATCATTGACAAAGTAACCGAACATCCCTGTCGTACTCCCCAACCCCATTCGCGATTTTGTTTCTCTTCTAATTCGTCACATACAAGAAGACAGTATATTTTATTTATTCTGCCGTGCGCTTTCTACCACTCCATGAATAAGGAGACGGAAACAACACTTAAAAAAAAAAATAAAAAAAAAAAAAATTCAAAGTTTTAGTATACACACACACTCACTGTTTCGTTAGGCTGCTGGTCAGGCATCTGCTTGGCAGATGTGGTGCTGTGTATATGGGATTTGTTCAAACGCGGTGACTCCTCCTTGAGCTACTGGTACTGATACTGATGCTGATGCTGATACTGATACTGGTACTGATACTGATACCGATACTGATACAAAAAAAGGATGAATACTCAGACACATTAATTAATCGCTGTTACAAAACAACAAAGAAACACACATAAACATTCGCTGTTTACAACAACAACAAAAAAATAAATAAATAAATAAAAATAAATAAATCACTTGCGAAATTTCAGGTGCTTTGCTATCATCGTTGTACTGTCTAAAAAAAAAAAAAAAAAAAAAAAACCAACAAAACAAAAAAAAAAACAAAAAACCAACAACAAAAAACAAAAAAGACGATAAAAAGACAGAAAAAAAAGAGCAAAAAAACAAAACAAAAAAAACCAACAAAACAAAAAACAAAACAAAAAACCAACAACAAAAAACAAAAAAGACGATAAAAAGACAGAAAAAGAAAAGCAAAAAAAAAAAAAAAAAAAAAAAAACCGAACAAACTGACAAAATCCTTTCATGCTCCACTTACCTGCACATTAAAAAAACAAACCAACGCAACAGCAACAAACCACAAACGTTGACAGTAACAAAGAGTGAGCACACCAGAGGTACGGATTGTCTCAAAGACACACAGACACAGTATCCGAACGCAAACTCGGTAGACGACTAACCCTCTAGCCCCCCCCCAGTCTTCTCCTTATATACAACGATATTGTCTTGTCAAATCTTCGTCAACTGATGGACCCCTCGTGGTCCGAGTTTCAACACAAGTCTATTTTCATCGCTTCGTATTCAACCTATCACCCCCACCCCCCTCCTCCCACCTCCACACACAAACTACTCCGATATGTAAGAAAGGAGGGGGTGAGGGGAGGGGGGGGGGGGGGGGGGGGGGGTAAAATCTGTGCAAGATCTGCCGAGACCGACGACACTGAAATGAGACACCGCGACTCGCTGTCTAAAAATAGAAAGGCGAATTCCCGGTTGCTATACAAGCACTAAGACTGTATACTCGTGACGTCTTCGGGTTACTAGCGTTGCTCAATTCAACTCCAGCCTCCCTTGTCCCTTCTTCACGGACTTTACTTTTCAGTAACTTAGCGTGTACGTACACGCGCGCGCGCGTGTGTTTGTGTGCGCGCGTGTGTGTGTGTGTGAGCGTGCCATGCGTGTGCGCGTGCGTGCGTGTGTGTGTGTGTGCGTGCGTGTCGGTGTGCGTGCGTGTGACTGTGTGTGTGTGTGTGTGTGCGTGCGTGCGTGTGTGTGTGTGCGTGCGTGTCGGTGTGCGTGCGTGTGACTGTGTGTGTGTGTGTGTGTGTGTGCGTGCGTGCGTGTGTGTGTGTGTGTGTGCGTGCGTGTCGGTGTGCGTGCGTGTGACTGTGTGTGTGTGTGTAAGCTAGCAACGATCTGTCATAACTTTCTCTATTGTTCTTTGTGCTCTGTTTCATACATTTTTTTTTCTTTTCTATTTTTATTCGTCTGTACCATCATGTGAGAAAGCGGCAACTCAAACGAAGTAGTAGAAAAATAAGTGACAGACCGTTCTGACTTGTGATGACTCTCTCTCTCTCTCTCTCTCTACTATCGGTCCAAATACTCATTAATCAATTAAAGACTATCATGGGTTCAATGAGGAATATAAAAAATAATATGAAAATAAAGCATAAAAAGGAAAGGTTACATTTGGATGGTCAATTTCGACAATGTCATTATAATTATGTGTTGGTATTGACATGATGTATTTTGATGTTACATGCTTAAAAATTATCGATAAAGTGATCCAAATGTACTTTGTTACGTGTTCGTGTTGTGTTTTGCACCATTTTTGTTCTGATTTGTACCTGCCAGTCACTGTATTGGGTTTTGCACCATCCATTTTTGTTCTGATTTGTCACTGGAGCTTCCCACTAATGACATTAAACATTTCAGCGTTCTCTCTCTTTCTTCCTCTCTCGGAAATAGTATATGTCCAGTGTTCCCAATGGGCCTGATTTTTTGAGGGTCACTGTGACCCTTTGACTGGAATTTTTGAGGGTCATTGTCACATTTCTGAGGGTCAACAGGAAAACCATACAAAAAATCAATGAAGACAATTGTACAATGAAAATGAAAAGAAACCCACACCTTCTCCAAACAAGGACATTCGAAATGCTTGAATACAATGAAAACACAGTCAACTACTTATAATGAGCACATAACCATACTCACTACTAATGAACACACAACAGCACTCTCTACTCTCAGTTTCGTCTGCTATGCACTAGCCTAAGCTTAGGCCCACGATGCGTGCTTCGCGGTTTTCCTGGAAGCCGTAAGATGCTTGTTAGTTTCAGGAAAAAGTGTGCGTCACATTGACGCACAGGGTAAAAATTTTGTGCGTCAAAGCTGTAAATCTGTGCGTCATTTACGCACATATGTACGTTTTTGGGAACACTGATGTCTCTCTCCCCGGCATAGTAATCATCTATCTTCTTGTACGTATAGGTATGGGGTTGATGGATTTTTTTTTTTCTCTCTCTCTAGTCTTCACCCCTTCAGCTGGAGGATTTAGCATACCGTGAATGTTCTATGGTCTGAATATCTCAGTCTCCGGCATACCACGGTCACTCGATAGACCGTCTACCAACCTGTAGCAATGTGCGTTGATCTGTGCAAGATCTGACGAGACCGACGACACTGAAATGAGACACCACGACTCGCTGTCTAAAAATAGAAAGGCGAATTCCCGGTTGCTATACAAGCACTAAGACTGTATACTCGTGACGTCTTCGGGTTACTAGCGTTGCTCAATTCAACTCCAGCCTCCCTTGTCCCTTCTTCACGGACTTTACGTTTCAGTAACTTAGCGTGTACGTACACGCGCGCGCGCGCGTGTGTTTGTGTGCGCGCGTGTGTGTGTGTGTGAGCGTGCCATGCGTGTGCGCGTGCGTGCGTGTGTGTGTGTGTGCGTGCGTGTCGGTGTGCGTGCGTGTGACTGTGTGTGTGTGTGTGCGCGTGCGTGCGTGTGTGTGTGTGCGTGCGTGTCGGTGTGCGTGCGTGTGACTGTGTGTGTGTGTGTGTGTGTGTGCGTGCGTGCGTGTGTGTGTGTGTGTGTGCGTGCGTGTCGGTGTGTGTGTGTGTGTGTGTGTGTGTGTGTAAGCTAGCAACGATCTGTCATAACTTTCTCTATTGTTCTTTGTGCTCTGTTTCATACATTTTTTTTTTCTTTTCTATTTTTATTCGTCTGTACCATCATGTGAGAAAGCGGCAACTCAAACGAAGTAGTAGAAAAATAAGTGACAGACCGTTCTGACTTGTGATGACTCTCTCTCTCTCTCTACTACTGGCTCTCTCTCTCTCTCTCTCTCTCTACTATCGGTCCAAATACTCATTAATCAATTAAAGACTATCATGGGTTCAATGAGGAATATAAAAAATAATATGAAAATAAAGCATAAAAAGGAAAGGTTACATTTGGATGGTCAATTTCGACAATGTCATTATAATTATGTGTTGGTATTGACATGATGTATTTTGATGTTACATGCTTAAAAATCATCGATAAAGTGATTCAAATGTACTTTGTTACGTGTTCGTGTTGTATTTTGCACCATTTTTGTTCTGATTTGTACCTGCCAGTCACTGTATTGGGTTTTGCACCATCCATTTTTGTTCTGATTTGTCACTGGAGCTTCCCACTAATGACATTAAACATTTCAGCGTTCTCTCTCTTTCTTCCTCTCTCGGAAATAGTATATGTCTCTCTCTCCCCGGCATAGTAATCATCTATCTTCTTGTACGTATAGGTATGGGGGTTGATGGATTTTTTTTTTCTCTCTAGTCTTCACCCCTTCAGCTGGAGGATTTAGCATACCGTCAATGTTCTATGGTCTGAATATCTCAGTCTCCGGCATACCACGGTCACTCGATAGACCGTCTACCAACCTGTAGCAATGTGCGTTGTGTGACGCACGGCAGGTGAGTGGTCAGAGTCGTCAGGTAAGATACAGGTGGGGGGTGGGGGCCAGGGGGGGGGGGGGGGTGAGGGGGCAAGGGGGGGGGGGATGTACGTGATACATATCAACTCATCCGTGAGGTCAGGGCTTTTAAACCCGTCCCACCGTGACGCATTTCAGCATTTCCACACCGACAGAGAAAGCTGAAACCGGAGGGTTTTTCGTGTGACTGTGTTACTATTTTTACGTTCGGGACTTTCCCCGTGTCATCTAAGATTTAGTGATCTAATGAAGTTGTTGTTGTTTTGTTGTGTATCTGTGCGCACGCATCACTGCTTCTAGCGGTACAACAATCAGTTACAGTATATACTGCTGTACTATTCTGCATCGTGATGTCAATGAAAAATGGGTAATTCACACTTCATTCAATCACTCAGGCGGCGTTCTTTTCTGGTCCAGTGTTCACTTTAAGTCCGAGGCTGATACCGCCGTTTCGGCATGCTGTTGTGTCCCTTGGGAAAGGCACTTTACGCCGATTTTCCTCACTCCACCCAGGTGTGAATGGGTTCCTGACTTTGGTTGGGGGGAAGATTTGAACGGCGGAAGGAGAGGATTGGGCCCCGCCTTCTTAAGCCAAGATTTGAACACAGTACATCTGAATTTACCGTCACTATGGCCGTAACAGGCCACAGACCTTTAACCTTTAAACCCCGGTCTGTCTGACATTAGATTTTGATCTTGTGTGTAGTGACAGTAGTAGTAGTAGTAGTAGTAGTAGTAGTAGTAGTAGTAGTAGAAGTAGTAGCAGTAGCAGTAGAGGTAGCAGTAGCAGAGCTTGCCTGGTTAGTTGGACTGTTCGTGGGTGTTATCTTGAAGCGGTCGTGTCGTGACAGAATACTCCCCGTGAACGCCATCACTATCATTATCATTCTTGTTGCTGTCAACACCATTATAATCATCATCATAATCATTATAATAATATTTATCATTACTGTTTTTATCATTATCATTATTGTTCGTTTCTTGTCGCACCAATTTACTGGACGGTGTGAACTTCCTGTATCTGTGTTTATGTAATGCAACTGAACGATACCAAAGCAACAATCGCATCTGGTGTGTGTGTGTGTGTGTGTGTGTGTGTGTGTGTGTGTGATTTGGAGCTGACGTCAAGGGATCACATCTTGTGTGTGTGTGTGTGTGTGTTGGTGGGGGGTATGGGAGAGGGGCATGGGAGGGATCTCTTGACGTCAATTTCAAATCTCTCTCTCACACACACACACACACACACACACAAACACAGACACACACACTCACACCTATACGGTCAAAGTCATTGATGCTACTTACTTACTACGCAGTGAAAGTTCACGACTGATATGTTTCACCTTGGCAATTATCAAGCTCAGGTGCCCATTTACGTCACAAAATACGTCACGTTTACGCACCACACACACTCACTGTCGTAAGCCCACACATTACTATCGTCGGTTAACGCCCCCTCCTTCTCCACACCGTGTGTGTGTGTGTGTGTGTGTGTGTGTGTGTGTGTGTGTGTGTGAGATAGAGAGAGAGAGAGAGGGAGAGGGAGGGAGAGAAGAAGAGAGAGAAAGAGAGGGTGGTGTGGGGGAGAGAAATTTTATCTCATAATCTAATAATATATCGATCAGTATTCTTTTGAGAAGCGACAGACATCAAATTCTAACTGGTTTCAAATGCTACTGATATCAGTTTCAGTAGCTCAAGGAGGCGTCACTGCGTTCGGACAAATCCATATACGCTACACCACATCTGCCAAGCAGATGCCTGACCAGCAGCGTATCCCAACGCGCTTAGTCAGGCCTTGAGAAAAATAAAATAAAATGAAATAAAATAAAAAGAAATAAATACATTAAAAAAAAGAACTACTACTACTACTAATATGTATAAGGCGCAAAAACTTGATGAAGTCAACTATAAGCGTACAAAAATAAGATGAATAAAATAAATAAATAAATACATAACTAACTAACTAAATAATAATAATATAATAATACATTGATATCAATGCATACTGACTTGAGAAGTTGCGAATATAGAATTCATACTGATTTGAGAAGCTGCTAATATCATTTCATACTGATTTGAGAATGTACAAATATCAGTCAATATTGATTTGAGAAGCTACAAATATCAGCCTCTATTGATTTGAGAAGCTACACGTGATCAGCCTATATCTATACTGATTTGGGAAGCTATTGATATCAACCCATGTTGATTTGGGAATCTACAAATACCAGTCAGTATCTCCGAACTTCAGACCTCAACACCATTCTTCGTATTACTTCACTGTCGCTTAGGAGGAAGGTGGCAGAATGGTTAAGAAGCTCAGCTGCCAATACAGAGTCCGGGAGGGTGTGGGTTCCATTCCCGCTCTCCCCCTTTCTCCCAAGTTTGACGGGAAAATCAAACTCAGCGTCTAGTCTTTCGGATGAGACGATAAACCGAGGTCCCGTGCGCAGCACACACTTGGCGCACTGAAAAAGAACCCATGGCAACGAGAGCTTTGTCCTCTGGCAAAAGTATGTAAAAGGAAATCCACTCTGATAGGTACACAAATATGCATGCACTCGAGGCCTGACAAGCGCGTTGGGTTATGCTGCTGGTCAGGCATCTGCCTATCAGATGTGGTGTCGCGTATATGTTTGTCCGAATGCAGTGACGCCTCCTTGATAAACTGAAACCGTCGTTGTTTATCACCACTCCTGATGAAGAGACGTTCAATACATGCAACGACATGAAGTGAACTGAACAATTCTTTACCGTTATCTTTTGTTCAAGTAAAATCTTACAATTCCTTTTTCTGTCTTTCAGTTTCTTTCTTAAAAAAAAAAAAAAAGTTTTACAGAAGTATTTCATGTTGTTGACAAAGTGACTCATACCAGGTCCATTGTTACGCATGGACTTCAGTTCAGGCGTCGCTGCGTTCGGACAAATTCATATACGCTACACCACATCTGCTAAGCAGATGCCTGACCAGCAGCGTAACCCAACGCGCTTCGTCAGGCCCGAGAAAATAACCTAAGGCGACATAAATGCCATTCTACTGACAAATGTTTTGTTCTGAACAACTCACAGCTCAAGGACTCAAATAATTTTAATGTTAGACCTCCGACTTGCAAACATTGGAGATAGACATTCACACATGCATATGACTGTGTATATAGCGACAGCTTCAGTTACGTTCACATCGTTTTTTTTAACAATAGTAACAATTCTACATGACGGTGAGAGAGAGAGAGAGAGAGAGAGAGAGAGAGAGAGAGAGAGATTATTGTCATCATCTGTTAGGGTCTATTGACAAGGAGATGACAAGGGCTATTTCATCTATTTCATTCAACAAGGCATGTACAGCAGGATAAATTGTGCTCGTTCCAAAAGCATCAGTGTCTTCTCTCTGAATGCCACGCCCTCATCGACATTCTTCAAAGTACTTCAAAACAGAAAAAAAACCCAAGCAAACCACTGAAACAAAAACAGATTAAATGGAAATGATACAGTCAAACTCCACCATCCATTCTTTTCAGTTTATCTAAATTTGTTTTATCTTCAGAACACACAAAAATAGAAACTATATAATGTTATCTTCCTCGTTGTTTCTTGGATAGTTCTGATTAAAATAGCTATACCGCAATTTTTGTGCTTCTGCAATAAATTTAACTGTTGCCTGTTATATAAATTCGTTATCAGACGATTGAAGCAGCGCCAGAGTGGTGTCTTTTTGCCATATCTATCTTCTTTTTAGTGCACTTTTCTTTTTCTCTGTTCGTCATATGATTCACACAAACAAAAACAAACAAACAAAAAAACCGCGAGTTTTGTGTGCAGCGTGAAAACAGCGCACGTAAAAGACAGGCTCTTTCAATATAATAATGTTCCACCTTGTAGAAATCATGTGCTAGATATTTTCATCCTTTTTTTTTTCCTAGCTTGTTCCTTTTTCTCTCTGACGTCTCTTTCTTTCTTGTTTTGTCTGGCTGGTCCATTCAACTTTTTTTCTTTTCTTTTTTTAACCTTTTTCTTTTTTTTTTTTAGAAAATGTTACCTGTCCAGTACCTGTATTGAGTATTTGAATGACCTTACGTAATTCGCGTATAAGAGAGAGAGAGAGAGAGAGAGAGAGAGACAGAGAGAGAGACAGAGACAGAGACAGAGAGAAGAAATGAAAATAAATTTACCGGATGTGCGCAAATATTCTAAAAACCTTTAAATGCAAACATGAAAACATTAAGCGAGACCCCCACCCCCACCCCAAAAAAAAAACTGTTAAAAGGAGGGAAATGCAATAGTCGTTTAAATTCCCCCTCCAAATCAAACAATCTTCGCGTCCCCAAAAGTGGTTTCCAGGCCAGTTCCAATGCGTCCCCACTGACATAATATACATGTCACCACTTCCTGCAAGGATTTTCCCCCCAACTCAGAACCTTCCCCGTCACACCTCCCCCTCCCTCTCTCCCCCCCATCCCCGTGCCCGCTGCAGCCCCTCACACCGACCCCCCCCCCCCACCCCCCACCCTCACCCTCACCTTGTCAGGCTTTGACTTGCTGGGAGGGAGGGGGGGGGGGGGTGGAAGCAAGAGCTCGGCAAGCAGGAGGGAGGGAAGGTGGGGTGGGGTGAGGGCGTGGTGGCGTCCTTTCTGGCTTTTTCTTTTCTTTTCTTTAACGGCTCAAGCGCACACACAACACCCTGTTAAGCTGCCCTCGGAGTTTCTTGTCTGTCAACAAAGTTTTCCCGCCAGCTTCCCGAGATTTAAAACGATGTGTGTAAAAAAAAACAAAATTATGAGCAACTGCGTCTTTCCCAGAACTTGGTGAAGTTAAGTGAAGTGAAGTGGTGGGCCGACGTGCCGTGTGCATGCATTGTCAACAGAGTTACACTCCACCCTGGGTAATTTCCGGTTTCAGTTTCCTACAAACCGGGACCTTAGATTAAAACAAAAATCTTCGTTTCTTTCGCAATGCACAAGTGTCGGAAATGGCATGTAACATGAAACCCCCTCTCCTGTAAGAAATCAAGAAACGACCGATATCATCAACCCGAAACCGACACTCGTCCACTGAAGCCACCATCGTTTTTGCAGTTTATTTTTGCATGGTTTCGCAATACACAAGTATCCGAAATTTTCTGACATGTAGCATGTAGCCTCCTCCCGTCTAAGTAATCAAGATGATTAATCTGGCGACTTTAAATCTGATTTCATGTCAATAATTGATTTGTATTTGTATTTCTTTTTATCACAACAGATTTCTCTGTGTGAAATTCGGGTTGCTCTCCCCAGGGAGAGCGCGTCGCTACACTACAGCGCCACCCATTTTTTGGTATTTTTTCCTGCGTGCAGTTTTATTTGTTTTTCCTGTCGAAGTGGACTTTTCTTAAGAATTTTGCCAGGAACAACCCCTTTGTTGCCGTGGATTCTTTTACGCGCGCTAAGTGTATGCTGCACATGGGACCTCGGTTTATCGTCTCATCCGAATGACTAGCGCCCAGACCACCACTCAAGATCTAGTGGAGGGGGAGAAAATATCGGCGGCTGAGCCGTGATTCGAACCAGCGCGCTCAGATTCTCTCGCTTCCTATGCGGACGCGTTACCTCCAGGCCATCCACACTGATAGTAGCATTGTTTTACTTATCTGTGCATTTGTTTGTGAAAAGAGTAGCTCACTCCCTGATTAAATGAGCGCGCCGTTGCTGACGATCCTGTGGACACGTGAAGACGGCGGTACTTTTGTGCGGCAACTGGTTCCCAATAAAACTTGACAACAATCATCCGGCTGAGTGGGAAATCGAAGACAGTGGGTTATACCTTCCGCTGATAGTAACACCGCTTCAGCTGTGTACGAAAATGGCCGTTTTATACTGCAACAGGGAATTACGGTTGTCATCTTCAGCGGTAAAACATAGACTGGGCATCACCGTCCCTTCGTCGGTCTGTTGTCGCCCGAAATTGTACACCCTTGATCTCTTAGGCTTTGCTGTGAGCGGCATGCTCTGTGTCACGGACTTAGGACAGACGACTACTTTCTGTCTATGTGTGTCTGTCTATCATTATTCTGTCTATTATTATTTCTGTCTATTATTATTACTACTACTTGTTTATATTATAATTATTATTTACTTATTTATTTATGTACGCTTATAGTTGACTTCATCAAGTTTTTGCGCCTTATACATATTATTAGTAGTGGTAGTAGTTTGTTTTTTGGTTTGTTTGTTTTTTTACATATTTATCTATTATTTATTCACCCCCCCCCCCCCCCATCCCCCCTTTTTTTCTTTTTTTTTTCAAGGCCTGATTAAGCGCGTTGGGTTACGCTGCTGGTCAGGCATCTGCTTGGCAGATGTGGTGTAGCGTATATGGATTTGTCCGAACGCAGTGACGCCTCCTTGAGCTACTGAAACTGAAACTATGTGTGTGGTCTTTACATGCACTAGTATGTTACCACGGACATGACACACGACTAACATCTGTGAGGTCGGGACAATTCATGTTCTCTGCAGTCCACGATAGGGACGAACGGTAATCCATCACCTTTACACACCAGGGAAACGACAAAGACGGAAAGGACGAAGTGTGAAAAACACGGAGACGGAGAAAATGAAAAATCACAAAGCTATCACGGTTGAGAGATGACACAGAACGGTGAATAAACCACCCAAGTCGTCCACTATCAGAAAGGAGAGAAGGAAAGAAAGACCGAAGAAAGGAACCTGAAGAAGCAAAGAAAGAATCGAATGAACAAATCAAAAAAAAAAAAAAGCCAGAGGACGAACGAGAAGAAGAACACGTAGCAGCGCCATCAGTCACATACATTCTCAACAGTTGTCGCTCCGGCTGACACGTTTAACAATCACAATAACACTTATCACAATAACAAGTATTCATATAACGATGAATCTTGTGCAGACACAAATCAAAGCGCCTTGTCACAAGTCGTGCGCATGCATGCGTATCTCTGATTAAGAGGAATGAAACTTGAAAGATACAACTTATTTTCAAACGTTTCCGGAACCAATATTCATTCAACCCAACGCTCTCTCTCTCTCTCACCCTCTCTCTCTCTCACACACGATTTTTTTTTTTTTTTTTTAACTGGATGTATTGTCTATCACACGTGTGTATGACAATTACGTGAGTCTTGAAGGCCTTGCCTCTCTTGTTTTTCTGTTGTCTTTTCCTGTGTTCATCTTCCATCTTGCTCCACGCTTCACTGAACTTCGTGTCTTGTGAGAGTCATAAAAATCGTCTCTAGATGTAAAAACAAAAACAAAGGGGACACTTTTATTGTCATTCTGTGTTGGTGAGTGAGTGAGTGAGTGAGTGTGTGTGTGAGTGAGTGAGTGAGTGAGTGTGTGTGTGTGTTTGTGTGTGTGTGTGTGTGTGTGTGTGTGTGTGTGTGTGTGTGCGCGCGCGCGCATGTGTGTTCTGCATTCGTGTTCAGTGTTTATTCAGCTTAACAAATGATCTTTCTTTCCATATATGAAGCCAGGAGGGTGCGATGAACGCAGGAAAACGTAAAAGAACACCACACACACACACACTCTCTCTCTCTCTCATCCTTTTGTCAATCTGTGTGTGTGTGTGTGTGTGTGTGTGTGTGTGTGTGTGTGTGTGTGTGTGTGTTCTTTATCATATTCTTTCTGCAGGACATTCCTCCTCCCCCCCCCCTTCTCTTTTTAATTCTCTCTTTCTCCCCTTTTCATTAAATGTATGTGTGCTATTTTAACTGATGTAGATTAGCAAGGACAGGTTGGAAGAATGGGCCATGCCTAAAATATTAATCCTTGAATTAAAAAAAGTTCTGAGTTCTTTCTTTATCAAGTGCCGCAAACAGCCCATGTGTGTGTGTGTGTGTGTGTATGTTTGCGTGTCCGGACGCGTTCTTTTTACAATCAGGTTTCCGTGGACTGCCCGTCTACTCAGGCAGCGAGGACGAAATAGATGAGTACCCGTGCAGCGACGGGTGGGAAGATAACAGGTGTTCTACTGACTCAGTCACGAGTTGGTGTCGATTCACGTGGAAGAGACGACACGTTTCGATTCTGTATTTAGTTTGTCAATTCAGAATAAGTTCCAATGGCCTAAAAATAAATGTTAGAAAAACTATATGTATTTATTACAACTCTTATATAGGCTTGTATTTCTGTGAGATACCACTTCATCACTCCGTGACATGCACACACGCACAGCTGGAAAGAGAGACAGACAGACAGACACGAAAAGAGTGAATGAATAAATGGATGAATGGTTTATTCATATAAGGCCATTGCCCCTCGTGAATACAGTACCTGCATTTAAATAATAAATATAATGAGCTCAATACATCATAAAGTCAAAATATAATACATCGCAAATGAAATGCTTTGCATAATTTTTTTTTTTTTTTGGGGGGGGGGAGGTGGGGGGCAATACCTTCACTGACTCTGTAATACCATTAATGAATCCAACCGCAGCTGACATGAATTATGTAGAATTTACGTGGGGGTGATAGTGAGAGGGGGGGGACGCGGGGGAGGGGGGATGGGGAAAGAGACAGACAGAGAGACAGACATGGAGACCGATAGAGACAGACAGACTGTCTCAGCAATCGCGACAACATCGGTCGACAAAATAGTGACAGAAAGTTGTTACCATCCCTCCACCCCCACACAAACAACCCGGCCCCTCACACTCATAACCCTTCCACCAAGAAG
>NC_134901.1:9614904-9629904 GCF_041734735.1 Babylonia areolata
TCTGTGCATACGTTTGCCCTTGCACGCATGTGTATTCCCCCTTTAAAAAAGAAAAATTAGAAGGGTGAGGGGTTGGGGGTTTGCGGGGTGGGGGGGTGGGTAATTCATGAATTCAGTATCACGCTAGACACTGATGACCAACCATTTGTGGGTGACTGGGCCAACCTGTGCTAATGTTCATACCAGTTACAATGTTTTAGTTGAGTCTTGATGCTCAGAAATTTTCCCAGCTTCATTAGATTTTGTCACGTTTACTATGGCGTTGTCGTTACGTTTTTTTTTAGTAAAGTTACGATAATGCTGCAGTTACCTTTAGTAACGTTACGACAAAGTTGCAGTTAAAATTAGTAATGTTACGATAATGCTGCAGTTACCTTTAGTAATGTTACGACAAAGTTGCAGTTAAAATTAGTAATGTTACGATAATGCTGCAGTTACCTTTAGTAATGTTACGACAAAGTTGCAGTTAAAATTAGTAATGTTACGATAATGCTGCAGTTACCTTTAGTAACTTTACGGCAATGCCGCAAATACATTTAGTAATGTTAAGATAATGCTGCAGTTACCTTTAGTAGCGTTACGACAATGTTGCAGTTAAAATCAGTAATGTTAAGATAATACTGCAGTTACCTTTAGTAGCGTTACGACAATGCCGCAAACACATTTAGTAATGTTAAGATAATGCTGCGGTTACCTTTAGTAACGTTACCTTAATGTTGCAGTTACGTTTAGTAACGTTAAGGCAATGCCGCAGATACATTCAGCAACGTCATAATGTTGCAGTTAAGTTTAGTAACGTTAAGACAATGCCGCAGATACATTCAGCAACGTCATAATGTTGCAGTTAAGTTTAGTAACGTTAAGACAATGCCGCAGATACATTCAGCAAAGTTATAATGCTGCAATTACATTTTTACATATTTTTTTTGTTTGCTCTATTTTTCAGTTTGGAACGAGTCCAGAACTGTTCAGTCCAAAAGTTATCAGCGTCGACTCATCCTGTGTGGAAATTTCAAATACCCTTCGCTTGAAAATAAGGTGCACTTCTGCTTATTTTGTATTTTAAAGTTGTCACTCTACCCCCCCCCCCCACCACCACCACCTCACACACACACACAAAAACACACACCTCCCTCATCTGTGCACGCGTGCATGAGTGAAGTCAAGATAGCGATCGAAAAACATCACGAGTGATGAACACAGTACGACTGGACAGATTTCCAAAGTCTGAACAGCGTGCAAAAACAAACGTTGCATTACACTCATGGCACAGTTTAATTCAACGAAACACTGTGTTCTTCCTGTATTGTCATTCATTACCCGTCCCTGTATGAGCGGACGTGGACCCGAACTCAGTATTCCGTCCACGCAACCTTTGTAGACACGTCTACTAAACTTGAATGTCAAAGACGCACGGGTTGCGCGCGTGCGCGCGTACACACACACACACACACAAAATACGGAATAAGGATGAGTGGTAGAAGAAAGTGGACTGAGAAAGAAAATGAAGAGAGGGAGAGAGAGAGAAAGACAGAGACAGAGAGACAGAGAGAGACAGAGAGAGAGAGACAGAAACAGACAGAGAGAGAGAGAGACAGAGAGAGGGAGACAGACAGACAGAGACAGAGAGAGGGAGAGAGAGACAGAGAGAGAGAGGGAGAGAGAGACAGAGAGGGAGAGAGAGACAGAGAGGGAGAGACAGACAGAAAGACAGAGACAGAAACAGAAGGTAGAGAGAAAGGAGGGGGTTGGGGCTGGGGGAAAGAGAGACACACACAGAGAAAGACAGAGAGAGAGGGTGAAGGATTCTTCTTCTTCTTCTTCTTCGTTCGTGGGCTGCAACTCCCACGTTCACTCGTATGCACACGAGTGGGCTTTTACGTGTATGACCATTTTTACCCCGCCATGTAGGCAGCCATACTCCGCTTTCGGGGGTGTGCATGCTGGGTATGTTCTTGTTTCCATAACCCACCGAATGCTGACATGGATTACAGGATCTTTAACGTGCGCATTTGATCTTCTGCTTGCATATACACACGAAGGGGGTTCAGGCACTAGCAGGTCTGCACATGTGTTGACCTGGGAGATCGTAAAAATCTCCACCCTTTACCCACCAGGCGCCGTCACCGTGGTTCGAACCCGGGACCCTCAGATTGAAAGTCCAACGCTTTAACCACTCGGCTATTGCGCCC
Source organism: Babylonia areolata (assembly GCF_041734735.1). NCBI lineage: Eukaryota > Metazoa > Mollusca > Gastropoda > Neogastropoda > Buccinidae > Babylonia > Babylonia areolata. The sequence goes on from NC_134901.1 coordinate 9,617,097, forward strand.
GTCAAGTGAAGGATAGAGTGACAGAAATGTAGAGAGAGGGAGAGAAACGAAACGAATGTGTATTTCAACATCATTGCAATTGTGTAGCGTCCACCAGCTGTCAAACGAAACAAATGTATTTAATCACATTCCTGAGCACGATATAAGCTATTAGCTTGTTGTTGCTCCGTTGTCTATCTGTACATGTGTGACATATTTACTGAATAAAATTTTGTTTAAATCAAACGAAACGAAACGAAACGAAATTTTATTTTACCAGGGTAATGAGATAAGCAAAATATATGCTTTTTTTTCCACCCGACCCACAGAGACAAAGAGAGACAGACAGAGCGAGACAGACAGACAGACAGACAGAGAAGAAGAGAGAGACAGACACACATACAAAGAAAATACCAGTATCAGTAGTTCAAGGAGGCGTCACTGCGTTCGGTCAAGAAAGGGAGAGAGAGAGACAGTGAGAGAGACAGAGACTAAATGACAGAGAGAAAGAGACAGACACACACAAACAAGAAAGAGGGAGAGAGGGTGGGGGGGGGGCATGCTGGCAACAAGAACCCAGCTGACCCTGACGGCCCAATGGGGACTCGGGGGTGGGGGAACAAACACACACACAAAAACACGTGTGATACAGCCCCGGTCAGAGACAGGTACACACGACATTCTTACTGGCCACAGAGAACTCAGAACTCAAGTATTTACTGCAAGGCCACCGTTTGCAAAGGAACTACATACAATTGATACACGCAGCATACCGAGAGAGAGACAGAGAGACAGACATTGAGTTGAGCATGATACATGCACGTAAGTGTTATTTAAGTGTAAAGATTGGACTGCTTAACAGACAGGGACAGAGAAAGAGACAGACGGACAGACATGCTGACAGAGAGGAGAGGCAGGAAGGTTCAAGATTCAGAAACTTTATTACTCGAGGAGAAAGATTTTAGGCATTGCTTAGTCTTCCATCCTGTCCTTGTGACAATAACAACAGTAACGATAATGACACAATAATAATTTTGTTAACACTGCTACATCTACTGCTACTACTACGAATGATAATCATCATCATCATCAACAGCATTGTAAAAAGTAATAAAACGAAAGCATTCACACATTCACATCGACCCACCCACCCCACCTCCACATACATACACATGCACATACTCTCTCCACCCACCACACACACACACTTATGCACATAACGGAAAGGAAAGAGAGAGAGAGGGAGGGTGGTTGAGAGGAACAGAGACAGAGAGACAGACAGACTCAATACCCTAAGTCATCAGACCCAGAAATTCTATACCCAACAATCGGACCTATCATGACAGCATTTCAAAGACTGCCATGCATGCTCAAGCGTGTCAGGCACCCCGGGCCGCCGAGGACGTCCAGACAAAAGGCAAAAGACCATTGTGAACACTTCCAACACGATCGCAAAGTGTCTTTCCTGTGTCAGTCAGCTTGGAGGTAACTCACACCCACTTGACCTCAACCAGTTTAGATAAGGACGCTCATTACGCGACAACCGTTATACGCTGGCACACTATTGTTCCCAAACGAAACATACGTAACACGAATCAGTCACGGAAAAACCGTTGCAATAACCAAAGAGCGGACTACAATTACTGTCTATGCAACATCGAACAGCGGACGTCAATTTCGGGAATGAAGCTACATCACCAAATTAAGGGGTACAGTCAGAAACTTTATAAATTTTTAACGTACTGAAACAGCGGGGGGTCGGTGGGCGGAGGAAGGGGGGAACAGGGGGGGGGGGGGGGTGTTGTGAGGAAGAGAAATGGCGGGGGGTGGGTGGGGGGTGGGGGGGGGGGGGGCAGGGGTATTGCGGCAACGAGTTTTCTTAATCATGGTGCATACAATCAGCAATCGTAACCCAGCTATAAATAATCGAGACGGAGCTCCCGAGTTTTCGAAAACGTTTGAAAAGACAAGAATCAAATGCAGTCAGACACACGCTTGGTGAAAACATGCCTGAAATGTGTGACTGAGCTTGAAAGGAGTATATAACAATAAAGATACTCATAATAATAATTATCATAATGATGATAATACTGACAATCATTATTGTTATCATCACACATGAAGACAAGGAAGTGAAGAACTGAACAGCAGAGGATCTACAGCTGTGTTGCTATAAAACATTCATCACTGTCGGAATACAATAGTTTGTTACGGCCTGACCAGCGCACTGCTTTTACGCGTTGATCAAACATCTGCTTCTTTTTTTTCTTTTCTTTTTTTTAAATAAGCGATTGTGGTATATATATATATATATATATATATATATATATATATATATATGTGTGTGTGTGTGGGGGGGGGGGGGGGGGGGGGGTGGGGTGGGTGGGTGTGTGCGTGCACTCACACACACACACACACATATATATATATATATATATATATATAAATATATATATATATATATATATCAACCCATATGTTTTGACTCCTGCTTGAAACAGAAATTGTTTTGTAATCATCATGTACAAAGAAAAATAATGGAAATAATGAAAAGAAACGGGGGAAAAAAAAAAGAACAAAAACAAAAAACCCAGCAAGGTTAAAAACAAAAACAACATCAACTAAACACACACAGCAACGAACGACAATCGCCTCCACACACACACACACACCCTTTCTACTGAAACTGGGAAATATTTCCTGCAACACCACCACCACCACCTCCTCCTCTTTGTTTTGAGCACATCCAAATTGATTTCTCTCAGCACTGACTAAAACCACTATGCTGTATGGCAACCAAACACAACACGGTTAAAACACAAAGGAAAACCGTATGGTACAATAACAAAAACATTGGAACCCAAAAAGACCAGAAAAAAAAAGAAAAGAAACGTTAACATGAAACACACACGCACACTAAAAAAACAAAACAAAAACAAAACAACAACAACAACAACCACCACGGTACACACAAAACCCAAAACAATAGAAGCGGAAACACCGGGAACTGCTCATAACCCACAACAATGGAAGCAATAAGAAAAAGAAAAAAACAAGATAACATGAAATAAAAATTGCAATAACTGCTTGCTCACCGGAAACAACTGGCAATCTGTCACAGACAAACTAAATAAATGAATATGAACAATAATTATAAACAATAATAGCATGCGCGCTATAATCGCTGAAACAGGTGGTAGATCACGCACTGACTAAACAAGATGAAATAAAAATGAAATGAAATACCAACAACATGCACGCTTTACTTCGCTGGAACATATGGTAAACGTCTACGGAGACAATGATGGCAATAACCTTCAATAAAAATAAAAACTCAACAACAATGATATAACAGCAGACACGCCATACGCACTGGAGCAGTTGGTTCAGCTCTCACAGACACTGGCGACCCGACTGTGCGTCAAGAGGAAGGGGAGGGAATACGGCGTGACCCCCCCCCCACACACCCAGACAGCCCTGCCTCTCTGATCAATACTGCTGAAGGCGGAAGACGATGGGAGGGGACTGGAAGGGATGCGGGAAGGGAGGGGAAGGGGGGGGGGGGTGGCGGCTCTTGGAGGAAGGGAGGAAGGGATGGAGGGAAGGGTGGTCTTGCTTGGAGCAGGGTGGACTGACCCCCAGCAGGGTAGAATCTGTTCAATTATCGCTGAGTGAGAATCGCCACGGTAACCGTTTTTTACTTCTTTTTTTTTTGTTGTTGTCTTTTCTTATTCTTTCTTTTCGGGGGAAAAAATAGAGTGGAATTTTTTTTTCTCCTCTCGTGTTCATAGCGATTTTGGGTCCTTCTCTTTCATGTGATGGAATAGTGTGTGTGTGTGTGTGTGTGTGTGTGTGTGTGTGTGTGTGTGTGTGTGTGTGTGTGTGTGTGTGTGATTTTGCCTCGTTCTAACCGTCCATATTTCCAGCAAAAACTAACATTGTTCTGTAACTACACACTACATTTCCGTGGAAAAGATACCGTTTTAATTAAACTCCGCCCCGTCTGTTGGGAGCACTGACTTAGATAATGACCATCCATAAGTTTCATAATCACTTTTGATTACATTCATTTTACTATTCCCATTATTACGATTGTTATTAGCATTAAACCTGTACCCCACGTGCCTTCATTCCTGCTCTTCAAGGACTACAGAGGTTGATTATGTACGCACCAAAATGATTTTTTTTTCTACGTATACTTTTGCCAGAGGTCAATGCTTAAGTTGCCATGGGTTCTTTTCCAGTGCGCCATGTGCGTGCTGCATGCTCGCAGGACCTCGGTTTATCGTCTCATCCGAAAGACTTGGCGCTCATTCTGATTATCCAGTCAAACTCGGGAGAAAAGACGGAATCGGGATTCGAACGCATTCTGCCATCCCCCTCCTTGGATGTGCAAACAGGGGGAGGGGGGGGGGGGGGGGGCAGGAGGAGACACCTAGACGTATGCCTGTCAGTGAGGGGCTATCACCTCCCTGAGATCAACACTGAGCTTACAGGTCAGAATGTCAGTCACCGGTCTCTTTTAAGACATAATACGGTTTTTACTGTGTAGTGTCTTCTTCGACGGGCGCAATAGCCGAGTGGTTAAAGCGTTGGACTGTCAATCTGAGGGTCCCGGGTTCGAATCACAGGTGACGGCGCCTGGTGGGTAAAGGGTGGAGATTTTTACGATCTTCCAGGTCAACATATGTGCAGACCTGCTATTGCCTGAACCCCCTTCGTGTGTAAATGCATGCAGAAGATCAAATACGCACGTTAAAGATCCTGTAATCCATGTCAGCGTTCGGTGGGTTATGGAAACAAGAACATACCCAGCATGCACACCCCCGAAAGCGGAGTATGGCTGCCTACATGGCGGGGTAAAAACGGTCATGCACGTAAAAGCCCACTCGTGTACATGCGAGTGAACGTGGGAGTTGCAGCCCACGAACGCAGAAGAAGAAGAAGTCTTCTTCCATCGCACCTCTTCCTCTTGGGGGTGACACTGCCTTTGTTCAGCGAGATCAATGGTAGGACATGCAGAAAGCGCTGATGTCACTGATCTCGTCTCTTCAAGGCTCAGCAGCCATGGGGTTAATTTTAACTCTCTCCATACGAACGGCGAAAGAGACGACGTTAACAGCGTTCCACCCCAATTACCATCATCAAAATATTGCAAGCAGAAGGCTCTTATACTGAAGACGTGAATGTTGACAAAGAATACCACACTTCTGACGACGGAAGCTAAAGGTTGGGTCATTCAGACACCCACTGGACATCAGAGGGGTCTGTGTAGAGGAGAAGAGAGGACTGGCCGCACTGAGTGAGTTAATGTGTAAAGATGAAGTACGTTGTTCAACATGATGTCATCATTATCAGTATTACCATTGTTGTTGTTTTGTTGTCTTCTTATCATGATTTATTATTCAAATCCTTTCCATCGGAGAAACGTTTGAACTCGTATCACTTTCAGACGCGATTTTGTTCGGAGGCAAAATAAATAACACACAAACAGATGTCCTAACTACTGAACCACACACACACACACACACACACACACTCTGAACCCCTCCGCCCCCCGCCCCCAACCCCCCTCTCCCTTTACTTTCCCTCCCAACTCAACCCCATGTGACCCCAGACGGCCGGGGGGATGGGGGTGGGGGGGTGGGGGGAGGGGTTAAGGTGGAATGGCTTCCCATTGTTCCCATACTCCCCTCCCGCCTGGCCCCCAACACACACACACACGCGCACGCACGCACACAGCTGGAACGGGTGCCTGAGTCGCTCTGCCCTCCGCCAAGTGCAAGGGCGAGGCCCCGTTTCCACGGCAACACACGCGGAGCGCTGGAGACGTCTTTTGCCACCACTGTGTTGTTGCTGTGCTACCAACCCCCCCAAAACAACTAGATTGTGCGTTTGCATATGGTTTTGCATATATCAACAAAAACCACATCGAAACAAAACAAAAACCAGAAATCGTGAACATAAACGAAAAACAAATTTAGCGCGCGCCGGCGCACTCACACACACACACGCAGAGCTCTGCATGTGTGTTTATGTGTGCGTGTTTGTTCTTGAATGCTTTGTGCCTGAAACATGACTTATTGTAAAGCGCTTTTACAGGTTTGAAAGCGCCATAGAAAGACACACGCAAGATGATCATGACAGTCAGTTTCATTGTTTTTGCACGTGTTAAGTGGTGGATTGTCTTGTGTTTTAAAAACTCATATTCCTCAGAAACTCAGTTGTACCTTATCTGTCAAAAACTGTAGTTTATTTTCTTTCTGGTTGTTTGACAAGAACAATGTCCAAAACTGGTTCGTAAACAATGAAGTAGTCAATAATGATTCACACACACACACACACACACACAGAGAAAATGTTTGCAAGCTTGCTTATTTAACACCCCCCGTCACACACACACACACACACACACACACACACACATATATATATCAGGCTTGTATGGTCTCAATCTTTCTGATCATCTCACACACACACACACACACACAACAAAGCTGGTATACACGTTACCCACACCCTTCACCATTCACAAACACACACTGAACAAAGATGGTATGCTCTACTTCTCTCTCACAGACAAAGACACACACACACGCGCACGCACGCGCGCGCACACACACACACACAAACACACACACTCTTAATCAATACCCCTACACCAAAACACGATAAACGGGACCAGCGGAGAGATTAAGAGAGAGAGGGAGGGGGGGGAGCGAGCGGGGAGGAGGGTGTAGGGGAGGGAAGGGAAAAAAGAGAGAGAAAAAAAAAAAAAAAAAAAAATCGCAATCTCACAGGCGCCATCTGTCGCGGGCTGTTTAAAAAAACTGTCCCTTCATGGAAACGGGTCTTTGTTCAAAAACGGATATGGGACGGGGGAGGTAGTGGTGGGTGGAGCTAGAGTTGATGGTGGTGGTGGGAGGGAAGGGGAAAGGGTGGAGGACAGTGTGTGCGCGCGCGCGCGCGCGCGCGTGTGTGTGTGTGTGTGTGTGTGTGTGTGTGTGGTGCTTATGTGTGTGTGTGTGTGTGTGTGTGTGTGTGTGTGTGTGTGTGTGTGTGTGTGTGTGTGTGTGTGTGTGTGTGTGTGTGTGTGTGTGTGTGTGTGTGTGTCGTGCTTGTATGTGTGTGTGTGTGTGTAGGTGGGGGTTGGTGTTGGTTGATGTTTTTTCTCTCCTCTCATTGATCGAAGTTCTTATCAGTGGTGGTGCACACAGTTGAGTTTCTTTGTCTTTTAGTCCACGGAGGTTCGTGCATGTGTGCGCGTGCATGTGGGTGTGTGCGCGTGCTTGTGTGTGTGTGAGAGAGAGAGAGAGAGAGAGAGAGCACGTGCGTGTGTGGGGTGGTGGGGGTCGGGAGGGAGATGCGTCTAGCATCACTTTCTGAGTGAACCATGTGACCGTCCAATGTCCAAAGTACCGAGCATTCACACGTCAGTACTAATATCACCACGGTGAATAACAAATAAAAAAAAACAACAAATGAATCAGTCAATAAATAACCTCAGCAACGCAACAACAAAAAAAAAAACAACACCTAGACGCACCCCGACAACAGAAGAAGAACAAACACACAGCCAGTCCATTGACTATGACCCTGAACTGAACAAAGTCCCCCTGAACAATGCTGCCCAGGCCACCACTCACACACAACACACACACACACACACACTGACCACATACACATACACACTGACTACACACACATACACACTAACCACACACACACACACACTGACCACACACACACACACTGACTACACACACACACACACACTGACCACATACACACACACAGACTACACACACACACTGACTACACACACACACTAACTACACACACACACACAGACTACACACACATACATACACACTGACTACACACACACACACACACTGACTGCACACACACACACACACACACACTGAGAGGAGGGGGGAGGATGTCGCAAACTGAACTCTTGACGGGGAATTGGTGTTGAAGCCAAATCATACCCCAGTTAGTTTTTTACCCCGATTAACCCGGGGTCTATTCAAACAAGCTCGGACTGACCACGTGTGGCAAACTTCAGCTGGTCAGAATTGACTCCCCCTCTCCCCCCTCCCGTCCCCCCCCCTCCCCCCAACCTCCCCTAAGTTACACCCCCTCCCCCCTCCCACCCCCCCAACTTCTCGTTATTGATATGAGGATCCTTCGAGGCTAGCTTAACATGGGAGGCCACCCCAACCCTGAACTTTAAATGACCCCCTTCACCCCCCCCCCCCCCCCCCCCCCCCCCCCCCCCCCGGCCCTTTCCCCACTTGCGTAAATTTGGCCACGTTAGAATCAACACGTGCTATCAAAGTATTAATTCCCCTTAGTTTGCTTCCGTAAAGTGGTGATGGATGGAGAGGAGGGGGAGGGGTCAGTAAAAGCTATCCCAGAACGACCCCCTTTCCTTTTTCGAGAACATGATACCCCCGAAAACGAAGTATGGCTGCCTACATGGCGGGGGTAAAAACGGTCATACACGTAAAAGCCCACTCGTTCACATACGAGTGAACGTGGGAGTTGCAGCCCACGAACGAAGGAGGAGGAGAAGGAGGAGAAGATAGCATGATTCCACCCGTAGTATAGGGTTAATTTCCACCTTGAGAGGGTTAATTGTATCAGGGGTTGGGGGGTGAGGGGTCGATTTTGAACTGCCACACAATAGCCCCCGGGCTAAAATCCAGCGGGTGGTCAGTTTGAGGCTGTTACAAGAGGGAAAAAAAAAACCTGGTTTCACATCTTTCAGCGTTACTCACTGACGTCACACTGAGAAGTTTAGCGATAGTGATACTGTGTTGGTTTGTTTTGTTACCAGTCTTGTTACCATGTCTTGATATCAGTCTTGTTACTTTTTACAAGCCTTGTTACCATGTCTTGTTACTATGTCTTGTTACCAGTCTTGTCACCATGCCTTGTTACCATGTCTTGTTACCAGTCTTGTTACCATGTCTTGTTACCAGTCTTGTTGTCATGTCTTGTTACCATGTCTTGTTACCAGTCTTGTTACCATGTCTTGTTGTCATGTCTTGTTACCAGTCTTGTTACCATGTCTTGTTACCAGTCTTGTTGTCATGTCTTGTTACCAGTCTTGTTGTCATGTCTTGTTACCAGGTCTTGTTACCAGTCTTGTTGTCATGTCTTGTTACCAGTCTTGTTGTCATGTCTTGTTACCATGTCTTGTTACCAGTCTTGTTACCATGTCTTGTTACCAGTCTTGTTGACATGTCTTGTTACCAGGTCTTGTTACCAGTCTTGTTGTCATGTCTTGTTACCAGTCTTGTTGTCATGTCTTGTTACCATGTCTTGTTGTCATGTCTTGTTACCATGTCTTGTTACCATGTCTTGTTACCATGCCTTGTTACCAGTCTTGTTACCATGTCTTGTTACCAGTCTTGTTACCATGTCTTCCTGCTGGGTTTCGGTCTCACGAGAAAAAAATCCCAGCCGGATTTTGTTACTTAATTCGTTTCTTTCTCTCTCTTTTTTTTTTCCTTTTTTTTTTTTTTTTTTTCCTTTCCTTTCTTTTTTTTTTTTTTTTTCCTTTTCTTTTTTTTTTTTTTTTTTGCTGGGAAGATTACACACGACGCGAGTGTTTGATTTGTTGAAAGCTTTTAAAGTGTTATTTCCCGGTGTGATTTCAGAAACGAGAGATCGGGAGCAATAACTATAACAAAAAATAAAAAAAATTGATAGAAACAAAAAAAAAAAAAAAAAAGAAAGAAAAAGGAAAGATAGAAAGAAATGAGCAAGGACAAAAAGAAGAGGAAAGAGGGTGATGGGAGTGAATAGAAGAAGGGGGGCGGGGGGGGGGGGGGGGCGGGGGGGTAGGTAATAGGGGAGGGGCAAGAACATGGGTGGCCCGGGAGTGGGGGGGGGGAGGAGTAACAGGAGAGAGAGTGACAGAGAGAGACAGAGTGACAGAGAGAGAGTGACAGAGAGAGAGAGACAGAGTGACAGAGAGAGAGAGAGTGACAGAGAGAGAGTGACAGAGAGGGTGAGCGACAGAGAGAGAGAGTGACAGAGAGAGAGAGAGAGTGACAGAGAGAGAGAGAGAGTGTGTGTATGACAGAGAGAGAGGGAGAGTGTGACACAGAGAGAGATTGACATAGAGAGTGTGTGTGAGTGACAGTGACAGAGAGAGTGAGTGACAGAGAGTGAGAGAGTGACAGAGAGAGAGTGACAGAGAGAGAGACAGAGTGTGTGTGTGTGTGACAGAGAGAGGGAGAGTAACAGAGAGAGAGAGTGACAGAGAGAGAGAGAGTGACAGAGAGAGAGAGTGTGTGTGTGACAGAGAGAGACTGTGACACAGAGAGAGAGAGAGAGAGTGACAGAGAGAGTGACAGATAGACAGAGAGAGAGGGGGTGGCATTTGAAGAGATGAATATCTTGCTAAGGCTTTGTTGCCAAGGAGGTTGTCCTGCTCTTGCAAGGACAATGAAATAGGAACAGTAAAATTCATTAATAAGGAAGGACATACAAAGTGGTTAGGAAGTTGAATTCAGTTACAGATACACGACGAGAGAGAGACAGAGAGAGAGAGAGAGAGAGACAGAGAGAGAGAGAGAGAGGGAAATCGAGAGTCACCACGCTCATACTCATAGACATGCGCTCGCGCGCACACACACACACACACACACGTAGTTCCATCGGAAGGGTGAAAATGATAATTCATTATGTGTATTTCCGCCACTCTGGCAATTACAAAGAGGATGTTGTTAATGTTTGTTTTGAATCGTGTGTGTGTGTGTGTGTGTGTGTGCGTGCGCGCGCGTGCTTTGTTTATCACTTAACAGGAAGCAGACCATTAGGATGTGGTCCGACATGGCTGTAACGAGCACGTTGAGACACAATGGCTCCAAAACCATCAGTCATGATTCACCCATGTGTGTGTGTGTGTGTGTGTGTGTGTGTGTGCGCGCGCGCGCGTGCATGTGTGTGTGTGTGTGCGTGTGTGTGAGTGTGTGTGCGTGCGCGCGCTTGCTGACACAGATAACGAGACACACACGAACACTCATGCGTCCACGAACTGCGTGCAGCCTCTGATTGTATTTCCCCAAAAGAAACACTACCCTGCCAAAAGCGTGGGTGTCTTCCAAGTGATTCTGTGGACTGGTGTCCGTTTTCCTTCTTCACAAGGGTGCATGAATACCAATGTGTAACTACGAGGTCAAAGGTTAAAGGCCCCACTGCCTTTTATGGCTAAAGGGACTGAGAAGTCCTATATACTGCGTGTGGTGGGGGGTGATATCCAATTTTAGCATTCTAAATTCCTGGTGCTAAATTTACAATATATTTCGTGCCTTTCGCAATACATGCGTAAGTATAACATAAATAACAAGAGAGGCAAGGCCTTCAAGACTCACTTGTGATACACTTCAAAAAAAAACAAAATCCAAGCTTTTTATGTACTGAGTATAATTTCATGTTTAAGATGAGAAAGATCAGTTTAAAGCAAATTAAATCCCCGAACATTAATTACAGAGTAATTTCCCTTTTTTACTATCTGCACCAAAACGTTTGCAAAATAAATAAAACTTCCATGCTTAGCAAAAGAAGTTCCTGTTTGAACAAAAAAAATGATAATAATGACTGCTCTTGTTGTTGGGTCAAAATATCAGATCAAAGTGCCAAGTTTAGAGAATACAAAAAATATAAATATAACAGTAAATGCAGTTTGCATATAATTAGGCTTCATTTTTTTTTTTTTTTTTTTGTGCCCATCCCAGAGGTGCAATATTGTTTTAAACAAGATGACTGGAAAGAACTGAATTTTTCCTATTTTTATGCCTAATTTGGTGTCAACTGACAAAGTATTTGCAGAGAAAATGTCAATGTTAAAGCTTACCACGGACACACAGACACACACACACAGACAACCGAACACCGGGTTAAAACATAGACTCACTTTGTTTACACAAGTGAGTCAATAATCATCTGATCTTTGACATCCGCGCGCGCGCGTGTGTGTGAGTGTAAGATGGATGCGTTATATGCGTCCATGAGTGTGTGTTTACATGTGCGTGTGTATGAATTTAATATGCATACATGCATACCCGCCTGGATTATTGTAATTCCCTACTTGTCGGTTCACCCAGCTACCTCACTGCTAGGCTTTAGAAAGTCCAGAACTATGCTGCTCGTCTTGTCTTTCGTTCCTCTAAATTTGATCACGTCTCTCCTCTCCTTCATGCTTTACACTGGCTCCCAGTACAAGAAAGAATTATTTACAAAGTCGTCTCTCTTTTTTTCAAGTCCGTTGAGGCTTCTGGTCCACAGTATCTTTCTGATCTCATTCATCCTTACATACCCTCACTCCAACTCCGCTCTTCTTCTGACACCCGAAAGCTAAGGATCTCCCCGTGCTCGAACCAAAACGCATAGCCAACGCAGTTTTTCATATCAAGCCCCCTTTCTTTGGAATAACTTCCTCAGCCTCTCCGTCACTCATCTTCGCTGTAATCTCTCAAATCCAGTCTGAAGACCCACCTTTTCCCCTCCTGAATAATTCTCAACAGCTCATCCCTTTCCAATATGAACTAAAATAACTATCAGTGAGTGAGTGAGTTTTGACAGTTTCATATTTTGTTGGTTGTATTTTTGATTGTGAACTATTTACAACTATGTGCTATGACATCTGCTGCAAACACACACACACACACATACAAAAGAATCAGCAGTGTCCAATAACCAGCCCAGTGCAGACAGAGAGAAACGGGGAGAAAGGACCATTTCCTAACGACCAGTAACGGATCACGGCGCTTCCTTCCGGGGCCTGTGACACACTCACTTGTCGGGGTCT
>NC_134901.1:9634904-9652404 GCF_041734735.1 Babylonia areolata
CCCCAAAACGAGAGAGAAAAAAACCCAAAAAACCCAGAGAGATGATCATTGGAACGGGCTTACCCCCGAAAACGGAGTATGGCTGCCTACATGGCGGGGGTAAAAACGGTCATGCACGAAAAAAAAAAGCCCACTCGTGTACATACGAGTGAAAGTGGGAGCTGCAGCCCACGAACGAAGAAGAAGGAAAGGACCTGACCATCCAGTTGCACCCACTACCAGTCCTGGCGGTGTCATGGACGGTGCAGTATGTGTAATGGCAGTGTGACCAATACAAGCAGTGTCGCCGACCCGTCACAATGCCGCCCAAACAACCATCACACATGTCACACAACCCTCCCGTGGGAGGGTGACGTGGGCAGCGGGGTGCACTGTTGTTCGCGCAAGGATCATGACTATTGTTTTATAAATACGTGTTTTGTTTGTTTGTTTCGTTTTGTTTTGAATCCAAAACTGTTTCCCAGTGCAGTGGGTCGGGGCAAAAAGCAACATTCGATGCGTCAGTTTGGTTGTATTTCCCTCACTAGCGTTTAAACTTCCCCGACCTCAGCATATTATGTATTGTGCATTAATTTCGTCAACAATGAATTTCTCTGTATGAAATACTGGCTGCTCGCCCCTGCATGGGAGAGTGTGTCGCCAAAGTGCAGCGCCACCCATATATATATATATATATGTATCTTCTTTTTTCTGTCCGCTGTTGTATTTGCTTTTCTATCAAAGTGGAGTTTTTTCTCTGTAGAATTCACCAGGGAAAACCCTTTTGCTGCCGCGGGTTCTTTCACGTGCGCTAAGTGCGTGCTGTACACGGGGACCTAGGTTTATCGCCTCAACCGAAAGTCCACACACTCATGTACGTTTGGTTTTATACTTTTTTTTTCTTTTTTCTTTGCGTTTATTGTTGGTGCGATGGTGTGTGTGTGTGTGTGTGTGTGTAAATAGACAGATCAAAAAAGATAATTCAACAAAGAACTCAGCCGTACTTGGCCTCAGTTGGTTCCTGTACTTCATCTTTGAACTCTTAACATGACAGCTGACCACTGTGTCCTCACAGACACATGGGCTGTGCGGGAAGGAAGGGAACGCATGAGGATTAAGTACTGTGAAACAGAAACTGACCTTTCAACTGAACGGACCATCTGGAAAAACCTACCCGGAACTGCTCTTTCCCTCCCTTTTCATACTTTTCAACTCTTTTTCCTCTCCGAAAAGGTGGGTAGGTGCGGTTGGCGCGCGCGCCTACCTGGAACGGAGTTGTGGTCCTTGGGCTCTTACGAAGTGTGGGGGTTTTTTTGCTCAAGTGTGCAGCAACAAATATGCAGACCATGTACAACCATGTCTGTGTGACTCATAGTTTTGTCCTTTCCCTCAGACGGACGAAAGTTTGTTTCATTCCCAGCGCCAAGCGTTTTTCTTACAGCCAAAGAAAACGTCATGCAGGACAGTTTAAATTTTCTTGGTAGAGTGCTTTCCCTGAAAGTCGATAAAGTATCCCTCCCTCGCCCCAGTCGCCTTTTCTTCATTTTTTCCCCCGAGCATTTCAAAGTCGTGACTAGTGTAAATCATTTAATAACGATTCATTCAGTCGAAAACAACCAGCTTGAATGAACACATTATAAATCTTCCTCTTCTTCTTCGTTCGTGGGCTGCAACTCCTACATTCACTCGTATGCACATGAGTGGAATTTTACGTGTATGACCGTTTTTACCCCGCCATGTAGGCAGCCATACTCCGTTTCCGGGGGTGTACATGCTGGGTATGTTCTTGTTTCTATAACCCACCGAACGCGGACATGGATCAGTTACAGGATCGTTAACGTGCGTATTTGATCTTGCTTGCGTATACACACGAAGGGGGTCCAGGCACAAGCAGGTCTGCACATGTTAATCTGGAAGATCGGGAAAAAATCTCCACCCTTTACCCACCGTCCAGGCGCCGTTTCTGAGATTCGAACCTGGGACCCTCAGATTGAAAGTCCAACGCTTTAACGACTGGCGTTAGGAATGCAGCAGTGTGATACGACCTGGCCTGACCATTTTTATGGTTTCTAATATTTCTATCTTTTCCTCGCTTTTTAAACAATTCATTTCAACAAATATTAGAATAAATATGCATTGGTATAAATCATTTTCTCACATACGAAAAGACAAACAAACAAAAACTGCGGAAATAATACTCTATAACAAAAGACTTCATATGTTAAAAAAAGAGAGAAAAAAAAGCGCCATCTTACGTATTAAAAGAATGAAACAATACTGTATTGTACGACTCAATACGGTTACAATTAAAGTTAAGTATTTAAAAGACTTTTTGGTCTTTGCCTGACCACACGTTATGCAAGATAGTGACGCTGCATCAGTGTACCAGACTCCGTTCCGAACGGAAAGAATAAAATTGTTTCGTGTTATTTTGTTTGCAGAAATCTGCTGGTTTATCTGCGGGGTACTAATATCCCCAAAAAACGGAGACTGGCTTCCTCGGCATGGCCAGTGGCGGGGAAAAAACGGTCACACACGTAAAAGCCCACTCGTGTACATACAAGTGAACGTGGGAGTTGCAGCCCACGAACAAAGAAGATGTTTAGGATGAGATAACAGACCTCTTCAACATCTCTCAAACAGATCTTCAAGACATACTGGGGGTGCCGTGAGGTCTGATAAACTGAAACAACCGTCTGTGTGTGTGTGTGTGTGTGTGTGTGTGAGAGAGAGAGAGAGAGAGAGAGAGAGAGAGAGTCAGTGTGCGCGCGCAATAAACAAGACCATGGGTTTGGTGTGTTTTTTAATGCGAGACAAGAGATGTTGCTTTTTTTTCTTTTTTTTTTCTTCTTTTTTCTGGCGCACTGACACAGCCAGCACATACATGTCCACGTGATATCAGACAGTGCTCTCCCTTCACTCATCCTCTCTTCCTTCACCTCCCCCACCTTCCCTTACCCCTCACGCCCTTCTCGACCACGGATTGAAACACACTGACACAGACACAGTAATACTGATGATAGACAGACACGTACAAACACACACACACACACGCGCGATGCACGTTTAGCAAAATAAGATGCCTGAAAATTGGTTCAAAGGACATCTTGTATCATGCATCAATGCAAGGGAAAAAAGAGGGAGACAGAGAGAGAGAGCGTGTGTTTGTGTGTGTGTGTGTGTGTGTGGGAGAGAGAGAGAGAGAGGTGAGACAAATAAAGCTGAACATCAAGAAAAAAAAAAGATAAAAACATCAAGATTATTACTGGTAGCATAAAAAGCATTGGTTTGTCAATATTCTCTCTCTCTCTCTCTCTAAAACGCTATATAGTCACCATCAGTTAAGAGTATGACTGCTTAGTATATATCTCAACTTAAACCATCAAACACTCAAAGACCCGTGGTCAAATACGATCATAGACATGAAACACACACTGACGTATAATAGTCTCTCTCTCTCTTACTTACACACACACACACACACACACTGTGCACACACACACAGATTCATCTTGTTCATATCATTTGCATTTTCTCTGATGGAATGGAAGGGTTGCTTTACTACACTGATTTTACCAATAAATCAGTTTGATCATTAACAAATCAATATAAATTGATCAGAAAAATGTGCGGATTGTATCACTGATGCTGGTGTGGTTTTGTTTGTTTTGTTTTGTGTGTTTTTTCAGCTGATACCTCAACCCAGTATAGTTCAAATGGTCATTTACAATGATTTTTTTTATTTTTATGCTGTCGGTTTCAGTGCTTTGTATGCCGCCGGGGACTGGCTTAACACACAACTTTTGCTAATCTAGAACAACAAAGACTGGCTCACCTCATACAGTTCACACAAGGGTGAAGAGAAAAGAAAACCCCAAGACCTTTCGCCAGTCCCTGAATCCTGGAAGCAAATATTGATCAGCCGACGAACAGTCCAGTTAGCAGAACAACGTGTACAGAATGTCAGCACTGAGGGTAGTAGTGGAACGGAGTGTGTTCTCCTGGTACTTGTTACAACGCCACTAATGAGGAACTACGTCAGAAGCAGTTTGCTGATTATTTGTTCGCTCTGTTTGAGCGGCAAGGCGCTTGTTTCCTGCTAGAATCGCAGATTCAGGAAAAGCCAACCGCCTTTGCCACGATTGAATCTCGCGGCGCTGGCCCTGTTGCCTAGCACACTTGACCTCGCACACACACACAGACGCGGTAAAGCCAACCAGGCCACCGACCTGTCAACCCCCAACTTCATTTTTGGATCGTTCCCAAAGTGACGTAGGCGTATGTCATAGTGTTTGTCGCGTCGCTGATTCCATTATTTAAAAGGGGGGAGGGTTCGTTTTCCAAATTTTTAGCAGACGACATCATCAACAGAAAGAAAACGGTCTTGGAAAAGAGTATTTTTGTGAATCAACCATGACTTGTGTTGAGGAATTTGAATTTTAGCATATCTCTGGCACATAAAAGAAATCTAAATTAACTTTTACTGAAAAAAAAAACACAACCAAACCCACACGTCAGACAGCCGCTAACAGTTTGAAATTTGACAGACAGGAGATTCGAACAGAAAGCCAGCAACTCAAGTGGAAAAGGCGGATAGAGATAAACGAAAGTAGGACGCTTCGAGCCTTGTTCGTTGTTAAACTTTAAAAAAAGAAAAAAAAAAAAAAAGAGGGATGCGTCAGGTGTTATTTTAGTGGCGTGTGTGTGCGTGTGTGTGTCGGTGTGTGCCGCGTGCGCGTGTGTGTGTGTGTGCGTGTGTGTGTGTGTGATCCAGCAAGAACCTCGTGCACACACACCGCCGTGAGCAATGGCTAACAACGGGTGCAACGGTTTTGCCGGGGGTGACGCCGAACCAAATTTTCAAATTTCTGCTTTTCATGCAGTCTCTCTATGTGTCATACTATATGGACATTGATTATATCTGTTTATTTTCCAAGCCCCGCTTCTTTCATTGGGTTGTGAGACATGGATACTCTCTCTCTCTCTCTCTCTCTCTCATGCACACACACTCACACAGAGTTTCTCTTATGACCCCCTTGTCCCCCCCCCACCCCCGACACACGTTCTCTCGCTCTTGCTATACTGGTATGGCCAGTAAAAAAAAATCTACTGAATTGTGAGTCCTTCCTCTCACTTTCTATGGTATGGCAATCCACATTTCAAACCGAATCTCTCTCTCTCTCTCTCTCTCTCTCTCAGTCTCTCTCTCTCTCTTCCAAAATTCAAACAAACATACTATCCCATTTCCTCAATCATTGTATGAACATGCGTGTGACAGTCCAAATTCCAACTCATGATATTCTCTCTCTCTCTCTCTCTCTGTCTGTCTTTCTCTCTGACTCACCCTCTCTCTCTCTCTTCGACTGATTCAAACACGTACAATCTCCCATTTCTTCGTCAGTGTATGAATATGTGTGCCGGTAAAGGTCCAAATTTTAATACTCTCTCTCTCCGTCTCTCTCTGTGCGTGTGTGTCACGTGTGTGTGTGTGTGTGTGTGTGTGTGTGTGTGTGTGTGTGTGTGTGACTGACGACGTGTGTGTGTGTGTGTGTGTGTGTGTGTGTGTGTGTGTGTGTGTGCATGTGTCTGTGTGTTTGTGTGACTGACGACGTGTGTGTGTGTGTGTGTGTGTGTGCATGTGTGTGTGTGTGTGTGTGTGACTGACGACGTGTGTGTGTGTGTGTGTGTGTGTGTGTGTGTGCTGGAGACAGACATTATGTTCATACACTAACTCACTTTAGTTGTAGCAGTGATAAACTGCCGCAATCGGACGGATTCTGATGCTGTCATAACGTATCAGTGATGCAACGTGATTAAAAACCAGACCTGAATGCAATTGTCAGTGACTTGAGAGGAATTTCAGTTCATTATAGAGTGACGTCTGTACATAAAGTTACGACATATACTGGTTCCTCAACACTCTAGATTTTTTTTTATAATAATTTTACCCTAATTTCACCCTCATTTGTGCAGTTTCCCCCAAACCATCCATTCATTCACATCTCCCACCCCTCAGTTCTAACCGATAATACTCAAATGTATTCATAAATACTTAACAAAATGTCTTCAATCACCGATCTGTGTGACGGGACATTAATCAAAATTCCTCCTCCTCTGCAATACATCGTGTTATATATTTTTGTGTATAAGCTGTTGTCGAGAAAACGTTCGCTTTCAATTGAAAAATGTCACCTGACTTTGTGAAGCATGGTGGAGGATACTGCAGTCACCGTTGGAAATAAAGTCAGTTTGAACTGAAAATTTAATTAAAGAACAACCCCGATTGCACGCAAAATTTATTGACAACTTTTGGCTTCTTTACACACACACACACACACATGATGCGCAATCCTCCTCAAAATTGGGGCTCCAGCACCGGCCATGGCACCCCCGCCATACCCACACCCACCCACCCACCGGGCCCCCGACAACACACACAATACACAATGCTCGTCGTTGGACGCTTTGACCATCTGTCACAGCCCTCTTCTCTGTGAGCTGTTTTCACGTGCACGGAGAACACGACCTGCACGTGCACTTTTTTTTTTTGGGGGGGGGGGGTGCGGGGGGGAATGGCGGGGGATTATTTTTTTTTATGTGTGTGTGTGTGTGTGTGTTTTGTTTCGGTTTTTTTTTCCTTTTTTTAAAATTTAATTTATTCATTTATTTTTGTTTGTCACGGTTTTTGTTTGTTTGGGGTTTTTTTACTGGCTTTTTTTTTCGCCTGAAGTTCAATGTGCACACAGCCAGCACAGTGACTGGGCAGACGACACAACAGTTCTAACGGTGTTTCGTGTGGCCGCTTAGTTCACATCGGGAGTTATCTCAAGAATTTATTGGTAAGTTATCTGAACGTCGCTAACTGAACTTAGCATCCAGTATAAATCATTGCACCAATTGGTTATATTTCCATGGTTTGTGGGGCGGAAAAGCAAGATGGTGGCACGCTAATTTAGTGACTGAATCAGTCAAAAATGAGTAAAATAACGCCGTACAAAATAAGAGTTTAAATCCACCCTAAAATGGGTTACAACATCGACAAATGGTAACGTATCGTTTCACACATGCACTGACAAAAATTGCCGGTAAAATAGGTGCAATAATTTAGGATGCTCATCTTGGACTTTACCCTAACGTCTTTTTTTGTTGTTGGGTTGTTGTTTTGTTTTGTTGTTGTTTTTTTGTGTGTTTTTTTTTGGGGTGGGTGGGGGGTGGGGAGGGGTGGCTAATTAACTCGGGCAATATAATATCCACATTTTTTCTTCCCCATAACGGAAGAGTAGCGGTTCACATGACAAGGCGTGGACGTTACCCCGCCTGTCCGGCACACAGAGAAGTGGAAGGGAAATGTGGATTAGCTTTCTTCAACATGACACGATTCTCTGGTGGCCACCTGTTCAAAAATTTCCACCAGATAACACCACTCAGTAGTAAGAGGTTCAGTGTAGTTTCTTTAGTAAACGCAACTATCTTGCTGTCAGGTAGTCGTCGTGGCCGAGTGGTTAAGGCGATGGACTAGAAATCCATTGGGATCTTCCCGCACAGGTTCGAATCCTGTCGGCGACGGGTTTTTTTGTTGTTCTTGTTTTTTTTTAATAATTTTTTTTTTTAATTCTAAAATGATTACGTTCAGTGATGCTTTCACTCGTTTACTTAGTTTTAATCTTTTGTTTCATTTTATGTTATTGGCTGACACAAACCTTGGCGAAGTTCTCTCAAAGCCTCAGTGACGAACACGTTGGGTTTATGTGACGATACTCTTTCGTCGTCGTCGTTGTTCAAGGCAGTTGTGGTGTAGCGTATATGGCTCACTCCACACACTTCTACATCTCCTTGAAACTGAAACTGAGCGGCCAGCTTCAAATTTTGTTGAAAATTCTGGTTGTTTGTTACACTGTGGGTTACTTCACTGTTCTGTTAGTTTGTTACACTGTAGGTTACTGCACTGATCTGTTACACGGCATGTTACTTCATTGAATTGTCAGTTTGTTGTTGTTGTCAGGCCCTGGGCCGTGAACACAAAATCAAATGATAGAATTACATTGCCATTGGTTTGCTTCTCGACTGTAGAACGTTCGCGAAATTGACATCGAGAAAATTGACCTTAATCACTGAACACACGGCAGAAATATATTTGACAGAAAATGTTGTGCCACAAAAGCAACATCACACACACACACACACACACACACACACACACACAGAGAAACAAACAAAAACACCCAAATGCACTGCACGTACTCACCGTGCGGGACGAGAAGACGACAAAAACAAGTGTCAGAAGTCACGGGTCCGAAACTGCAGGTTTTCCTTGTTTTATCCATTATCATTATCATTGATATTTCTTCGTGTATTGTCTATCCAGAAGCGCATAGAGCTTCAAGAATAAGCGTTGTGGCAAGATGCCTCAATAAATACGTGAATATCTCCACAGTGGTGAGCTGTCAGCTGTTTACAGAATTCAGCCGGTCAGGACCGTGCACGACTTCCTTGCAGTGTGTCTTTTCCGTGACGGCAAGCGCACTGACGGACGCAGTGACTTCCCTAATTAATTCGCTTTTTACGAAGCGGAGTTCCAGCGCCCCAGGCTGGCTAACTGGGTGTGACTTTAACATACCTCTGTGGTTCGAACCGAAGCAAGCAAATCTCGTGAACACGGGTGTTGACTACAACCAATGCCACAACCAAAGGATTTTTTTTTTTTTTTAAGCGGTTCACTTGACAAAGGAGGCTGTGGGACTTGTGATCCACAGTTCAATCTTCAAAATCTTCAAATTGGAAGGTCAGCCGTCATTACTGACTATTAATGACCTGTGTGCGCAGAGGCGTAAATACCTAACTAAAACCTAATTAGACCTATCTTTTCCTCCGGAGGGGGTGACAATGAGAAAGAGCATGTATACATACTCTCACCCACCGTCACTCGCAGCGTCCCTCCGGGGGGGGAAAAAAAAAAAGGGGGGGGGGGGGGGGGGGGACTAAACTGTGATCTTGTTCAGCTCCCTCTTGAAAGCTGCCAAGGAGGGAGCCTCTGCTGCTGTTGCAGGCAGGGAGTTCCAGACGGGGATGGTTGATGGGAAAAAAACTGTATTTATAAGGGTCAGAGGAGGAGCTAAGATGGACAAATTTGTGTCGATGATCTGATCTTGTTCTGCCGGATCCTTTCTTGAGAAATTTGTCTGGAGGGATGTCTACAATGCCGTTGACCATTTTATACATCAGGGTCAGCCTTTGTCTGTTCCGCCGTGATTCGAGGGATTCCCATCTTAGTTCTTGCAGCATGTGTGTTACGCTGCTGGTCCGCCCGTAGTCACTGTGTACATAACGTGCTGCTCTTCTTTGCACCATTTCAATCTTGTTCTTTTGACCTTCTTTGTACGGGCTCCAGACTGATGAACAATACTCCAGGTGCGGGCGTACAAGAGTTTGGTAGGCATTGGCTTTGGTGGTTTTATTGGATGTTTTTAGATTCCTTTTTAGGAAGCCTACCATGCTATTGGCTTTGTTGGTGACTCTTGTAACATGTTCTTTCCAGTTTAGATCATTTCTTATGTCGACGCCGAGATATTTTGCGCTGTCAACATGCTCGAGGGTGTGTCCTTTTAATTTGTAGTTGTAGCTGATGGGGTTCCTTGATGTTGTACAGGTAAGGACATTACATTTTTCTGGGTGGAATTCCATTCCCCAACGCTGTTCCCAGTCAGACAGGGTGTTGAGGTCTCGTTGGAGCATTTTACAGTCTTGGATTGTCTTGATGGTGGAGTAGACTATACAGTCATCAGCGAACAATCTAATATTGGCCTTGATGTTCTGAGGCAGATCGTTGATGTAAATCAGAAATAGGATGGGGCCTAGAACTGTCCCCTGTGGGACTCCGCTGATGACAGGTGCTGGCTCAGATTTTTCGCCGTCAACTACGACGATTTGGGTGCGGTCAGAAAGGTATGCCTTGATCCAGTCTAACGTCGATCCTCGTATACCATAATGGTCTAGCTTACGGAGGAGGCGTTTGTGGGGGACCTTGTCAAAGGCTTTGGAGAAGTCCAGGATTACCATGTCGGTCTGCTGTCTGTTGTCCTGGTTTTTGGCGATGTCTTGGAACAATGTTAGCAGTTGAGTTTCGCAACTCCTTCTGGCTCTGAACCCATGTTGTGCGTTGTCAAGTATTTCATGTTGGGTCAGATGGCGCATGATGTTGCTTGCTAGGATGTGTTCTTGCATCTTACAGCATATGCTGGTGAGGGAGACCGGTCTGTAGTTAGCAGCAGAGTTACGATTGCCCTTTTTGAAAACTGCTGTCACGTTCGCCATTTTCCAGTCGTCTGGTACACATCCATCTGCCAGTGATTTGGTGAAGATAATAGAGAGCAGGGGCGCGAT
Source organism: Babylonia areolata (assembly GCF_041734735.1). Taxonomy (NCBI): domain Eukaryota; kingdom Metazoa; phylum Mollusca; class Gastropoda; order Neogastropoda; family Buccinidae; genus Babylonia; species Babylonia areolata. Next base: position 9,645,264 of record NC_134901.1, read on the forward strand.
CTCATCTGCGCACTCTTTCAACACTTTTGCTGGAATCTCATCAGGTCCTGCTGCTTTATATGGGTTGATGTTCTTCAGCAATTTGCGTACCCCTTCCTTGTCGATCGTGATCTCGGCCATTGCAGGGTAGGACACTCCCGATGGTGTTGGGATTTTGCTGCTTTTTTCTCTCGTGAAGACTGACTTGTACTGGTGGTTTAGAATGTTGGCCTTTTCTTTTGGGGATGCAAATAATCTTCCTTGGTCTCGAAGTGGAGATACCCCTGTACTGTCACGTCTGAGAGATTTGATGTAATTCCAGAATCGCTTTTGGTTGCTCCCTTTCAACTGCTCATCATCGCTTTTGGGAGGATCAATGATGTTGTTGATGTAAGTCCAGTATGCATGACGTTGTTCCCGCTGTACTTTGCCCTTCATCTGTAGGTACTGTCGTCTTACTGAGGGGTCAGATGAGGTTTTGCTCTTTCTAAATTTCCGAGCGAGTTTTCTTTTCATTGACTTGATGTGGGGGGTAATCCAGGGTTTATGGCTGGATTTGTTTCGGACAGTTTTTGAGGGGATGTGTTCCTTCACGAGGGAGTGGATTATGGTTTTAAACCTTTCCCAAAGTTCGCAAACGCTAAGCGTGGCTGATGTCTCGATGAAGGAGTCTTGGGCGTCAGACAATTTTTCTTTTATTATGTTGAAGTCTGCTTTTTGGAAATTTGGTACTATTCTGGAGGGATGTTTCGTGTAGTATGGTCGGAGAGATGACTCGAAGATTGCTTCATGATCCGACACTCCTGGCACGACTCTTGCATTGTTGATTAGGGTACTGTTGTTTGTTAAGAAAATGTCAGGGGTGGTAGCAGTGTCCTGAGTTATTCTAGTTGGTTCATGGATCATCTGTTCTAGATGCGCGTCAGCCGCTACTTGGAGGAGTTCTTTGCATATTTTGCCATCTTGTGCGTACTTGGGTACTAATCCAGCTTTCCAGTTGATGTCATCTAGATTAAAGTCTCCTCCAATCCAGATGTGTCCATCGGCAGGCAGTTTCTGGAGACAAGTTTCCAAGTCAGTGAAGAGGCCAGATTTGTTGTCAGATTGAGGTCTATAATATGCACAGACATACAGTTTTTTTGCTCCTTTGATGGAGATTTCTACCCAGATCATCTCTTTGGTGGTTTTGATTTGGAGTTTTTCAGGTTGGCAGCTTTGAAGTTTAGATGAGACTAATATAAATACGCCTCCATGAGGATTTTCTGGTCTGTCTCGTCTATAGGCTACAAAGTCAGTTGGAAACATTTCGCTTGATTTGATGGAACTGTCAAGCCAGGACTCTGTGCCTATGATGATGTCAGGGGAATACCAGTCTACTAGCCCTTCTATTAGATGTTTCTTCCCACGGGCCGATTGAAAGTTAGCAACCACTACTCTCACTGGTAAATCTTTCCTCATGGTAGTGTGGGTGGTAGCAGAGGATTTCTGAGATGAGGAGCTCGAGGGTCTTTGACGAGCAGTATTTCTTGGGGAGGACGTTGCATTTGGTGTCGTAAAGCTGAGACTAGAATCACTTGATGGTGAGAGGGGGTCGAAGTGATTTGATATTTCAAACGTTGATGTGTCAAAGAGGGTGGATGCAAAGTTTGGTAGGCCGCATTTACAGCACTCCCAGCTCACGTTATTCAGGGCTCCAAAGACTGCATCCGGCATACGCATACAATGCTGATGATACCAGGTGTCACAGGAGTCACAGCAGACGCTAGGGGCCTTGGGGTCAAACTTGCATGCCTTTGCACACACTCCGCATGGGTATTTGAGGGGTTTAGGTCCTGGGTTTGGAGATATGTCACCAGCCAGTATAAGGAGTAGGAGAAACGTTGTTTTAGAGGGCATCTGAGTCGATGTTTGAGTTGGGTAGGACTTGAAAGCTTTCTTAAAAGATCGAAGAAAAAGCATTACACCACCGGTGTTGGTGTCAACTCGGTGGAAGTCTTGAAAAGCTAGCATGGCGAGGAACAAGAGAAAAACACACATACCTCTCATTGCGTTGGCAGCCTTCTGGTTCTAGCACAAGTAGCAGTATCCTATAGCCTTGTTGATTACGTAAATTGTTGGCAGTAGGGTGTTATTTAGGCCAAGCCAACAGTGTTCTCATTCGAAAGATATCAACATCCGGTTTATGGTTTAGTAGGTGCTTCAAGTTGGACAACTTAAAATGAACTAGCAATTGAAGTTGAAATGGATGACAGACTCGTAACTCAGAATAACGACGATTCGGACAGAACTAACTCTACAAACCCAAACTTGAGTGAATACGGTAGATAGAAAGCTCAAAAAATCAGGAAAACGAGGAATGAAATGACAGAGGAATAAAGAAAGTCAACCATATCCTACGCATGCGCACTTTCGAGTTCACCGGTGATCGGGGTTCGAGGCCCCGATTGAACCTCATGGTGTTGTGTACACGGTAGAGGCACTTAAGTCTGATTTCCTTTATCCCACCCGGGTGTGAATGGGTGCTTGACTTTGGCTGGGGGTGGTTAAAACGGCGGAAGGAGAGGACTGGGCCCCGCCCTCCTATGCCGAGCCCAAGACACCGTGTATGTGAATTCACTGCCCCAGTGGCCGTTTAGAATATTGCACCTTTAACTCACTCAGTGCGGCCAGTCCTCTCTTCTCCTCTACACAGACCCCTCGGATGTCCAGTGGGTGTCTGAATGACCCAACCTTTAGCTTCCGTCGTCAGAATTGTGGTTTCTTTGTCAACATTCACCTCTTCAGTATAAGAGCCTTCCGCTTGCAATATTTTGATGATGGTAATTGGGGTGAAACGCTGTTAACGTCGTCTCTTTCGCCGTTCGTATGGAGAGAGTTAACCTTAAGCACATGACGTATTACTTTTGTTTTGCTTTTACGAAAGCTCTTGCTCTTTTGTATAGATTTAAAACTTTTAGTGTGAGATGTGTGATGTTATTATCAAGTTAACGCATACTTTACTTCGTTGAAGAGAGAGTTGAAGTGAATGTCGCAACTTGTTATTGGGTTCATTGTTTTCGTCAGATTAGTCTGATTAAACCTCTACTAACCCAGGTCAACAGATTAATGGCGGTGGTGTGAGGTATTGCATCACACACTCACGGTCTCTGCTGTCTCAGTGATTTAAGAGCGAGGTATATATATGTCTTGATTTTTTCCGAAATATATCTTGAAAGCGTCTTGAATTATTAGAGAGAAAGGGCGCTCTACAAATGTACATTGTTATTATAACTATTCCCCAATTAGCATGGGTTAGCGTTACTTATCATTCATCTAGGCATGTACAGACATTATGCAATTAGTCTACCTGTTCAAAGCGTTCAGACTGTCAAAAACTGTGACGTCTTAAAATGCTGAACTAAATTTGTTTATTGATCACATGACCGTGTGTGATTTTTGACTCACTTGTGTAAACAAAGTGAGTCTATGTTTTAACCCGGTGTTCGGTTGTGTGTGTGTGTGGTAAACTTTAACATTGACATTTTCCCTGCAAATACTTTGTCAGTTGACACCAAATTAGGCATAAAAATAGGAAAAATTCAGTTCTTTCCAATCATCTTGTTTAAAACTATTGCACCTCTGGGATGGGCACAAAAAAATAAAAAAAATGAAGCCTAATTATATGCAAACTGCATTTATTGTTATATTTATATTTTTTTTGTATTCTCTAAACTTGGCACTTTGATCTGATATTCTGACCCAACAACAAGAGCAGTCATTATTATCATTTTTTGTTCAAACAGGAACTTCTTTTTCTAAGCATGGAAGTTGTATTTATTTTGCAAACGTTTTGGTGCAGATAGTAAAAAAGGGAAATTACTCTGTAATTAATGCTAGGGGACTTAATTTGCTTAAAACTGATCTTTCTCATCTTAAACACTACATTTTGAAATTATACTCAATACATAACAAGCTTGGATTTTTTTTTTTTTTTTTTTTAAGTGTATCACAAGTGAGTCTTGAAGGCCTTGCCTCTCTTGTTCTGCTTGTTTATCGGCTATGTGTTTGCACCACTTCATGAGGGGCAATCGCCTTGTGCTTGAACATTGTGTCCGTATGGGTCTATGCCGCTCTGTCCTTCGTTCTCTGCCTGTCTGTCTGGATCTCATGTGTGTGAGTGTACCCCGTTTCGATTTCTGTGATCTGTCGAATCGTTTTTATTGATTTATTTGGAATTAATGTTTCATATTTTACCCTGAAGGATGGACGTAAAGGAGCATGCATGGTTATTCAACTTCTCTCATGAAACAAAATCGTTATCGTTATTATCGTTATCACAGACACAGAAACACACACACACACACACACACACACACACACACACACACACACACACACACACACACACACACACAGCGTGTTCTTCCCATCGCCCCATTCTCCATCCCCCAACCCCCACGGCGCACACACATGCACAACTGCCCCCCCCCCACCCCCACCCCCACCCCCACGTCTAATGTCACTTCCCAGTGAAAAGACGTTGAACAGAAAGAAAGAAAACACAGAGCGTGCATGCACGTGCACAACAGAAATTACCGGCTACAATTCAGAAGGGGTAGGGCTGGAGTGGAGGGAGACTTTACCGTGAAACGCATTTTTGTACGTTTTACAAGGTGCTTCGTGATCAAAACACATATCGTATCTTCTTCTTCTTCTACGTTCGTGGGCTGCAACTCCCACGTTCACTCGTGGGCTTTTACGTGTATGACCGTTTTTACCCCACCATGTTGGCAGCCATACTCTGTTTTCGGGGGTGTGAATGTTGGGTATGTTCTTGTTTTCATTACCCACCGAATGCTGACATGGATTACAGGATCTTTAACGTGCGTATTTGATCTGCTTGCATATACACACGGGGGAGGTTCGGACACAAGCAGATCTGCACATATGTGGACCTGGGAGATCTGAAAAATCCCCACCTTTTACCCACCAGGTGCCGTTACCGCGATTCGAACACCGGGACCCTCAGATTGAATGTCTAACGCTTTAACCACTCGGTTGATGCGCCCATCACCCGTCGCATCGAATTGTGAAATGTTTACAACATAGTGCGGTTGAACATGAGCAGGATTTCTTTTTTCGCAACCCCCGCTCGAGTCCCCACCACCAGCTGAGTCAACATCCCGAAGTCTGGAGGTATGTCATCAGCGTGTGTTCTCTGTGTTACATAAATAAGACAGGTTTGTTCTCTTTTTCCTCACAGTCCACTCTCCCGTGCGTGTTATTGCTGTCACTGTGCTGGTCAAACTGAACCAGACAGTAACTGTGATGGCCAAACTGAACCAGACAGTAACTGTGATGGCCAAACTGAACCAGACAGTAACTGTGATGGCCAAACTGAACCAGACAGTAACTGTGCTGGTCAAACTGAACCCAACAATAACTGTGATGGTCAAACAGAACCAAGCAGTAACCGTGATGGTCAAACTGAACCAGAAAGTAACTGTGATGGTCAAACTGAACCAGAAAGTAACTATGATGGTCAAACTGAACCAGAAAGTAACTATGATGGTCAAACTAAACCCAACAGTAACTGTGATGGTCAAACTAAACCAGACAGTAACTGTGATGATCAAACTGAGCCCAACAGTAACTATGATGGTCAAACTAAACCCAACAGTAACTGTGATGGTCAAACTGAACCAGAAAGTAACTATGATGGTCAAACTAAACCAAACAATTACTGTGATGGTCAGACTAAACCAGACAACAATTGTGATGGTCAAACTAAACCAGACAGTAACTGTGATGGTCAAACTGAACCAGACAATAACTGTGATGGTCAAACTAAACCAAAGAATGACTGTGGTGGTCAAACTGAACCAGACAGTAACTGTGATGGTCAAACTAAACCAAACAGTAACTGTGATGGTCAAACTGAACCAGACAGTAACTGTGATGGTCAAACTAAACCCAACAGTAACTGTGATGGTCAGACTAAACCAGACAATAACTGTGATGGTCAAACTAAACCCAACAGTAACTGTGATGGTCAGACTGAACCAGACAATAACTGTGATGATCAAACTGAACCAGACAGTAACTGTGATGATCAAACTGAACCAGACAGTAACTGTGATGGTCAAACTAAACCAGACAGTAACTGTGATGGTCAAACTAAACCAGACAGTAACTGTGATGGTCAGACTAAACCAGACAATAACTGTGATGGTCAAACTAAACCCAACAGTAACTGTGATGGTCAGACTAAACCAGACAGTAACTGTGATGGTCAAACTGAACCAGACAGTAACTGTGATGGTCAAACTAAACCAGACAGTAACTGTGATGGTCAAACTAAACCAGACAGTAACTGTGATGGTCAAACTAAACCAAAGAATGACTGTGGTGGTCAAACTAAACCAGACAGTAACTGTGATGGTCAAACTAAACCAGACAGTAACTGTGATGGTCAAACTGAACCAGACAGTAACTGTGATGGTCAAACTAAACCAGACAGTAACTGTGATGGTCAAACTAAACCAAACAGTAACTGTGATGGTCCAACTGACCTTGACAGTCACTGTGATGGTCAAACTAAACTAGACAGTAACTGTGATGGTCAAACTAAACTAGACAGTAACTGTGATGGTCAAACTAAACCAGACAATAACTGTGATGATCAAACTAAACCAAAGAATGACTGTGGTGGTCAAACTGAACCAGACAGTAACTGTGATGGTCAAACTGAACCCGACAGTAACTGTGATGGTCAGACTAAACCAGACATTAACTGTGATGGCCAAACTGAATCAGACAGTAACTGTGATCGTCAAACTAAATCCAACAGTAACTGATGGTCAAACTGAACCCAACAGTAACTGTGATCGTCAAACTGAACCCAACAGTAACTGTGATGGTCAAACTAAACCCAACAATAACTGTGCTGATCAAATTGAACCCAACTGTAACTGTGATGGTCAAACTAAACCAGACAGTAACTGTGATGGTCAAACTAAACCAGTGACTGTGATGGTCAAACAGAACCAAGCAGTAACTGTGATGGTCAGACTAAACCAGACAGTAACTGTGATGGTCAAACTAAACCAGACAGTAACTGTGATGGTCAAACTGAACAAGACAATAACTGTGATGGTCAAACTGAACCAGAAAGTAACTATGA
>NC_134901.1:9657404-9679904 GCF_041734735.1 Babylonia areolata
TCACTTCCTTTGCGTTAACTGTGCTTGACAATGTGTGTATATATATATATGTATGTGTACATAACTACATGCATGTATATGAATGTGTATAGTGTGTGCGTGTGTTTATGTAAGGTTGTGCCTGGCAATGTGTGCGTATGTGTTAGGGTAGCTGTTAGATACACATGTATGTTAAAATGTATGGATGCAGTGTGTGTGTGTGTGTGTGTGTGTGTGTGTGTGTAGTCACATTTTGGTGTGTGTGTATGTAACACTGATGTAATGTAATGTTTTATGTTAACAAAAGCGTTTTTTGTAAAGCACCTAGAGCAGATTTCTGGATAGTGTGCTATATAAATATCCATTATTAGTATTATTATTATTAAATGTGCTATATAAGTATCCATTATTATTATTATTATTATTATTAAAGTGAAGCCACAATAATGTTTACGCTAAGGTTCAGCAGTGGAGGGGTTAAAGTGCGTGTGACTGGTTCAGTTGCCGAGCTACTACCCTCCGAATGGCGCCGACCCAGTAACTATGATACATTACCGCAGTAGGGCAAAGGAGCGGCGCTATTTTATTTTATTTTATTTTATTTGTTTTTGTTTATTTTTTTTTGTATTTTGTTGTTGTTTGTTTGTTTGTTTTTCCATAGTTTTTTAAAACGTCAAATTAGTCCTTCTAATCTTGCAGGCTTGTGCAGTCCTTTCAGTCAGTGCAGTCAAGCAGTCAACAGTTTAGGCATTCCATCCCATAGCATGGCTTCTATGAATCTATTTCTTCGGCGCACGCGCGCGCGTGCCTGTGTGTGTGCGTGCGTGCGTGCGCTTTTGTGTGTGTTGTTTCGCGTTTGAATTATTATAGTAATGTAAAGCGTTTTCATGGTGTTTGAAAGCGCAAAATAAAGGTACTATTTGGAAGTAATAGCAGTAGCAGTAAAAATTGCCTTGCCATGTGACTTACTATATTTCGTTTCAAACCCATATTCAATCTCTCTCCTACCTTCTCTCTGTCTCTGTCTCTCTCTTTTTTAATCTTTTTTTTATCTCTCTTTTTCTCTTTCTATTTCTCTCTCTGTCTCTCTGTTTCTGTTTCAGTCTCTATGTGTCTCCGTTTGTCTGTCTCTCTCTCTCCCTCTATCTATGTCTGTCTGTCTATCTCTCTCCTTGTCACTGTATACTGTCTTTCATTTTTCTCTCTCCTTCTCTCTATTTCTCCGTCCATCTGTCTCTCGGAGGGAGCGAAATGTCAAATGCCACCCCACCCACAAACCTACCCTAGTTCATGACCGCTTTTTCACCCGTGTAATTGTGCTGCGGCCCAATGCCGATGTGGTTTTAACATTTCTGAGTTTCTCTCTCTCTCTCCCCCCCTCCCGCCCCCCCCCCCCCCCCCACCCCACCCCACCCCCATCCCCCTGTCTGTCTGTCTTTCGTTTTATTGACACGATTTGAGTGAATACTTTTCGATGTAAAAATAAAGTGCGCTTTACCCGTTTCCGGCTTTTACAGGTGTGTTTTTTTTTCTGTGAATCCCCTCCTCCCCCTCTTCTCTCACTGTCTCCCCCTCTCTCTCCCTCTCTACTCCCCTCTCTCTGTCTCTCTCCCCCTGTCTCTCTGTCCCCACTCTCTGTCCCCACTCTGTCCCCCCTCTCTGTCCCCCCCTCTCTCCCCCTCTGTCTCTCTCCCCTCTTCTCTCTCCCTATCTCTTCCCTTCTCTCTCTCTCCACCCTCTCTCCCCGCTCTCTCTCTCCCCCCCTCTACCCCCTCCCTCTCCCCCCTCTTTTTTCCCCCTCTCCCTCCTATCTCTCTCTCTCCACTCTCTTCCCCCCTCTCTCTGTCTCTTTTTGTGTTTGTGTGCCCTTCTTCTTTCTTCCTTTGCCCTTTTTCTCCCTCCCATCCTGTCCTCCCTACCTCCCCCTCCCTCTCTCTCTGACTTTTTGTCTTTCTCTACCCCCCACCATACCTCCCCTCCCCTCCCCTCTCCCTCTCTCTCCCACCCTCCGTCCCACAAGTCGTGTTACTGTTGCCTTCCCGTTACAGATTATTTGTGGCCGTTTGGTACCTTACCTGTTTCAATCAAATCAAATCAAATCAAATCAAAAACACTTTATTAATCCACATGGAAATTAAGTTGTGCAATCACAGGCTCATTGTAAACACTGGCATAAAATCATGCGCAACATAAGAAGAGATTAAAACTAGTCAAATAAGAATTCCCAATAGCTGACGATATACTATCCCCCCCACTCCCCACACACACATACTCATGTTAAGACAATAGGGTATTGCACAACAATATTAACAAATGAAAACATCCAACAACAAAAAAGGGTATAAGATTACTAAAAATGACATGCGCGCACGCACGCACACACACCCACACACACATACACACACATGCACACACACACACACACACACACACACACACACACACACACACACACACACACACACACACACGTTAAGACCATAAGGTATTGTACAACAATACATAAATAAAAACATCAAGGGAATAAATCGTATATATAAGTAAAATGCACACACACACACACACACACACACACACACACACACACACACACACACACACACACACACACACACACACACACGCACACACACACACTCACACACACACAAACAACGTATGCATGCACATAACATGTCACGCCAGTAAGATTAGAACATTAACATTAAGATACATGAAATCCAAGTAAAATAAGAAAATATTTAAAAATCACTTCCGATCACACACACACACACAAATGCTTGCTTGCCCGTGCTCACCCGCTCAGTCCCACATGCACGCATAATGTCTGCTCCCATACACTCGTCTGCTGGTGAAGTTCAGGTGTTGCTGTGGCGAGGGGGCTTGGGGGGTGGGAGGGTTCACTTAGTGTATTGGATGTTTTGATTGTGTGCGCGAATGGCTGTAGGAATAAATGAATTAATGTATCGAGATGTTCTTGCGCGTGGAGCTCTAAACCTACCACTTATGTCTGACCTTCTGCTATTAATGTCATCATGTAGTGGGTGTCTTACGTCGGTCAAAATTGTTATTAGTCTGTCAGTCAGTTTTCTATTGTGCATGTCGCTAAAGGTGTCTTGTCTTATACCCACCACCCCACCCGCTTTCCTAATGACTTTTTCCAACCTGTCTTTGTCATGTTTGGTCAGGTTTCCCCCCCAGCACACGGCTCCGTATGTTAAAACACTACAGACAACAGATGTGTAAAACATTTGGAGCATCTGCTTGCATACATTAAAAGATTTCATTTTTCTAAGACAGTACATGCGACTGTTGCTCTTTTTAATGAGTGCAGTTGAGTTTTCATTCCAAGACAGCTTATTGTCGATTATCACACCGAGATATTTGTATGAGTCTACTTGTTCGACCACTTCATTTTTTGTGATGATTTTACTTAAAGTTGATTTCTTTTTTCTGGAGTCGATTACAAGCTCTTTGGTTTTGCTAACATTCAGCTCAAGGAAATTTTCTTCACACCAGTTCACAAACCTGTCAATTTCTCTTCGGTAGTCAGTGTCATCGTCATCAGTAATAAGTCCTGTCAGTGCGGAGTCATCTGCAAACTTAACGAGGGGACACGAATTGGTCAAACTTCTGCATTCAGCCGTATACAAGGTAAAAAGAAAAGGCGAGAGGACTGTACCTTGTGGTGCACCTGTGTTTGTGAAAGAGACAGTAGACATAAAATCATTTAATTTTACAAACTGAGGCCTTTTAGTAAGATAGTCTAAAACCCATAAAATCGTCGGAAAAACGAGTCCCATGTGCATCAGCTTTTTTGCTAAGAGGTGAGGTTGAATTGTATTAAAAGCACTAGAAAAATCAAAGAACATCAAGCGGACACAGGTATTTGATTTGTCTAGGTGTTCATAGATTTTGTTCAAGACAAACAGTATTGCATCATCCGTACATCTGTTTCTCCTGTATGCAAATTGCAAGGGGTCTAAAAATGGTTTGACAGACTCCTGCAGATAAAGTATCACTCTTTCAAAAACTTTCATCACAGCAGATGTCAGTGCTACAGGACGGAGGTCATTCATACATGAAACATGTGTTTTCTTAGGTACAGGTATAATGCAGGAAGTTTTCCAGATAGATGGTATTTTGCATTCACTAAGAGACTGATTAAAAATAATTGTTAAAATCTGGTAGAGCTGAGCTGCACAGTATTTCAGTGTATTTGATCGGATCATATCAGGACCAGGTGCTTTGTTTCTTTGTTTCTTCTTATTTTTTCTTTATTTTTTTTCTTCTTCTTTTTATTTTCTTTCTTTCACGCTGCACACCGATTTTATCCACCTGATTACCCCATGCTGCTTCACCTGCAACACCAGCCTGATTTATTGCTGTTTTATTGGGGGTGTCCGGGGGGGGGGCGAGAGAGAGGGGGGGCGGATTGTTTTTCTTCCAATAGGAATATGATTTTACGGTTTTCCCCATTGTTTCACACAGAGCACACCGACGTGTTTTTATTTTTTGTTGTTCGTTTGTTTTTCTTTTTTTTTGGTTGATTGTCCACCAGTTGCCCCTCCCATTTCCTGATCTTCGTGTTTTTGACTCACTTGTGTAAACAAAGTGAGTCTGTTTTAACCCGGTGTTCGGTTGTCTGTCTGTGTGTCCTTGGTAAACTTTAACATTGACATTTTCTCTGCAAATACTTTGTCAGTTGACACCAAATCAGGCATAAAAATAAGAAAAATTCAGTTCTTTCCAGTCATCTTGTTTAAAACAATATTGCACCTCTGGGATGGGCACAACAAAATAAACAAGAGAGGCAAGGCCTTCAAGACTCACTTGTGATACACTTTTTAAAAAAATCCAAGCTTTTATGTATTGAGTATAATTTCAAAATGTAATGTTTAAGATGAGAAAGATCAGTTTAAAGCAAATTAAGTCCCCTAGCATTAATCACAGAGTAATTTCCCTTCTTTACTATCTGCACCAAAACGTTTGCAAGATAAATAAAACTTCCATGCTTAGCAAAAGAAGTTCCTGTTGGAACAAAAAATGAAAATAATGACTACTCTTGTTCTTGGGTCAGAATATCAGATCAAAGTGCCAAGTTTAGAGAATACAAAAAATATGAATATAACAGTAAATGCCGTTTGCATATAATTAGGCTTCTTTTTTTGTGTGTGCCCATCCCAGAGGTGCAATATTGTTTTAAACAAGATGACTGGAAAGAACTGAATTTTTCCTTTTTTTATGCCTAATTTGGTGTCAACTGACAAAGTATTTGCAGAGAAAATGTCAATGTTAAAGTTTACCACACACACACACGCACACACACACACACAGACAACCGAACACCGGGTTAAAACATAGACTCACTTTGTTTACACAAGTGAGTCAAAAATGAAGCCTAATTATATGCAAACTGCATTTACTGTTATATTCATATTTTTTGTATTCTCTAAACTTGGCACTTTGATCTGATATTCTGACCCAACAAGAGCAGTCATTATTATCATTTTTTGTTCAAACAGGAACTTCTTTTACTAAGCATGGAAGTTTTATTTAATTTGCAAACGTTTTGGTGCAGATAGTAAAGAAGGGAAAGTACTCTGTAATTAATGCTAGGGGACTTAATTTGCTTTAAACTGGTCTTTCTCATCTTAAACATTACATTTTGAAATTATGCTCAATGCATAAAAAGCTTGGATTTTTTTTTTTTTTAAGTGTATCACAAGTGAGTCTTGAAGGCTTTGCCTCTCTTGTTCTTTATTTGTCTCTGTCTGTGTGGGTCTCTCTCTTTCTCTTGTACCTCAGTTTTAATGGTACTTATCTATGCATTGTTACACACTGCTGATGTTGGGCTGCGGCCTTATGTCATTTAGTCTTTCCGTCTTCCTCGGTGTCTTTCTGTCTGTTACTGTATCTTTGTCTGTCTGTCTGTCTCTGTCTCTCTCTCTCTCTCTCTCTCTCTCTCTCTCTCTCTCTCTCTCTCTCTCTCTCTCTTGTACCTTAGCTTTAATGGTACTTGTTGATGCAACAAGCTGCGCTCTTTACATCGACGATTACAGTGACACAGTGTTAAATTCTGTTGTTGTGCTCTGTTCATATTGCGCTGAATCAGTCTCCCCGGTCTTTCTCTGTCTGTCTGCCTGTCTCTGTCTCTTTGTTTCTGTCTCTCTCTCTCTTTGTCTCTGTCTCTTTGTCTGTCTCTCTCTCTCTTTGTCTCTGTCTCTCTGTCTCTCTCTCTCTCTCTCTCTTCCCTGTCCTTTCTCCTGCATCTACCAGGTTGTGTGTGTGTGTGTGTGTGATACTTTCGTATAAAGTGCTTTACTCCCCCCCCCCCCACCCCCCCTCTTTTTTTTTCTTTTTTCTTAACACGTTGACCCATTGCCCTGTCTACCCGTTGCCCTCCATGGCCCCCTTACCCTCCCACTCCCCTGTGCCATTTCACCCCATCCCTCTGAGCTATCCCACCTCCCCCCCCCCCCCCACACCCACTCACCTCCGACGCCCACCCCCCACCCCCTGCACTCCTCTTTGTTGTTGTTGTTTGATTTACGTTCTGTCCCCGTTTTTCGGTTCGAATCACACCCCTTTTTGTTAGTTGAGCTGGCTCCTTCTCTGTCTGTCTGTCTGTCTGTCTCTCTCTCTCTCTTTCTCTCTCTCTCTGTGTCTCTCTCACTGTCTCTATGTATCTCTCTCTGTGTCTCTGTCTCTCAAGGACAGATTGGAAGAATGGGACATGCCTAAAATCTTAATCCTTGAATAGAAAACGTTTTGAGTTTTGAGTTCTCTCTCTCTCTGTCTCTGTGTGTCTGTCTCTCTGTCTCTGTCTGTCTCTGTGTGTCTGTCTCTGTCTCTCTCTCTTCTCTTTCCATCTCTCTTTCTCCTTCCTTCCGGAAACATGGTTACACTTTCATGCGAGTCTCTCACCCCAATCCCTGGCCCCCATCTCACAGTTCGAAGTTACCCCTCCCAGCCTCTCTCTCTCTCTCTGTCTTTCTCTTTCTCTCCACCTCCTCCCTCTCCTTCTCTGTCATTCTGTATGTTTGTCCTCTACAGGCTCTGTCTGCCGCTCTTTGTCTGTCTATCGCTCTTTCCTGGCCCTTTATTCTCTGTCTTTGTGGTGCGTGTGTTTATGCTGAAATATAATGTTTGACATCGGCATGAGAAGCTCGAGATTGTATCTTACACTCTCTCTCTCTCTCTCTCTCTCTCTCTCTCTCTCACTCACTCTAACTCTCTCTCTTTCATTCGCGCGCGCGCACACACACACACAAACACACACATGCTGTGTATGGATTTAAAAAAAGTTTAACTGCACACGCGCACGCGCGTGCGCGCGCACACGCACACACATACACAACAACGAGTACCAACATTCGAGTCAGTGTTCGCAAACGTGTTGATACGTATGTCGTATGAAAGTGTATGCGCGTGCGCGCGTGTGTGTAAGCACGTGCGAATAAGACGGCATTAAGATGGGACCAGGGTTGGGGGTGGGTGGGGTGTTCTTAGATAACTATGTTCCAGTATTATTACAGTGAATGGAAACCACAACTACGTATTCTGAAAACATCGCATTCTTTTTGCTTTACGTTTTTCTTTCTTCGCACTTAGTTCGTATTTCTTTTGCTTTTCCTTTCATTATTTCTATTTGATTTATTTGTTGGCATTTCTTTCTATCTTTCTTTCTTTTTCGTTTTCTTTTTTCTCCAGTTAGGGAGTGTCCAAACCTTTTCGCGGCCGGAAGGTCAAACTTTGCGGGAACTTCCGCGTGCTATTTTTAGACGGAGCTCTCAGAAACAGTAAATGGATATTTTATTCAACAGTACTTGGGTATGTCATCGGTTGAGTCACAGTTTTGGGGGATGGGCTGCGTGTTGTGACCTCTAGATTTGTGTTTGCGATTCATTATTGCTGTTTCTGTCAGAAGGGAGCGGGGATGGGTAGAAAATGCTACCATACAACTACTTCTACTACGAATAATAATGATGATGATGGTGATGGTGATATTTATCATAATGATGATAATAAAGACAGTATGGATGTGCTTTATAATGATAAAAACAAAACAAAAAGCAACAACAACAAATAATCCCTGATATTGTGCCTTTCTGTAGTGCTAGAACGGAGGTTGATAAGTGATCATCTGTGCCGCCTGTTCTCGGCAAACTGTGATATTACATTTTGTGACTCGGTGGAAGGCTGGTCCTCGGATATATCAATTTAAAAAAATTCCATTTTTATTTTCATTTGCTTTTTTAACGCTCCCCCCCTCTCTCTCTCTCTCTGCGTATGTGCGTGTGTATGTGCGCGCGCGTTTGTGTGTGTGTGTGTGTGTGAGTATGTGTGTGTGTGAGCCGTGTGCGTGTGTTTCTCTCTCCCTCTGCCCTTCTCACTCTTCCACCAGTTCCACCCCAGTCCGTATTCACGATGTCCCATTCGTTCTGGCTTCACGGTGTGTGTGCGTGCTGACTTCAAGTGAACCTCTGCGCCATTTTATCTCAAACAGGAAGTGGGGAAAAGTCACATGTCGAGTTGAGTCCACCACACCTACGCGCTACGCACACACAACTACAGTTGTCACACATGCAGAAAAAAGGAAATGAGCGTGCGCGCATGCACACACTCACATTCACTGTTCTCTCTCTCTCTCTCTCTCTCTCTCTCGCTCACACACACACACACACACACACACACACACTCCCGCTCTCTCTCTCTGTCTCTCACACACACACACACACACACACACACACACACACACACACACACACACACACACACATACACACACGCGGGCACGCATACACACTCATACATACACACACCTGTACACCTCTCTCTCTCTCTCTCTCTCTCTCTCTCTCTCTCTCTCACACACACACACACACACACACACACACACACACACACACACACGCACACACACGCACACACACTGACCCACAAACAAAAACGCACTCACTCAACCACCACCCACACAGTCATACACGCTAACCCCTCACCCCCACCCATCCACACACACACACACACACACACACACACACACAAACAATAACCGACCGGAAAGCTGTGTCACAAAGAGCCATCAATTAAACGCAAGTTCCCTCACTCAATAGTGAATCCAGGAATCTCGCGAAAGGTAGGTGGTTTTTTCCAAGAAAACAGTGCAGACGCTCTTGCCTTGAATACATATTGATATCCTTTTCTTTCTCTTTGTAATTTTCTTTTTTTTCTTTTTTTTTTTTTTTTTTTTGGGGGGGGGGGGGGGTAAATTCTTCGCTTATCACCTCTCCAAGGGTTCGGGCTGTCAACAACAGACCTCCACCATCCCCTTTCCTGTGTCTTTGCCAATATCCGGCTCCAGGTAAGGTCCATCTTCTTGGTGTCCACCTGGAGGTATCTTAGCCGGCTGTTTCTTGGTCGGCTTTGTTTGTTTTTCCTTCTTTTCTTTTTTTTCTTTTTTTGTTTTTTTTGTTGCAGTTATTGTTGTTTTTTGTATTCAACGAAACATGGCATGAGCACAGAAGCACAAACAGCATGGGAAGGGTGTCAAGCCTGGCTTTATCAAGCCTTTCCCAATGAGTCACAGGTAAGCACAAAAATTTATACGGACAGGTGAAAGGAACCAAAGTAAATACAATCACATTGACAACTATGGGGCAAAGCTATACACGAAGAGACACAAGTTACAAAGATTTTTTTTATATATATGATTAAACAGTATGTGATGTGAAAGAATGAAAGGGAGAGAGAGAGTCAAGGTATTTGTTCACAGAAAAACTGATTTGCAATATTCATTTACAGATGGTCTGCCAGTCGGCTCCATCGCAGAATTGTTAGAGAATTGAGAAACGGCCAGATTTCAAAACAGATCGTGCACAACTCTGAAAATGTCGACATGTTCGTGAGAACTCAGTTGTGCAATTCCACACCACAGAATTGTTAAACTTTTGAAAGCCAGTGAGACAGTGTTACTTGTTTGGTATGTTGCTGACTTTTTTTCTTTTTCTAGCCCTTCTGCTCTCGTTCAGTCATTTCATAATTGTTGTATCCATACTACCATTCATCCATCATGTGTTTCCGTTGTGGTCGGTACACAAAAGTATGTGCAATATAGGCCTCTGTGTCTCTTCCCTTTGACGGGACTTGCTGATTCTTGACGTCTTTTTTTCTTTTTTTTTTGGGGGGGGGGGGGGGGGGGGGGGGGGTCATTATTGGAGCAGTGTTGTTCACAGAACAGTCCGCCAAAGGACCACAGCACGGGTGAAATACCCGTCAGATGTAAAACACTGATTTTTGATAAATCCTGTTTTCCTTTTCTTCTTCCCCTTCTTTTCTTCCTCCCTCTCCATTACTTCTTCCCTCTCTCTCTCCCTCTTTCTCTCTCTTTTTCTCTCCCCTCTTCCTCTTTCTGTGTGTCTCTCTGAGTTTGAGGGTTCAGGTAGGGTCTCTCAACAAAGTTCCGTCCGTAAATAGGGTAAGGGAGGGGGTGGGGGTCGATACATAATTGTCTCCGGCAGTCACTTTGAACAGCTGTGTCCGGCCTTGGCCCGGTCCACTTCAAACAGGCGCCTTTATTCATGTGTTCCTTCATTCTTTTCTTTTATTTTATTTTACCGTTCAGTCATTCCTTTGGCCGTCCATTCACTGTTACGAAAGGAAGCTGTCTGGACAGGCGATGTTGTCTTGGAAGAAGAAGTAGTAGTAGAAGAAGAAGAGGAAGATGATGAATAGAAATAAACAAGAAGGAACGGCAAATAAAGAAGGAAAAGTGGAAATGAAGAAAGAAATTGGCAGGCGCTGAAAAGAAAGGACATATGAGTCATCTCAGTTTCGAAAGCAGCAATACCCACGCGAACGATTCCAGCAGTGAAAACAATGAAATGATATGTTTCATGTTTCTGACGCTGACAACCAGAAACCATGGCCTGACACTTGTAACTGCCACTGCCCACTTTGAAACAATCACTCAGCAAACACTCCATCCCCCACCCCCCCCCCCCACCTCAGTACCATCATTACTCGCCCCCACGCCCTCCCCCCCCCCCCCCCCCCCCACACACACCCCCACTCCCCTAGACACCCATGTAGCCTGTGATGACGCACAAACCGACCTGAATCAATCAACCAAAGCTTGACACGTTCCGCTCGCCATAATCGCCAAAAGTACACCTGGGTCGTGTTTGATAGAGTACCGATTCGCGCTACTGCTACTACAGTGAACATTACTTGTCAAAAGGAGGAAACAGCGCAAAAAAAGGCCACGGTTTACCTATCGTCGGGTATTGTTAGCTTTCCATCAGGGCCAGCACAGACAGGCTTGTTCCAGCATTAGGGTACCTACAGAGCATTTGGCCGATTACTGTAAACTCATTTCTTTCAACACAGAGAGAGAGAAACACACACACACACACACACACACACACACACGCACGCACGCACGCACACACACGCACGCACGCACACGCGCACAGACAGAGAGGGGGAGAGAGTCGGAGAGAGAGAGCGAGAGAGACGAGGGGGGTGGGGGGTGAACGCTTTGACAGGGAATGGGTGAGGAGGTTAAAGGTAAACTTTGGAGAGGGCGAAAGCACAAAAAAAAAGAACGTGGAGACCTTTCCCCCTATATCATTCTGTACATTATGAAAGGTCCCCAATGAACGACGTGGCGGGGTGGTGTTATTGATCTTGCTCATGGCCTGTGTCGCAACAGTTTTCCCCACGTGCAGGGCAGGCAATGGAGAGCAGGCAGTTGAACAATAACGGTAACACCACCTATGTCTGTACTTTGTGACGTGGGCTGCAGTATGTTTTGGTGCGGCGGCTGCTGGATACGGTGCCTGAGGATTGGGGTGTTTTGTTTTTTTTGTCGCCGAAGCGTGCAAACCAGTGAGAGCGGATCGCACTGGGTGAGAATAAGGGAGAGATTAAATACATAGACCGTGCTTGATTAGATGTGGGCGAGTTCCGGACGGGTGCATGATGACTTGGGGAAACTGAACGGTGGATGTGGTGTGGTGGTGGTGGTGGTGGTGCTGGTTTTACACAGCACGCCAGGAAAGGAATGTGGTGTGGAAAGGGGTGGGAGTGTGGAGATTTTGGGGTGGGTGGGGGTGTGGAAAGGGGTGAGAGTGTGGAGATTTGGGGTGGGTGGGGGTGTGGAAAGGGGTGAGAGTGTGGAGATTCGGGGTGGGGGGTTGGGTGGTGATAGGGGTGGTTGAGGGCAGGGGTGGGTGCAGACTCGGCTGTGGCCGCGGTTGGTCGAAATGTGGAGAGTTAGGGACAGGTGTGTGCGTGTGTGCATGTGTGTGCGTGTGACTGATTTTAATACCCCTTTTAACGTCTTTGAACATTTCTTCTTCTTTTTATTTTTTTTCCTTTTGGAGAAATATACTGGAAAAAGTGTGTGTGTGTGTGTGTGTGACTGTTTTTACATACCGTTTAACGCCTATAAACATGTGTATTTTGAAATAAATCTGAGAGAAATAACCGTCTCTCTTCCTATATCCCCACCCCACCCTACCTCTATAATATATTCCTAAAGTATTTTACGTAAACCTATACCTCATCTACGTGGTCGTACTAATGACAAATCAAACTAGCAAAATACTGAAGAGTTTATGCATGCATTTCTTTGCAGGGCTTTTTGGCGAAAGTGGTTAGAACCAGATGATTATATTCAAATGTTCGTTTGTGACACAGACACATGCGGGGAGGTTGTCGGCACAGTATTCTAAAACATTGTGTGACAGTATGAGGCTGGGGGCTTGTTTTCGCGCGCGTATGTGGTGTGTGTGTACGTGTGTGCGTATGTATGTCTATGTGTGTGTGGGTACGTGCGTGATGTGTGTGTGTGTGCGGGCGCGTGCGCGAATGTGTGTGTATCGTGGATTGTTCGGGTGTTAGTGTATTGGTAGTGCTTTTTCGTATGCCCGTGTGCTTATGTGTGCGTGTGTGTGTGTGTAGGTGAGTGCGCGCGTGTTCCCCTTCCATCCCCCCTCCTGCTGTTTTGCGCAGTTCAGTGCAGTGAGGCAGGACGGCATTGTGGGAACGGACACCTGCACACAGACAGGGAGGGAAGGGGGGTGGGGGGGAGAGTTGGGGGGTGGGGGGGCAACGCATCCCTTCTTCATCCCCAGTTATAAACAAGTTCACCTGCCTGCCTTCCCAACATCCCCCACTGCACACCACCGCTGCTCTGCACGTTCGCACCTGTCTGCGTGTGTATGTGTGTCTGTGTGTGTCTGTGTCTGTGTCTATGTGTGTGTGTCTGTGTTTGTGTCTATGTGTGTGTCTGTGTCTGTGTGTGTCTGCGCGCGCGCGCGCGCGTGTGTGTGTGACCTCAGTCATCTTGACCTGTCCCTGTCCCTGACCTGACCTGACCTAATTCCCCACAGGTATTCTACAGCACTGTGACTGGAGGAGAGTTGATAGTTTCAGAAATTGTTGGGTGTATTTTTTATTGTGTACTATTTACGATTGTGTGCTATGACTTGTGTGTGTGTGTGCGTGCGCGTGTGCTTGTGTGTATTGTGTGTGTGTGTGTGTGGGAAGGATTTTTTTTTTTTCCTTTTTGATATTTACATGCTTTCTATTTGTAAACGCCTATAGCTTATTTCAAGATTAGGCGTAAATGCTTAAAATGTGAGTGTAATCTGTGTGTGAATGTATACTGGCCGTGTGGTGAATGTTGATACAGTTCAGCATCCATCGAAGTTTGTGTTTTTCTAGAGGTGGTCTTGAACATGTTTTAAATGCTTTTTGACGTCATGGAATAGTTATGTTTGTGGGTTGTTGTTTTTTCATACATAAAACTGAGCTTTGGCACTGCACTGACTTCAGGTCTGTTGATCAACAACACAAAGTACAGCTTTAAGAGAAGTAAACCCGTGTCCTATGAAGGCGATTAGTCTTTCAAACCAGACGATAATAAACCGATGCCTCGTGTGCAGTACCAGTATCAGTAATTCAAAGAGGCGTCACTGCGTTCGGACAAATCCATATACGCTACACCACATCTGCAAAGCTGATGCCTGACCAGCAGTGCTGTATGCAGCATGTAAAACAACTTATGGCAACAAAAGGGTTGTCCCAGGCTTTTTTTTTTTTTAATTGGAAAACCCACTTACTAAAACAAATCACTTCAACTCAGTAAAACGGGTTGCACTGTACTGTGGCGACGACGCGCTTTGTGATGAGCAGTCAAAATTTCTCAGAAATCAGTTGTGACAAAAAGTAATGCAGTACAGTACAACACAATAGAGGATGATATAATACAGTACAACTACACAATACAGGATGATACAATACAGTACAACTATGCAATACAGGATGATACAATACAGTACAACTATACAATACAGGATGATACAATACAGTACAACACAATACAGGATGATACAATACAGTACAACTATGCAATACAGGATGATACAATACAGTACAACTATGCAATACAGGATGATACAATACAGTACAACTATGCAATACAGGATGATACAATACAGTACAACTATGCAATACAGGATGATATAATACAGTACAAATATGCAATACAGGATGATACAATACAGTACAACTATACAATACAGGATGATACAATACAGTACCACTATGCAATACAGGATGATATAATACAGTACAAATATGCAATACAGGATGATACAATACAGTACAACACAATACAGGATGATACAATACAGTACAACTATGCAATACAGGATGATACAAAACAGTACAACACAATACAGGATGATATAATACAGTACAACACAATACAGGATGATACAATACAGTACAACTATACAATACAGGATGATACAATACAGTACAACTATGCAATACAGGATGATACAATACAGTACAACTATACAATACAGGATGATACAATACAGTACAACACAATACAGGATGATACAATACAGTACAACACAATACAGGATGATACAATACAGTACAACTATACAATACAGGATGATACAATACAGTACAACTATACAATACAGGATGATACAATACAGTACAACTATACAATACAGGATGATACAAAACAGTACAACACAATTCAGGATGATACAATACAATACAACTATGTAATACAGGATGATACAATACAGTACAACACAATACAGTATGATACAATGCACTACAACTATACAATACAATGCAATGAAATACAACACAACACAATACATCAAGCACACCATTATCCACGATCAGCTTGTGATGACTGGCTGAATTGTTTTAATCAACTCCTCGGATGCACAGTGTACGGTCAGGACTTAACAAAACACCAGTGAAGAAGACACCTTCACGTAAGCAAAAGCGCATGTATGTATGTATGTATATGATAAACACACACATTAGAATAATAGAAACGTGTTGGGAAGGAGAGAAAAGAGAAGGGGGATGGGAGGAGGGAGGAGAAAGATGGGGGTGGAGGGCCGGTGACGAATAAATCAGCTATTAATATGCATACGTGTATTGTGTGAACATGTATTGTATGGAACAGGCGTGATGTTACCAAAATAACACACATTGGTTCACAGACCACAGGCTCAGTACTGATTTAGAGACCATAGCCATGTGTCAGAGACAGTGACAGTATCAGTAGCTCAAGGAGGCGTCACTGCGTTCGGTCAGATCCATATACACTACACCACATCTGCCAAGCAGATGCCTGACCAGCAGCGTAACCCAACCGCGCTTGGGTGACAGACAGACAGTGTGGAACGGGAAGTGAGGAGGGGTGAAAGAGCAGGACAGACACAGGGATGGCCTGGTGGTGGCAGCTGAACAACTCACTGTTTCGCACAGGCAGTCCAGCTGTCAGCGGCTGTCCTCTATACAGCAGCTGTCGCAGACAGCGGAACAATGCCGGCAGCACTTCCCCCCCTAGCGGGCAGACAGAGAGCAGGGGAGACAACACGCCCCGAGGTCAAGAGGATGACCCTTTGCGTTGATACACCGAGGGTTGGTTATCAGGTCAAGGGTGCCGGCCTGCTGGTATGCACACACAGAAGGGGGCTGTTGTTGACTGTGTCACTAGAGACAGAGAGAGGGAGAGAGATTGAGATGGTTTATTCATATAGGCCACAGCAAGGGGGGATATACAGTAAAATGATGAAGTCATGCATTCAAAAGTCTTCATGATGTAACATATACACTTCTCCTTTTGAGTGCTTTATACAAATATAGAGCGAACTCCTTGACAGTCTTTTCATTTGTTGATGACATTAACACTCTCTCTCTCTCTCTCTCTCTCTCTCTCTCTCTCTCTCTCTCTCTCTCTCTCTGTGTCTAATTCTCTCACGTGTGTGTATCAATACATGGTGATGAGAGAAAGAACGAACGAACCTTTTCCTACTGAGGAAAAAAAGAGAGGCAGGGACACAGAGAATGTCACCTCCTTCTTCTGCATTCACTCGTATGCACACGAGTGGGCTTTTACGTGTATGACCGTTTTTACCCCGCCATGTAGGCAGCCATACTCCGTTTTCGGGGGTGTGCATGTTGGGTATGTTCTTGTTTCCATAACACACCGAACGCTGACATGGATTACAGGATCTTTAACGTGCGTATTTGATCTTCTGCTTGCATATACACACGAAGGGGGTTCAGGCACTGGCAGGTCTGCACATATGTTGACCTGGGAGATCGTAAAAATCTCCACCCTTTACCCACCAGGCGCCGTCACCGTGATTCGAACCCGGGACCCTCAGATTGACAGTCCAACGCTTTAACCACTCGGCTATTGCGCCCGTCAGAGAATGTCACCATGACGCACAGGTTTTATTGAGGGTAAAATGGACATGTTGGATGCATCTTCACGCCTCACCTTCAGGAAACGGATGAAATGAATAAACAGATCAATAAATACATACATACATAGTTACAATAGATGAATAAATCAATCAAGAGATCAAACACACACACACACACACACACACACACACACACACACACACACACACACACACACGGGTGGGGGGGGGGTGTACCCGGATGCCTTATTCAATACAGGCCACGGCCTCTCATGAAGGGGTGGTGTAAGAGAGAGAGGGAAAGGAGGGGGAGAGGAAGAGATTCACAGAGATAAAGAGCGTGACTTAGAACCTGTTTAGTGCGGCATCAGTTGCCATTGTTTAAATTAACGGGCGGATGGAGTTTAGCGACCTATGGAGTTTAGCGACCTATGCCTGACGCCCTTTAGGTCCAGTTGTTGAGGGCTGAGGTTTTGGATGTCCTGTAACAGTACGATGTCGTTTTCAAAGGAAGCCAGACTCTTCTTGAGTGGGCCCTCGAGCAGAAATGCCTTATGTCTCTGTCTCTGTCTCTGTCTCTGTCTCTGTCTCTCTCTCTCTCTCTCTCACTCACTCACTCTCTCCTGGTGTCACCTGAAATCCAACCTTGCTTTCGTCAATTTGTGGGTTCCCTCTCACTCTCTCTTGAGTGGGTGCATTTGTGTGTGTGTGTGTGTGTGTATTTCATGATTTTTTTTCTTCTTTTGTTCTCTTCTCTTCTTCTTCCTTTTGTGGAATGGCTTTGAATGGTGAAATAATGGTATATTTTGATTGTGTTTTGATTTTGTGCTCATTTTCGCTTCTTTAGCTTTATTCCCTCTTTAGAGCGAGGGCTGGATGTAAAAAAGCATGTTACTTGCTTATCTGTTACCCTCGTTAATAAAGATTTTGTCTTGTCCCTCTCACTCTCTCTCACTCTCTCTCTCTCTCTTTTTCTCTCTCTCTTTCTCTTTCTCTTCTCTCTCTCTCTCCCTCTCTCCCTCTCCCTCCCTCTCTCTTTCTCTCAATCATAAATAAATCAGTCGGAAAGAAAAGACCGTCAAGGAAAACGGCACAACCAGAAGATACGCAAAAAGAAAAAAGAAAAACAAAATGACGCTGTCACTGTTGCGACACATTCTCCCTGGTGAGAGCGGCCCGAATTTCACACAGAAAAATGAAATAAAGTACAATAGCAGACCCTACACTGCCATCAGTAATGGAAACGACTGCAGATCTTGATTGACATTAATAACTTGGGAAATAAACAAGCGCATTTAAACCATAAAGAGTTTTAAACGGGAAAAAAAGTATTACCAGAGACAGTTCAAAAGGTGCAGTCATATCTGACATACCCAGTTATCACCAGAACGACAACTTGAAAAGAGCAACGGGGTCCGTTTTTAAGCAGCATTCCTCGGGGAATCGAACTCCACCCTCTGCGCTGACTCGAGTCCTACTTCACCCCCCACCCCCACTAAGCCGAGCACACACGCAGGGTGAAAACGTATTTATCAGTCCCACTGTTTTTCGTTCACTTAACTCTCTCCATACGAACGGCGAAAGAGACGACGTTAACAGCGTTTCACCCAAATTACCATCATCAAAATATTGCAAGCGGAATGCTCTTATACTGAAGAGGTGAATGTTGACAAAGAATACCACAATTCTGACGACGGAAGCTACAGGTTGGGTCATTCAGACACCCACTGGACATCCGAGGGGTCTGTGTAGAGGAGAAGAGAGGACTGGCCGTACTGAGTGAGTTAAATTAAGCTGACGGCGAAACGAAGAAATGGCCTGTGCTTGTGACAACCATATTGCTGATAAAACAAAAATATCAAATACAATTTAGCGTCGGCTCAGCTGCGCACATCGTATTTTCCCCGAACTATTGTTGTACATAATTATGTATTCCATCTTGTGTTAACTCACTCAGTACGGCCAGTCCTCTCTTCTCCTCTACACAGACCCCTCGGATGTCCAGTGGGTGTCTGAATGACCCAACCTTTAGCTTCCGTCTTCAGAATTGTGGTATTCTTTGTCAACATTCACCTCTTCAGTATAAGAGCCTTCCGCTTGCAATATTTTGATGATGGTAATTGGGGTGAAACGCTGTTAACGTCGTCTCTGTCGCCGTTCGTATGGAAAGAGTTAAATGAACAATAAACATCGTTCTTTTTTTTTTCTTTTTTTACACTATCTCCACTGCACGTTACCATACTGTATTCCATTGGCAGGACTACATATATGTATGCTTTTCCCCTGTCAACTCGACTGCATGTATGATATTTCGCGTGAACCCAATACTTTTGCCCAGCTCAGTAAGCATTGGTACTCACTTCATTCCTTCAACTCAACTGTCCTCATACTATTTCCCGTCAACTCAACTGTGTATAGAAGCCTACTGTTTCTGTCAACACAACTGCATACATAGGCCTACTATTTTCTGTCAACACAACTACGCATATCCTATTTCCCGTCAACTCAGCTACACAAACGCTATTTTCTTTCAACTAAACTGCACATAGTATATACTATTTCCCGTCAACTCAGCTCCACAAACGCTGTTTTCCTTCAACTAAACTGCACATAGTATATACTATTTCCCGTCAACTCAGCTGCACAAACGCTATTTTCTTTCAACTAAACTGCACATAGTATATACTATTTCCCGTCAACTCAGCTCCACAAACGCTGTTTTCCTTCAACTAAACTGCACATAGTATATACTATTTCCCGTTAGCTCAACTGCACAAATAAAATGTCTCGCCAACTGAGCTGCAATTTACCGTCAATCAAATTGTGTTGAACTGCGCATTTACTATTTCCCATCACTTCAACTGCACAGTTTCCTGTTAACTGAACTGCATACAATATGCTATTTCCCGTCAACTCAGTTGTAAGTATACTGTTTCCCGTTAACTGCGCATTGACTATTTCTCGTCAGATCAACTGCATGGATGTCATTTCAGTTCAACAGCGTCAGTTGCTCCCCGTCAATCCAAACATTAGTCAGTGCTCAATACTTCCCCTCAGCTCATTTGAGCACATTATACTCATTATTTCCCTTCAGTTGAACAAAGTATATGTGCCATTTTCTTTCAGCTCAACTGAACACGCTCACTGTTTTGTATTTGCCTTCAACTCACCGGGCAGATGATTATGCTCAATATTTCTCTTCTATTCATATTGTTTTTCCTCCATCTTTGCCTGCATGTATACACTTCCTCACTACTCACTATTCTTCCAACTTGGCTGTGATCATATAAACGCTAAATTTCATCACTGTAACTACGCGTGCTTATTTTACACGACAGCCCAGCCAAAGACATGTGCACTTTGTTTGGTAATTGTACTCACGATTTTCATGCAACTCAACCGTTCTCACTATTTCCCTTCAGTTCAACTGAGCACATGTATTTACTATTTCCCTGTAACTATGTGTTCAGCACATGTACTTACTATTTCCCTGTAACAATGTGTTCAGCACATGTACTTGCTATTTCCCTGTAACAATGTGTTCAGCACATGTACTTGCTATTTCCCTGTAACTATGTGTTCAGCACGTGTACTCACTATTTCCCCTCAACTCTCTTGAGCACATATTCTTTGTCCACTCAACTCGGATGAACACATAATCATACTCACTTTTCAATTCGAAGAACGTCAGGAAAAGAATGAACCAGCCGCAGTTCCGTATTACCCTGATTCAGACACGCTCACAGTGATCTGTCTGAGTGAATCTCTTGTTTCATTCCAACAGGTCTGTCCCAAATCGTTTCGATTTTCAGTCTGGCATAGATCACTGGTTTTCAATGATCGGCGATTCCGAGGCACGTTCAGATAACACTTTCACCGTCGTTAGATCGACAGCCAAACGAAATGTCCCAAATGTACGTGACTGAGTATTTGAGGTTGCGGATTTAGCTAACGTTAGCAGCGTTTGCAAACAAGAATAGTGTGTGGGTGGCTGTATGGAAGGTGGGGGAGTGGGGTTGGGGGGGGGGGGGGGATTGCAGAGTATGTGAGAGCAGGCTCAGTGCTACGTTCACTCAGTCCCTGGCCAGTTTAAGGGAAATCATGAATTTTAAAAGTGTGTTTGTTTCTTCTAGATTTTAGATTATATTTATTTGTGTGACGAGTGTTTCAAGATGGCCTGGCAGTGATTTTAGAGGTCTTTTGAAAGGGTAAGGGTGTGACGACTGTTTCAAGATGGCCTGATTTTAGAGGTCTTTTGAAGGTGTAAGGGTGTGACGACTGTTTCAAGATGGCCTGATTTTAGAGGTCTTTTGGAGGTGTAAAGGTGTGACGACTGTTTCAAGATGGCCTGATTTTAGAGGCCTTTTGAAGGTGTAAAGGTGTGACGACTGTTTCAAGATGGCCTGATTTTAGAGGCCTTTTGAAGGTGTAAAGGTGTGACGACTGTTTCAAGATGGCCTGATTTTAGAGGCCTTTTGAAGGTGTAAAGGTGTGACGACTGTTTCAAGATGGCCTGATTTTAGAGGTCTTTTGGAGGGTGTAAAGGTGTGAGGACTGTATCAAGATGGCCATGGAGTGATTTTAAAGGCCTTTTGAAGGTGTAAAGGTGTGACGACTGTTTCAAGATGGCCTGATTTTAGAGGTCTTTTGGAGGTGTAAAGGTGTGAGGACTGTATCAAGATGGCCATGGAGTGATTTTAGAGGCCTTTTGAAGGTGTAAAGGTGTGACGACTGTTTCAAGATGGCCTGATTTTAGAGGTCTTTTGGAGGTGTAAAGGTGTGAGGACTGTATCAAGATGGCCATGGAGTGATTTTAGAGGCCTTTTGAAGGTGTAAAGGTGTGACGACTGTTTCAAGATGGCCTGATTTTAGAGGCCTTTTGAAGGTGTAAAGGTGTGACGACTGTATCAAGATGGCCTGATTTTAGAGGTCTTTTGAAGGTGTAAGGGTAACGGAGACGGCGGCGACAACAACAATAACGACTGACGACAACACCAATAATAATGCTAACAACAAGAATGTTTACACTCCCGCAAGAAATCTCTGCTCTTCCTCTGACTGTTACCTTTTGAAACTTCCTCGTGTCAGTACAAGAACCTATGGTGAATGTTCTTTCTTCTTTGCTGCTCCTTACATCTGGAACATTCTTCCTCATCATATCCATACATCTGATTCTATCTCTGCTTTTCGCTCATCACTAAAAACTCATCTCTTTAAAACCTATCTACAAGCACTCTCACATTCTTTGTTCTCCAGTATTGATCTATTATTTATTCACTTTTTTTTCTCAAGGCCTGACAAAGCGCGTTGGGTTACGCTGCTGGTCAGGCATCTGCTTGGCAGATGTGGTGTAGCGTATATGGATTTGTCCGAACGCAGTGACGCCTCCTTGAGCTACTGAAACTGAAAGTGAAACTCTTCAGCACCACCCATGTCAGCTCACTTTGGATGTATGTAGAGGTGGAAAGGGAGAGAGTGGGGGGGAAGGGGAGGGGGGGGGGTGCGGTGGAGGATGGGTTTTGAGAAAGAGTGGTCATGAATGTTTTATGTAACTTGTAATATTTTTCTTTCATGTAAAGCGCGCTGAGCTCTTCGAGAGAAAGGGCGCTGTATAAATGTAAATGTACACCATTATTATCAAGAATGATGATGATCATGATATCGACTAAGATCACCAGGTCTTGAGTTTTTCTGGTGGTATTTTATTATTATTATTATTATTATTATTAAGAGGACTCGTACTTGATCTGTCGTGTTC
>NC_134901.1:9684904-9697404 GCF_041734735.1 Babylonia areolata
TCCTGTTCTATCTCGCCCACTGGTCTGAAGAGCGTTGTAACGTTAAATGGACAATGAAAACGCTGTCATTGTCTCTCTGATTTATACATGTCTATGCCGATTTTTTTTTCTCATTTCTTTCTTTTGGGGGGTAAGAAAACTATTTGTTTACTCTAGAACCCCAGAAATTTCACACATTTACTCATCCACCCCACCCCCGCCCCGCATCCTCCCTCCGTCCTATGTTCCTGTTGATATGAGTAGATGGTCCAGCTCAGTAAACTATGCTTGCCTTGCCTTGCCTTGCCTTGCCTTGCCTTGTCCAGATGGACCAGTAAACTATGCTTGCCTTGCCTTGCCTTGCCTTGTCCAGATGGTCCAGTTCAGTAAACTATGCTTTGCTTGCCTTGCCTTGCCTTGCCTTGTCTAGATGGACCAGTTCAGTAAACTATGCTTTGCCTTGCCTTGCCTTGCCTTGCCTTGCCTTGCCTTGCCTTGTCCAGATGGACCAGTTCAGTAAACTATGCTTGCCTTGCCTTGTCCAGATGGACCAGTTCAGTAAGCCTTGCCTTGTCTTGCCTTGCCTTGTCCAGATGGGCCAGTTCAGTAAACTATGCTTGCCTTGCCTTGCCTTGTCCAGATGGACCAGTTCAGTAAACTGTGCTTGCCTTGCCTTGTCCAGATGGACCAGTTCAGTAAACTATGCTTGCCTTGTCTAGATGGACCAGTTCAGTAAACTGTGCTTGCCTTGCCTTGCCTTGCCTTGCCTTGTCTAGATGGACCAGTTCAGTAAACTGTGCTTGCCTTGCCTTGCCTTGCCTTGCCTTGCCTTGTCCAGATGGACCAGTTCAGTAAACTGTGCTTGCCTTGCCTTGCCTTGCCTCTCTCTCTCTCCCCTTTCAGGCACCTGCTTCAAATACAGCAGATGTGGTGTGGCGTATATGGACCAGTCCGCACGCTTCTGACGCCTTGAAACTGAAACTGTTTCCCCCTTCTCTCTCTCTGTCTCTGTCTGTCTCTGTCTTTCTCTCTCTCTTCTTCTTCTTCTTCCAATCTCCTGCACACCCATCACCACCCCTATCCGTATTTCCTCGCGCCAGGGCGGTGGTTCACGATCCGATATGAACTGGGATTCCCTGTTAGATTCATTTATTTATTCATCTATATATATATATAATCTGTTTATTCATTTATTTATTTATTTATCGATTCATTCGTTCATTCATTTATTTATTTATTTATTTATTAATCTATTTACTTTTTCGGGGCGGAGGGAGGCTTTTGGAGGGGGTGCGATGTGGGGGGGTAAAACTGCGTGGCTTTCAGAGGAGAAACATTCTGCATGGATCGTCACTTCATTGTCCTGCGGTCGTGACGTGTGTGTTCACTGACATGATGTCGTTGTCAGGTTGTGATTTCAGCCCTGGAATGCCCCCCCCCCCCCCTAACCCCCCCCCCCCACTCCCCCCTTTGCAGTCTTTGTCGGGCCTGCAATGATTTGAAGCTGTAATTTTATGGTACACCGTGTTCGTCAAAGGGGAGGGCAAAGGGAAAGCGATTAAATGCGTATGGCGAAACGTTAATGTATCGTGCATTATACTGTGACAGAATAAAAGGGAACATGGGGGTAGCTCGTTAATTTTTCTCTCGCCCTCGTACACAAGGTGCATACGTATTAAAAATGAGAGAGGGAGGGAGGGAGAAAAGTGGGAGGGAGGAACAGAGAGGGGGAGAAGAGAAGTGAGACATGAAATTCAACAGAGGGGAGAGACAGAGAGAGGTGGGAGGGGGAAGAGAGAGAGAGAGAGAAGTGGAGGGAAGGAGAGAGGGGAGGGCGAGAGGTAAGAGTACGGTGGTTGGGTGTGTGCGTGGTGAGAGAAGGGGAAGGGGATTCTTTATGGACAGAAACCTACGGGGGATTTTTTTTTCTAATGTTATCAATCATTTCGTATGCAATATAACCTTCTTTTTTTTTCTTTCTTTTTTTAAATCGTTATATGCAGTGGTCTTTTACCCAGAAAAGACGGCCAACTTTAGCTGGACATTTGGTGCAGTGTCTTACCTTCCTGGCGTGATTTTCTTGATGTCATGATCCTGGATCTACGGGAGAATGTTTTAATGTATTCATTATTTCATGTGCAAGATAACATAGATAAAAACTTGTAACACGCATTGGTCTTTCACCCAGAAAAGACGGCCACCTCTTGCTGGACATTCGGTGCAGACTGTCTTGCCTTCCTGACGTCATTTTCTGAATGTCATTAGATCCTGGATTAAAGACAAACAAGCAAAAACAACAACAACAAAAAACGATCTCCGCAGATGGAAAAATTTCAGCTTCGAGTTGGTACCGCGTTGTCCGACATCAGTCAACACCCCCCCCCCCCCCCACCCCTACCCTTGCCTTCCCTCACCCCCTTCCGACTCCGAGGTGGTAGGTTTATGCCCCCTGCTGTGATCAGGTCTGTAATTACACTGTCAATTATTGTGTTCGCAGTCTGCCCCCATCCCTGCAGTGCATGCACTGTGTGAAGGGGTGTCTGTGGCTGTGTGAAGGTGGCTGTGTGAAGGGGTGGCTGTGGCTGTGTGAAGGGGTGGCTGTGGCTGTGTGAAGGGGTGTCTGTGTGAAGGGGTGTCTGTGGCTGTGTGAAGGGGTGTCTGTGGCTGTGTGAAGGGGTGTCTGTGGCTGTGTGAAGGGGTGTCTGTGGCTGTGTGAAGGGGTGTCTGTGTGAAGGGGTGTCTGTGGCTGTGTGAAGGGGTGTCTGTGTGAAGGGGTGTCTGTGGCTGTGTGAAGGGGTGTCTGTGGCTGTGTGAAGGGGTGTCTGTGGCTGTGTGAAGGGGTGTCTGTGGCTGTGTGAAGGTGGCTGTGTGAAGGGGTGTCTGTGGCTGTGTGAAGGGGTGTCTGTGGCTGTGTGAAGGTGGCTGTGTGAAGGGGTGTCTGTGGCTGTGTGAAGGGGTGGCTGTGTGAAGGGGTGGCTGTGGCTGTGTGAAGGGGTGGCTGTGGCTGTGTGAAGGTGGCTGTGTGAAGGGGTGGCTGTGGCTGTGTGAAGAAGGGGTGGCTGTGGTTGTGTGAAGGTGGCTGTGTGAAGGGGTGGCTGTGGCTGTGTGAAGGTGGCTGTGTGAAGGGGTGGCTGTGGCTGTGTGAAGGGGTGGCTGTGGCTGTGTGAAGGGGTGGCTGTGGCTGTGTGAAGGTGGCTGTGTGAAGGGGTGGCTGTGGCTGTGTGAAGGGGTGGCTGTGTGAAGGTGGCTGTGTGAAGGGGTGTCTGTGGCTGTTTGAGGGGGTGTCTGTGACGTTTTTCTAACAAAATGCACAAAAAGTGCATCCCACTTTGCGATACCTCACCTGCAGCAACCAGGTCGTTGACACAGGAGTGATGTCTGACTTCACCACACTATCGGCTAGTGTCGGGTGTACACCCTGAACTCTCATCGTTCGTCGTGACCTTGCTGATCCTGGGAAAAGGACGACATCAACATTCCTGTTGTGCAAATGACCCCGTGTTTGTAAAGCGCTTAGAGCTTGATATCCGACCGAGGATAGGCGCTGTATAGCTATCCATATCAACACTCCTGTCTGCAAGGCTAGGACTGCCTTCCTCACCGTCAAAACACCTGACGCTTCTTTCACAGAAGGATCTAAATCACTGGCAGTTGTTGCTTCTTCTGTTCACCCTCAGTACCCGTGCTTTCCTGTCTGTCTGTCTTCTTCACGAAACGTCTGCCGCATGGCAGGCCTGTCCGCATAGCTCAGCTGACGACTATGGGTCTGTCTCTGACAAGGATTTGTAAAATCGCAACAACAACAACAACAACAACAGCAACGACAAAAAACGAGTGTGCGCTCTGACTCACTCTCCGCTCTATTTCCTTGGCGAATCATAAATCATCCGATGCTTCGTGAATACCTTCAGCCGAAAAGGAGTCTCTCTCTCTCTCTCTCTCTCTCTCTCTCTCTCTCTCTCTCTCTCTCTCTCTCTCTCTCTCTCTCTCTCTCTCTCTCTCTCTGTGTGTGTGTGTGTGTGTGTGAATGAGTCATGGTCAAATGAGGACAAAAGGCAACGAGGTTTTCGTCAAGTGCAGAGACACACAGAAATATTTTATTCATTGGTTTATTTCTGTCTGTTGCAAACAGCCTATAGAATTCTTTTATTTCATTGATCTGTCTGTCGCTGCTCAAAGCCAATAGAATTGTTAATTGATTGGTTTATTATGTTTTTGTTGATAACAGCCAAGCCAAGATTGATGAATGGATAGGGCTGACAACGCGTTAGAAAAAAAACCCCACATCAGACATCGAGTGGAGTTTACCATGGTGTGACAAAAAACACAAAACAGCCAATGGTATGGAAGAGAACATCACCTTATGGTATCGATAACGACACTACTATATTATGTCCATGTTATTGTTTAAGACATCGGCATGCAGGCTCATATGGTCTGCTACTGGCCTCTCATTGGATTAAAAACAAGAGAAGCAAGGCCTTCAAGACTCACTTGTGATAAATTAAGTCCCCTAGCATTAATTACAGAGTAATTTCCCTTCTTAACTATCTGCACCAAAACGTTTGCAAAATAAATAAAAATTCCATGCTTAGCAAAAGAAGTTCCTGTTTGAACAAAAAATGATAATAATGACTCCTCTTGTTGTTGTGTCAGAATAAGAGGTCAAAGTGCCAAGTTTAGAGAACACAAAAAATATAAATATAACAGTAAATGCAGTTTGCATATAATTAGGCTTCTTTTTTATTTTTTGTGCCCATCCCAGAAGTGCAATATTGTTTAAAACAAGATGACTGGAAAGAACTGAATTTTTCCTATTTTTATGCCAAATTTGGTGTCAGCTGACAAAGTATTTGCAGAGAAAATGTCAATGTTAAAGTTTACCACGGACACACAGACACACGGACACACACACACACACACACACACACACACACACACACACACACACACAACCGAACACCGGGTTAAAACATAGACTCACTTTGTTTACACAAGTGAGTCAAAAAAGCAGCTATTTCAGGCACACACGCGTCATGAACTACTTAAAATATGCGTTCGAAAAATCGATGTTTCTGTTTACCTGTTGTTGTTTTAAAGCACCTATTCGGAGCCATGTATGGAGAATAGGCACTATTTAGAATCACATTATATTGCTGTTATTATCATTATTGTTGTTGTTGTTAATAGTAGCAGTAGAAGTAGTAAAAGTAGTAGTGGTGTAGTGAATATGGTATTAATCAGGTGACTATAAAATGACAGGCGCGGGTTTGTTTGTTTTTCTAAGTCCTGCACATCCCAGTAGGGTTGACATGATAATTGTTATATTTTTTTCATTCATTTATTTTATTCATTTATCAATTATTTATCTGTTCATATATCTATTTATTTATTTACTTATTTATTCATTTTTTGTTGTCATTCATTGACGGGCGCAATAGCCGAGTGGTTAAAGCGTTGGACTGTCAATCCGAGGGTCCCGGGTTCGAATCACGGTGACGGCGCGTGGTGGGTAAAGGGTGGAGATTTTTACGATCTCCCAGGTCAACATATGTGCAGACCTGCCAGTGCCTGAACCCCCTTCGTGTGTATATGCAAGCAGAAGATCAAATACGCACGTTAAAGATCCTGTAATCCATGTCAGTGTTCGGTGGGTTATGGAAACAAGAACATACCCAGCATGCACACCCCCGAAAACGGAGTATGGCTGCCTACATGGCGGGGTAAAAACGGTCATACACGTAAAAGCCCACTCGTGTGCATACGAGTGAACGTGGGAGTTGCAGCCCACGAAAGCAGAAGAAGTTGTCATTCATCGTTTACGGAGTGGCTCCAGCCCTGATATTGCCGCGTGCTTTCTATCAGCTGGCTGTGGAATCAAGAGTTGTGCTAGACCAGAGATTCCGCTGTTGGGTGGTCCACCCCACCCTCACCCCACCCCACCCCACCCCTCTTTCTGCATGATCAGCCCTGAAACGACCCGGCTGGAATATAAGCCTCACGAATCACTGAGCGAAACCTGTCAGCGGGGGAACGATCTTCGTCAAAGGCCTTGTTGTGATCCACTGTCAACAGGACGACCCCGGCTTGTCATCCGCCTTTTCGACCTTGTTGATCAGACCGTGATAAGAAGGTTCGCCTGTTTAGTTTAAGGAGTATAATGCAAATGAGCATTAGCCAATGTAAATGTACACGGGGGCAGTGGTGGTGGGGGGAGACGGGGCGAGGGGGGGGGGGCGTTAAAGAAAACTCGATCCCCGTCCAGAAAAATAAAAAGAAAGAAAGGGGAAAGGAAAGGAAAGAAAAAAAGGGGACAAAGAAGAAGAAGAAAGGGGGCGAACTGACCCTCTATTCCCCAACAGTCACTGTTCGTGATCGAATGTCTTCGCTTTCTCCTGAGCGTTTGTCACTAAACACCTTCGGAGAGATCGCGTCCACACCCTACCTTTCCCCTCCCCACACCTTCAACTTCATCGTCACCACCACCACCCCACGCCCCCTTCAGTCTCTCCTCCCCCCCCTCCCCCCCCCCCCCCCTCTCACCTCTGTCTGTTGGTGGCACTACCTGTGTCACTCACCTGTGCCATTCAGGCGGACCCACGTTACACAGGCACCAAACCATTCTTTTGGTCCTGGCCTCAATGACAGTTTGAGATAGGTAGAACTGCAAATAGGTGAGGGAAAAGAGTTGGGGGTGGGGGGGCAGGGTACATTGGTAATGGAATCGTTGTCGGCTTTATATAAAGAGACCTGAACGGAAAGCTGCTGACCCAGATTCTTAACCACCAACTGATTTTTTTTTTTATATGATAATTTTATTCTTGTGCTAAGCTGGCTACCATTATTTGTATTTCTGTTTTTATCACAACAGATTTCTCTGTGTGAAATTCGGGCTGCTCTCCCCAGGTAGAGCGCGTCGCTATACTACAGCACCACCCATTTTTTTGTATTTTTTCCTGCGTGCAGTTTTATTTGTTTTTCCTATCGAAGTGGATTTTTCTGCAGAATTTTGCCAGTAACAACCCTTTTGTTGCCGTGGGTTCTTTTACGTGCGCTAAGTGCATGCTGCACACGGGACCTCAGTTTATCGTCTCATCCGAATGACTAACGTCCAGGCCACCACTCAAGGTCTGGTGGAGGGGGAGAAAATATCGGCGGCTGAGCCGTGATTCCGCGAACCAGCGCGCTCAGATTCTCTCTCTTCCAAGGCGGACGCGTTACCTCTAGGCCATCACTCCACATTACAATTCACTGCTGTTGTTACAAGCACGATTACCACTACAACATGATGACTACTTTGTTCTGCTATTTCTATTCCTTCTACAACTACTGTTGCTACTGCTGCTGCTTCTGTTATGTTTACCACTTTTACAGAAATGATAATAATGATAATGATAGTTGTAGAAGTTATAGTAGCAGTAGTAGTTGTTGTCGTGGTAGTTGTTGTGGTAGCAGTAACAGTTATAATGACGAAGTGCAGAGGAGAAATTCCTGGTGCATGGGATTCGGAACGAACAC
The DNA here is from genome assembly GCF_041734735.1 of Babylonia areolata. Classification (NCBI taxonomy): domain Eukaryota; kingdom Metazoa; phylum Mollusca; class Gastropoda; order Neogastropoda; family Buccinidae; genus Babylonia; species Babylonia areolata. The sequence continues at coordinate 9,692,402 of NC_134901.1, forward strand.
CTGCGTGCGTACCTGCCCATAGCATGGTTCAACGAGTGTGTGTGTGTGTGTGTGTGTGTGTGTGTGCGTGCGTGTGCGTGAGTGTGTGTGTGTGTGCGTGTGTGTGTGTGTGTATGTCCAAAGCGTTTGCCCCAGGAGTTCAAGTTTCCTCATCATATCACCAAGATCACCAGCTTCTTCCATTTTATAGGAAAGGATCTCGTTCATTGCATTCCCAAGCTCCGTGCTCTGCCCTTGTAGTTTGTAACACCCTCAACCCCACCCCCATTAATGACAGGTGCGCACTAAAACCGGCACGTTCCGAAAAAAACGATTTACATACATGTGTGATGCTTCGGAAAACCGGCCTAGTTGCCGCGTTTCGCACGCACGCACACACACGTACGCATCCACGCACACACACACACACTCTCTCTCTCTGTCTTTGCCCTCTCTCACTTTTTCTCTCTCTGTTCTGTGCATGTGTTTTTCTTTTCCTCCTTCTCTCTCCCCTCCCTCCCATTCTCTATCTGTCACCCCCCCCCCCACCCCCTGTGTCTCTCTCGCTCCCCCCCCCTCTCTCTCTCTTGGCTTTCTGCCTCGCTCTTTACCTTCCCCCCCCCCTCTTTCTCTATCTTCGTCCTTCCTCTCCTCTCTCCCCATCTCTCCCCCTCCCTTCTCTCTCCTTTTTACGACACCAAACTTTGCAAAGCAGTGTTGCAAGACACGCTGTTTTCGTAACAGTGTTTTTCAGTCATTGAAGCCTGCTGTATTGCCCTGAACCACGTTTGTAGCAACAGCACTCACTGCGCTGTTCTCTTCTGGGCCGTCGTGTCGTCAGTACAAGTTGTGCAGTCACTGACAACAGACGATGCTTTACTTTACTTCCAGGCTGTTGCTTGGGAACCCCCACTATATGAAAAAAAAAGGGGGGGGGGTGTTCGGGATTGCAGTCACTATACACTCAGTCACTATAAACTATAAACTGCAGTCACTATAAACAGTAAACTGCAGTCACTATAAACAATAAACTGCAGTCACTGTAAATTATAGTCCCTGTGAACTGCAGTCACTGTAAACTGCAGTATCAACCAGTCATTGTAAATTGCAGTCACTGTAAACCGCAGTCACTGTAAACTGCAGTCACTGTTAGTCACTGTAAACTGCAATCACTGTAAACTACAATCACTGTAAACTACCTTGTAAACAGCCCTGGCACCAGCAGATTAAACGCCCCCACCTCCCTCCCCACCACCCTTCCTCTATTTCGGGTTAAAGACTGTGCGTAGGGTACAATTCCTTGTAAAAAGCTCGTTCCCCAGACTTCGAAAAAAAAAATCAAATGATAATAACCCAGTTTATTATTTGGGATCATGTTGCTTTGCAAAGGAACGCAGATATTGAGAAGAACAGAACGCATGCATGAGAAGATGTCGATGTTTCATTGAAACTGACAAAAAACAGTGCGATCATTTAAATCACTCCGTGAAGCAGTGATTTGTTTCAGCAGCTGGCGTTTTGTTTCAAACGTGTACAGTTGTCCCAAGTCAGTATCGGTCACCAGTTCACCTCGAAACAAATCTTATACAGTTGAATTTTAAACTCTCGGCATTTGATTATCCCACCGAAATCGCGAGTTTATCGAGAGATCTCACTCGTTGAGCAGACACCCAGTTGGTTTACCTACTTACAGGTGAAACAAGGGGTACCCGGTTAAACACCCATCTTCAACTTCAGGATGAAAGTTGTGCAAGAGAGGGTGGACGCCAGCAAGGTAGTGTACAATAATTAACCGATCAGTCAGCCTGCTCTCAAGATTATACCTCCATGTGTGCGATATTTCGGTGTGAGTGAGCAGAGCACGGTTTGTCAAGAGTTTTGTTTTGCAGTGTGCTAGTGTTTACCCCCAGGTGTGTCGTGTCTATAAATAGGTTATGATGGGGTGGAGCGAGGTGGGGTGGTGTCATGTGGGGTTGGTCACGAGTAAATGAAGGAAAACAGAAAGTTTCTAAAGCCTTTGGAGATTTCCATGGTGGACGTGCATGAGTGTTTGCAGAGCTATGTATTACATCACACATGCCTTGATAAAGACGGGGGAACGTTTCCTTACACATTCTCGCACTCACGCACGCACATACACACGCAAGCACACGTACACACACACACATACAGACGCTCGTGTTCGTTCGTGTGTGTGTGCGTGTGCGTGTGTGTGCAGACATATGGTGGAACAGGACTAAACAACAATTCTTTTTTTCAGTCTGGTTAAGCCACGATGCTGACAGCATTCAATAGCTGATTTATGTTTTATGTTTTTTATCACAGAAAGGTTCCGATGATAGCCGAAATAGTTAATGATGTACTTTTCTTTAATAGGAATTTCTGCAATCACCCTGACTTGAAACACTACTTGATATCAAATGTAAATAGATATTTGAAATATTCAACACCGGGATTGAGATTAGGCATTTCTGATTTACTCCACCATGATAGATACATTAATGTAATGACAGTAATCTGACTTGTCCATTATGCAAGGACTCGAAAGAAACTGTGATTGATTTTTATCTTTATTGTCCATCTTTAAAGAATATTCCAGAAACATTTATTAATTCCATAAATTATAGACAGTCAACTCTTTTTAAATTGAATCTGTTGATATCTTCGATCTCTTTTGAAACAGTTTGAAACCTTTCGCCGGCAGGTGACATTTTTAGCGTGAAACACCCACTCCCTCTCTCTTCACTCCTCCTTTCCTTCATGTGTACCTGCTTGTTTCTTGAAAAGAAACCAGAACATATATATTCCCCCACCCAGCACTGCCTCTGTGTGTGTGTGTGTGTGTGTGTGTTTATACGAGTGTTTGTGTGTGTTATACGAGTGTTTGTGTGCGTGGTGTGTGAGCGCGCGCGTGCGCGTGAGCACGTGCTTGCGTGTGTGTGTTGTTGTTGTATCAAATATTGGGGACAGAACAGTCCTTGAGACATCAGTTATAAATTTTACAGAGCATGTCGCGTAGTTGAGAGGCGCATGTCTTCAACAATTTCCCGCAAATTAAGACAATATCTGGAGAAAAAAAATCCACCATTTGTCTGTCCGCAAGAAAAAAAGAACCCAGCTGCATTAATAAATGATTACCACCCTGACTTCAATCGTAATGAAAAATGCTTTGAATGAACTGTTCTCCAACATCTTGCTATTTTTCACTGACCAATACCTTGTCCCCTATCAGTTTGCGTACAAACAGCGTGGAGGCATTGTCGATACCATCTCCTTCACAATGGTTTCCTTCACTCAGATAACACAGGATCTTTGTTCGTGTTTTTTTTTTCTGTTTTACTTCTCCTCTGCTTTTAACACAATACATCCACACCTCATAACCCTCAAATTGCTGGGTTTGGTTGTTGGCTCATTCTCTGGATTATTAGCTTTCTTCTCAATAGAACTCAAATCATTCCGTTTTCAGTCTGTCCATTCTTTTCAAACCTCTACCTCTACTGGTGCACTCCAAGCTACGGCGCTTACCTATGTCCTCTTTACATTGTACTCTAGGCGCGGAGCGAGGGAACTCGTGTCATAGAATATTCTGACGATTCAGGTATTGAAGACCCGTCCAAATCCGATGCAGTCTACTTTAATGGAATCAGAAAGTTCTGTTCTTGGTGTGAAGAGAACCACCTTAATTGCAACGTTCTGAAAAACAAAAGAAATGTTTGGGGGGTTTTGTTGTTGTTTTTTTGTTTGTTTGTTTTTTTCGAAGGGATCCCTCGCCTGTACACGCACTTGTTATATATGGTAAACAGTTGAAAGAATCAACGAATATGAATACTTGGGGACGACTGCTTTAGAAAATAATTTAGCTTTTGACAGGAGTGTTGAATGTATTCAAATGACTGAAATGGCAATCCAAAATTTTTTGCCCGCAGAAGTTATAAAAAAGGTATCTATTCTAAGATTCTCAAGAATCATTACTGATGTATAGTATAGCGTCTGTTGCTAACGGTGTCTTTCATGTGCTGATGTGGAAATTTGGGAGTGAGGAATATGCAAGTTTTGAATAATGTGATGGATGTGTTCAGTAAGGTTGACGGAGTGGGAAATGTCAGTGTGCAAGAGCTCTCTAAGAGACGAGCGGTTCAGAAAGCCAGGCAGATAGCACTGACGGCACCCATACTTTAGCCAGGCACTATGACGGGCGCAATTGCCGAGTGGTTAAAGCATTGGACTTTCAATCTGAGGGTCCCGGGTTCGTATCTCGGTAACGGCGCCTGGTTGGTAAAGGGTGAATAATTTGCACATATTATGTTGACCTGTGAGATCTGCAGACCTGCTTGTGCCTGAACCCCCTTCGTGTGTATACGCACACAGAAGATCAAATACGCACGTTAAAGATCCTGTAATCCATGTCAGCGTTCGGTGGGTTATGGAAACAAGAATATACCCAGCATGCACGCAACTGAAAACGGAATATGACTGCCTACATGGCGGGGTAAAAACGATCACACACGAAAAAGCCCACTCGTGTACAAAAGAGTGAAGGCGGGAGTTGCAGCCCACGAAGGAAGGAGAAGAAGAAGAAGCCAAGCACTATGAACTGCTGTTATCAGGTCGACCCTTCTAAACCTTGAAAATAAAGTGAAATCCAGACTTCAAAAGACTTTTAGAATGCACAGTGCAGATAACCTTTTTTGTCTCCAAAGAGAAATTAGCTATCCCGCTCAATTCACCTTTTACATTTTTAAGACGTGTGTGTGTGTGTGTGTGCGTGCGTGTGTAGGTGCATACATGATATGTAATGCTTGTTTTACTTTCTGGAATAATCTATCTTTAGTATCGTCAGGCTGGGGGGGGGGGGATGTGTGGGGTGTTTGCAATATGATGCATGCAATGTTATGGTTCATGTTTTACAAACGGGCTGATTTCATTACTTTAACTTCACTGTTTTAAGGTGAATACACGCAATGCTTTTATGTATGCGCATGTCCCACATTTTTTATATTGCTTTTTTTAAGTTATGTTTAATG
>NC_134901.1:9702404-9704904 GCF_041734735.1 Babylonia areolata
TCAAACACGCCAGTACACACCGGGTGAGTTTAACTCACTCAGTACGGCCAGTCCTCTCTTCTCCACTACACAAACCCCTCGGATGTCCAGTGGGTGTCTGAATGACCCAACCTTTAGCTTCTGTCGTCAGAATTGTGGTATTCTTTGTCAACATTCACGTCTTCAATATAAGAGCCTTCCGCTTGCAATATTTTGGTGATTGTAATTGGGGTGAAACGCTATTAACATTGTCTCTTTCGCCGTTCGTATGGAAAGAGTTAAATCCTGATTTAGTTGGGTGAAATAAACTGAATCTGTCGAAGTGATTGAGAATGCAGTTTTTTTTAAATGATTTTCTAAAGGTTGAGAGAGTATAAGGAAACTGGCCCGTGACTTTTGGGATCTGAGCGGCTATATTCTTGAAACAGGTATAGCTTTCGCAATTTTAACTGCCCGTGCAACCTCGTTTTTGGATATACAGATGTTTTACATACAAGTCGTTATTTCAGCGATAATATGAGCAGCTTTTTTGGGTGTTGTTTTTTTTTTAAAGCCATCTGTGTTATCAAGTTGTCTGGTATCTGTTTTCAGTGAACAAGAGCATTATACATTTCGCATTCACACATACGGGGAGTATTCAGTGAGGGTGTTATATTTCTTAACAAACAAAAATCTTCTAAAACATGACTTATTATCGGCAGTTTTACTGGATTTTATCGTAGAACTAACTATATTACAAAAGTGATAAGAATTTCGGCAATATATCTTTGAGTAATTGGTTTTGTGTAGTGATATGTCATTTGTCAGCTGGTTGATAGCTGTCCATATTGATCGACTGTCAGCGTTAGTGGAAATCAGTTCGTGAAAATGCTTTTGTGTGTGTGTGTGTGTGCGTGTGTGTGCGTGTGTGTGTGTGTGTGTGTGTGTTTTGCTGTACGTTTTTAAACCACCGGCTTCATTTCCCTGTGTTTTGAATTCCTCTTCATTAGCATTTTCCAGAACCATGTCTCTCCGACTGGTTTCCTTTCCCATGGTTTGAGTTATCTCTAGTTTTTCTTCTTTTTTTGGGGGTGGGGGGTGGGGGTTGGGGGGTGTCGTTTTTGACGTATTTTGTTTTGAACAGTGCATGTTTATTATAAACGTGAAGGAAATTGTGATTGCAGACTTCAAATGCTTCACCACGATTTGTAAACCAGCATACAGATGAGAGAAGGAATTCGTTAAATCAAACAAAATGTGTGTGTGTGTGTGTGTGTGTGTGTGTGTGTGTGTTTCTAAGTAAAACAAAATCTATAACTAATGATCTTGCGGTAGTTCTGAGGAACTTTAGTGCCATGTTCTGCCCATGTGAAAAAGATTGATAAATAATCACTTCATCCAAAAGTTATAAGCATAATTCTGTTTTATTGTACACAGAAAACAAAGTACATATGAATCATATAATAAGAATTTACGCATGTAACATCAACACACATCATATCAATACAAATACATACTAAAGAACACATGAATTATGCAATAAACATTTATGCCTGAACATCAAAACCCATCATATCAACACGAACACATCATATAATTACAATGTCGAGGTTGACCATCCAAATGTAGCCCTTCCTTTTTATTTATCCTTTTTTCCTCATAAAATCCATACTAATTTCTAGTTGATTAATGAGTATGCGGACCGATGATGGACGCTTTCCGTATATTTATTGCCTCAGATACATATTTTGCAAGTGCTCACATTTTCATTTTTGTGCTGGTATGGAAGTTTGGGAGTGAGGAGTAAGCGAGTTTTGAATGATGTCATGAGTGTGTGCAGTAAAATTGTGGGAGTGAACAAGCTAGTATGCAAGAGCTGTATGAGAAGCGAGTGGTTAAGAAAAGCAGGCAGACAGCAACTGACGACACCCATATTTCAGCAAAGTACTATGAGCTACTGCCATCAGGACGACGCTACAGAACTTCCAAATTGAAATCGAGAGCACTGAAGACTTTTATTCCACGTTCAATCCACCTTTTACGCTGGAAAGAACCAAGGAATTCCAACCTCTCCCCCACCCCCCAAAAAGAAAAAAAAAGACAAGAAAAATGTATATATCATTATCATTCTTTTACAGTTCTCATCCATTCTGCGAAGGGAAGAAAAGCGATACGATAATGATGGAAATAGGACTTGAATGAATGGTCTTCAGTGAACTCGAAATGGACTTGGTAACATCACTAGCGTTGAATACAGAATTGATGAGATGCGGGCCATAAGACTTTTTTGTTCTTTTTGTTGTTGCTGTGCTAGAAAATGAAACTGTTGGACTGATCCCGCGAAAAGCTCTTTAAAGGGCGGCGAAGGAAAGTCTTTTGTGGTCCAAAAAGAACGAGGATGGCAGAGGGGTGTCAATGGAGAGGAGAGACCCCCACTTCAAAAAGGCGCTCTTTGTCACTGAAGGAATCGTTCGGTTTTTGTTAGTCGGCGTCTCGTCACTCGATATCTACTGAGCTCCTTTGGCGTGGAGATTGGGACAGG
>NC_134901.1:9709904-9769904 GCF_041734735.1 Babylonia areolata
ATCTATATAGATTTTGGAGAGAGAGAGAGAGAGAAAGCGTGTGTGTGCGTGCGTGCGTATGCGCGGATATGCTCGTCCTGCGCGCGGGCGTGTGTGTGTGTGTGTGTGTGTGTGCGCGCGCGTGCGTGCGCCGTTAAAAGAATCGGATGTGCGTGCATCCGTGATGGAGCCGACGGCTGGTGCTTGGTAAGCGCTGTTGGAGGGTGAAGGGTAAGTTGGGACAAGCTTCCGCATCAACTAGGCCCACCACTTGAGATGACGGAGTGTTTGAAGAGCGATAGTAAGTCTCAGTTCCCGTGCCCGAGTTGCCGAAGTGATTGTTGTTGTTGGCCTGGCGTAAACAGCCCTTTTGTTTCGGCGACAATTATTACTGAGTGGGCACGATGGGCTGTGTGTGGCGGTCCGCGAGCTGCAGAGCGGTGTGAAGTGGATGTTTGAAGGTCACTGTTGTTGGTGGCTCGTTTGGTGGTGCTGTCTGCTGTACTGCCGCTGCGGAAGAACGTGTGTGTGGTGGTGATGTTGGAAATGGGGGTGTGCGTGCACACGGGTGTGCGTGCGGGAAATTAGAATGTGTGTGTGTGTGTGTGTGTGTGTGTGTGTGTGTGTGTGTGTGTGTGTGTGCTGGGGTGCCGCGACGTTGTTATTTGTATGTTTGTATATATAACAAGTACATACATACATACGTGCGTGCGTGCGTGCGTGCGTGTATGTATGTATGTATGTATGCATGCATGCATGCATGCATGCATACATACATACATACACGCACGCACGCACGCACAAACGCGCCTGGAAGAAATAGGTGTAGATCCATATATGCGGGAATGAACTTGATGCCTTAATTGTGTAGAAACTGTTTGAAATGGGATGTTTTAGATTCGTTGGACAGGGTGTGGGTGACCGGCTGACTGTGACGGGGTGAACAATACCACTGAGGTTTGTACAGCTGAACAACTAGAAGCTCCCCGCTGTGAGACTGAGTGGAGAAAAGACTGATCTGACATGACAGGATGGAAACAGTACCAGCCCCATGATACAGAACTGAACAGAACAATATAGAACTGAACCGTGATAATATGTCTTTATCATCACGTGCACCAGGGTCACAAGGAATATTGGGAGTGTGGTGGTGGTGGTGGGGATAATAGATAAAAGTACTAACATGAATTAAAGATTATGCAAACACGAACAGAGCTGGAAAATACAGACATGCAAAATACTTCACTGGGTATGAGCGCCTGTTTATACCGACGCCTAAAGCATACTTGCAGTCTGTGTGTACCCCTTGAAGGATGAAACAGGAAACCAACTTTTTTTTCTTTTATAAACAAACAAATAAATACGCGTTATATTCCTGGGTGGCATGTATGAATGTGCCAAAGATTGACGAGCCTTTTAAAACTGCAACGAAAATGGAAGGAAGACAATCCATGCAAGAGTAAGCGCTCCAAGAATTTACGGGTTATCCCTCTTACACTGCTGAGGATTTTCGGCTGACGGTGATGATGAGCGGGGGAAAAAAAAAAAATCATTGGCTTTCTCAGTTTTCTTGCAAACGCCGTGATAGAATCAGGGAGGCGTTGGGCTTCGGGTCCAGTGGTCAAGGTTCGATCCCCCGTGTCGGCCTGGTGTTGTGTCCTTAGAACAGATACTTCACTCTGATTGTCCTCACTGGTGTTGTGACCTTAGACCAGACACTTCACTCACTGGTGCTGTGTCCTTAGAACAGACACTTCACTCTGTCCTCACTGGTGGTGTGTCCTTAGAACAGACACTTCACTCTGTCCTCACTGGTGCTGTGTCCTTAGAACAGACACTTCACTCACTGGTGCTGTGTCCTTAGAACAGACACTTAACTCTGTCCTCACTGGTGCTGTGTCCTTAGAACAGACACTTCACTCTGTCATGACTGGTGCTGTGTCCTTAGAACAGACACTTCACTCTGTCCTGAATGGTGCTGTGTCCTTAGAACAGACACTTCATTCACTGGTGTTGTGTCCTTAGAACAGACACTTCACTCTGTCCTGACTGGTGTTGTGTCCTTAGAACAGACACTTCACTCTGTCCTGAATGGTGCTGTGTCCTTAGAACAGACACTTCATTCACTGGTGTTGTGTCCTTAGAACAGACACTTCACTCTGTCCTGAATGGTGCTGTGTCCTTAGAACAGACACTTCACTCTGTCCTCACTGGTGTTGTGTCCTTAGAACAGACACTTCACTCTGTCCTGACTGGTGCTGTGTCCTTAGAACAGACACTTCACTCACTGGTGCTGTGTCCTTAGAACAGACACTTCACTCTGTCCTCACTGGTGTTGTGTCCTTAGAACAGACACTTCACTCTGTCCTCACTGGTGTTGTGTCCTTAGAACAGACACTTCACTCTGTCCTCACTGGTGTTGTGTCCTTAGAACAGACACTTCACTCACTGGTGCTGTGTCCTTAGAACAGACACTTCACTCTGTCCTCAGTGGTGCTGTGTCCTTAGAACAGACACTTCACTCACTGGTGCTGTGTCCTTAGAACAGACACTTCACTCTCTCCTCACTGGTGCTGTGTCCTTAGAACAGACACTTCACTCTGTCCTGACTGGTGCTGTGTCCTTAGAACAGACACTTCACTCTCTCCTCACTGGTGTTGTGTCCTTGAACAGACACTTCACTCTTCCTCACTGGTGTTGTGTCCTTAGAACAGACACTTCACTCTGTCTCCCTGTGCTGCTCCTTAACAGACCTTCACTCTGTCTGATGGTGTTGTGTGTCTGTGTGGAAAGTGCATTTTCTGTCCTAATGTCTTACCAGGACAAGTCCTTCACAGATGTCGTTCACTGCACTCCGTGCTATTCTTCTTCAGAATCAGTCTCTTTTTTTCCTTCTTTTTGTTTTCTATGATTTTGTTGTCTTCTCTTTCTTGCAAGGGACACTGGTTTCCACTTTCATTCAGTCTGGAGGAGTTGGTAAAAAAAAAAAAATTAATGTAAAATAATCCACTATAATTACTGTACACTACTATACTATAGTCATAGTAGTATACAGTATAATGTGATGAACAATAAATATGTAATAAAGTCCTTTCAGAGAGTAGAACCAGGATCTGTGGCCAATCAAGGACAGGTAACGAGCATGTGTGCGTCATGAACAACGTCATTCCCTCTGTCTCATGTGTGGTGTCGGTGAAATAACCTCCTTCACTCTCAGTGTGTGGTGTGTTGTGTGATCGCGCACCGTCACTGCGTGCGTCGTGTGTCTGATGTCTTGTGACTGGGCTGTAAATGTGTACTGCTATTTTACCCATCATTTGGAGTGAAACTGTTTAGAAGGGGAGGGTGTAGTTCATGCTGCAATGGTAACATTTCCTAAACCACGATATAGCACTTCATCTGTCTTCATGATGTTTGTCTGTAACATGATAGGATCATATGTCCTACACATGTTTTGCTATGTACGTAGAAAGAGATAGTTGTGTGTGTGTGTGATGGGTGCCAGACTAGTTCCTTGCCACTGTCTGGATGTCTGTGTACACGTTTGCAAATCATGAACCAATGCCATGTCAAGCAGAAGATTTTCTTATCCCTATTACATTATTTAATTGTATGTGTCTTAGACAGCTACCTTCTTTGTCCACATCAGCTGTGTAATCGGTTGATCTTACAGGGAGGGTACACAGGACACTCACCACTGTCCTTACTGTTTCATCTCTTTACATCCTTCAATTGGTGTGTGTTCTTTGTGTACTTATTTTGGGGGGGGGGGAGCCTGGGGGGGACGGGATGTTTGTTTGTTGTTTTTTACAACAGAGATATTTTTCAAACATCTTCTGTCACTGGGTTCTTTGCAGTGCTCATAGAATCCATTGCTCACCCATGACTACCACTCAGACCACACTCAGATAGTTGAAGGGGGTCCTAGGGGATAAAAACTGGTCTTAATCAGATTGAACTGTGCATGCTGGCTTCCTAATCAGGCTAACCACTATCCTCTGATAATGAATGTGTGTTGGTCAGTGCAGACTATAACTGTTTCATCAATTCAGTGTGCTTAATGTCACGTCGAAACTTAAAAAGACAACTTAATTCTATGGTTCTTTCTTGAACAGACACTTCACTCTTGTCTGAACTGTATGCTGTTCCTAGAACAGACACTTCACTCTCTCCTCACTGGTGTTGTGTCCTTGGAACAGACACTTCACTCTCTCCTCACTGGTGCTGTGTCCTTAGAACAGACACTTCACTCTGTCCTCACTGGTGCTGTGTCCTTAGAACAGACACTTCACTCTGTCCTCACTGGTGTTGTGTCCTTGGAACAGACACTTCACTCTGTCCTCACTGGTGCTGTGTCCTTAGAACAGACACTTCACTCTGTCCTGACTGGTGCTGTGTCCTTAGAACAGACACTTCGCTCTGTCCTCACTGATGCTGTGTCCTTAGAACAGACACTTCACTCTGTCCTCACAGGCGTTGTGTCCTTAGAACAGACACTTCACTCTGTCCTCACTGGTGCTGTGTCCTTAGAACAGACACTTCACTCTGTCCTCACTGGTGTTGTGTCCTTAGAACAGACACTTCACTCTGTCCTCACTGGTGTTGTGTCCTTAGAACAGACACTTCACTCTGTCCTCACTGGTGCTGTGTCCTTAGAACAGACGCTTCACTCTGTCCTCACTGGTGTTGTGTCCTTAGAACAGACACTTCACTCACTGGTGGTGTGTCCTTAGAACAGACACTTCACTCTGTCCTTACTGGTGTTGTGTCCTTAGAACAGACACTTCACTCTGTCCTCACTGGTGTTGTGTCCTTAGAACAGACACTTCACTCTGTCCTCACTGGTGCTGTGTCCTTAGAACAGACACTTCACTCTGTCCTCACTGGTGTTGTGTCCTTAGAACAGACACTTCACTCTGTCCTCACTGGTGTTGTGTCCTTAGAACAGACACTTCACTCTGTCCTCACTGGTGCTGTGTCCTTAGAACAAACACTTCACTCTGATTGTCCTGACTGGTGCTGTGTCCTTAGAACAGGCACTTCACTCTGTCCTCACTGGTGCTGTGTCCTTAGAACAGACACTTCACTCTGTCCTGACTGGTGTTGTGTCCTTAGAACAGACACTTCACTCTGTCCTCACTGGTGTTGTGTCCTTAGAACAGACACTTCACTCTGTCCTGACTGGTGCTGTGTCCTTAGAACAGACACTTCACTCTGATTGTCCTGACTGGTGCTGTGTCCTTAGAACAGACACTTCACTCTGTCCTGACTGGTGCTGTGTCCTTAGAACAGACACTTCACTCTGTCCTGACTGGTGCTGTGTCCTTAGAACAGACACTTCACTCTGTCCTCACTGGTGCTGTGTCCTTAGAACTTCACTCTGTCCTGACTGGTGCTGTGTCCTTAGAACATACACTTCACTCTGTCCTGAATGGTGCTGTGTCCTTAGAACAGACACTTCACTCTGTCCTCACTGGTGTTGTCCTTTGAACAGACACTTCACTCTGTCCTGACTGGTGCTGTGTCCTTAGAACAGACACTTCACTCTGTCCTCACTGGTGCTGTGTCCTTAGAACAGACACTTCACTCTGTCCTCACTGGTGCTGTGTCCTTAGAACAGACACTTCACTCTGTCCTCACTGGTGTTGTGTCCTTAGAACAGACACTTCACCCTGTCCTCACTGATGCTGTGTCCTTAGAACAGACACTTCACTCTGTCCTCACTGGTGCTGTGTCCTTAGAACAGACACTTCACTCTGTCCTCACTGGTGTTGTGTCCTTAGAACAGACACTTCACTCTGTCCTCACTGGTGCTGTGTCCTTAGAACAGACACTTCACTCTGTCCTCACTGGTGTTGTGTCCTTAGAACAGACACTTCACTCACTGCTGCTGTGTCCTTAGAACAGACACTTCACTCTGTCCTGACTGGTGTTGTGTCCTTAGAACAGACACTTCACTCTGTCCTCACTGGTGTTGTCCTTAGAACAGACACTTCACTCTGTCCTCACTGGTGCTGTGTCCTTAGAACTTCACTCTGTCCTGACTGGTGTTTTGTCCTTAGAACAGACACTTCACTCTGATTGTCTCCCTTGCTCCCTCTTTGCCTGTCAACGTGTGTGTGTGTGTGTGTGTGTGTGTGTGTGTGTGTGTGTGTGTTCGTCAAAGTGGATTTTTCTGCAGAATTCTACCAGGGACAAGTCTTTCACAGACAGAGTGGGTTCGTTTCAGTGCACTCCGTCCATTCTTCTTCCAGGAAGTCAGTCTCTTTTTTTTCTTTTTTTTTTTGTTTTTGTTTTTTTGTTTTGTCTTCTTCTTTTTCTTTGCGTAGGGAACTGGTTTCCACTTTATCATTCAGGGTCTGGAGGAGAGTTGGTAAAAAAAAAAAATTAATGATAATAATAATCATCATCATATAATTATACTACTACTACTAATAATAATAGTAGTAGTAGTAGTAGCAGTAGTAATGATGATGATGAATAAATAAATAAATAAATAAATCACCTGTTCATCGAGAGGTTGGAACCAGGGATCGTTGTGGCCAGGAACCAGAGGACAGGTAGACTGAGACAGGTGTGCGTCATGGAACACGTCACTTCCCGTCTGGTCATTGTGGGTCGTCAGGTGAAATAACCTCCTGACACTTCTGCAGTGTGTGTGTGTGTGGGTGTGTGCGCGCGCGCGCGTGTCTGCGTGCGTGCGTGTGTCTGATTGCTCTCTGCGACTGGGCTGTAATGTGTACTGCTATTTTTACCCCATCATTTAGGGAGTGAAACTTTTTAGGGGAGGGGGGTGAGGGGTGTAGGTTCATGCTGCATATGGTAACATTTCCAATACCCACGATTATAGGATCTTATGTCTGTAATATGTTACATGTGTGTACACATGATAGGGATCAAGGTACTACCAGATTTTGCATTATGTACGAGAGAGAGTGTGTGTGTGTGTGTGTGATGGGTGGCCAGACTGTTCCATTGCCAACTTTGGATCATCTGTGGTACAGCGTTTTGCAAAATTCACTGAACCAGATGCCAAGCTGTGATCAAGGCAGAAGATTTTCTTATCCCCTATTATATTATTTGTATTGTATTGTGTTGCAGTACTCTTTCTTTGTCACAACACATCGCTGTGTGAAATGGTTAACCTTCACAGGGAGAGAGGGTCACCACAGGAACACACCACTGCTCCTTACTTTTCATCTCTTTTCTGTGTGCAAGTAGTGTTTTTTTTAGGGGGGTGGGGTGGGGGGGATTTTTGTTTGTTTGTTGTTTTTACAATCAGAGATGATTTTTCAACATAATTTTTCCAGTAACAACCTTTCTGTCACCGTGGGTTCTTTTGCATGCTGCACATAGAATCTCAATTTGCCTCATCCCAATGACTACCACTCAGACCACCACTCAAGATCTAGTGGAACGGGGGTGGGGGTAAAAATCTGGTCTGTATATTACAGACTTGAACCTGTGCATGCTGGCTTCCTAATCAGGCGTATAACCACTGAGCTCCTTCTGAATAATGAATGTGTAAGTTGGTTCAGTGGCAAGGTCTATAATGTTTCAAGTGCAATTCAGTGTGGTTTAATTGTCACAAAGTCGAAACTTAAAAAGAAACTATTAATCTATGAGTGTTCTTTTTTGAAGCATGACATGCATTCAGTGTTGCATTTCTTTTTCTTGAACAGTGTATTCTGATCTGAGAGAACGCACAAAAATCATCTCTACTTGACCCATCAGGTGCCGACGCATGTTCTAAGATTCGAACACAGGACCTCAATTTTAAAGTCTAATACTGTAACTACTTGTCCATCATAGATGTGTGCATCTAAAAAAAAAAAAAGGTGAACACACACACACACAGCCCAGAGTGTTTTGATGCATATTCCTCACAAATCAATATGAAGCAAACCAAATTAGAGTACAAGTTTCTGACTTTATTTCTTGGACCATATCCAATGCGCACAGCAAACTGACTTGTAGAGCAGGATATACAAACAGTATAAAAAAACAAACAAACAAAAAAACAAAAACAAAA
Source organism: Babylonia areolata (assembly GCF_041734735.1). Lineage (NCBI taxonomy): Eukaryota > Metazoa > Mollusca > Gastropoda > Neogastropoda > Buccinidae > Babylonia > Babylonia areolata. The sequence goes on from NC_134901.1 coordinate 9,717,916, forward strand.
AAACAACTTTCAAAACAATTCTGCTTTCAGGAACAACTTGAAATGCATTCAGGTCACAAGGAATTAGTACAAGGATGTACAGAATCAATACAATATGAACACGGTATGGGCACAATATGCACTGATGGTCAGACAATATGCATGTTTGTGTGTGTGTGAGAGAGAGAGAGAGAGAGCATGCTTACGTGTACAATGTGTAAAGGGGTGTGTGTATACAAGGATGTGTGTCACTTTAAAAAACCATGTATCATCATCATCATCAACAACACATTCAATTCAGCTTTGGGTCAGGGCCAAAGCCAAGAAAATAAAACCACATAAAAAATAAAAAGAGGATAGAAACCTGGGTTATGGGGCATAGTAAAAGTCATGACTGCAACAACAAAACCCACAATACACCTCTGACATCACTACAACAACTAAACCCTTAATACACCTGACATCACTACAACAACTAAACCCTTAATACACCTCTGACATCACTACAACAACTAAACCCTTAATACACCTCTGACATCACTACAACAACTAAACCCTTAATACACCTCTGACGTGACTGCAACAACTAAACCCACAATACACCTCTGACATGACTGCAACTAAACCCACAACTGAACCCTTAATACACCTCTGACATGACTGCAACAACTAAACCCTTAATACACCTCTGACATGACTGCAACAACTAAACCCACAATACACCTCTGACATGACTGCAACAACAACTAAACCCACAATACACCTCTGACATGACTTCAACAACTGAACCCTTAATACACCTCTGACATCACTGTAACAACCCACAATACACCTCTGACATGACTACAACAACTAAACCCACAATACACCTCTGGCCTGGCCATTGGGCTACACTTCTGACCAGGTCAGGGTTACTGCTTAAGCGATCTTAGCAGCATTAAGTTTGCTAAGCGTTAAGAATTTTCCTAAGTCTATCCCAATTCCATAGACTTCATGACGTTATTATGCAACAATGCCAACGTCACTCATACAACTCAACCCAAAGGATTTAAAACTAAATAAATAAGAAATTGAAGAAAACATCTGGAAGAATAACACAATCCATATACAGCCAAACAAAATGGGGGAGGGAATGGCAACAGACATCATACAAGTTACAAGAGCCCAGTCACAAGGCCGGAGAGACTGAAGAAGTTCTAGAATAAACATCCACAAGCACTTGTACCATCGCTGAACCGTTACCAGTTCAGTGAATAAGGCAATATTGTATTATACAGTACTGGACTGGGAGGTGGGGGTGGGATATTACGCTCCAGTTACATCCTTCCATGGGTAGAGCAAATTGCCATTATCTGGCGCTATCCGTATTTGGTAGTTTGTTTTCTATTTCATATACTTTTTTTTTTTTTTTTTTTTTTTTTTATATCACTACTTTGTCTGATGACTGTGTTGAGTTTTCTGCAGAATTTTGTTTGCTGAGGAAGTTAACCCCTTGACTACTGATTGATGAGCTTGACAGTGAAGGACTGTCACCACACTGAGAAGAGAGCTTGGTCTCCGACTGAGGATAGGCGATATATAAGTATCCATATCCACCAATCAATTTCACTGCATCATGGGATAGTTTTATTTATCTGTTTTTGACATGTGTGTAAACAGTCTTTGTAATGACTAAGTGTTAAACCTCCATGTATCTACATTATTTGGTTTGTTTTTTTACTTGTTTGTGTGAGTAGTCTATGTAATGGCCAGGTTTTGATGCTTATATATCCTGCTCTTGTTTTGTAGCCTTGACTTGTATGAAAACAGTAAGTAATGACCCTATTTTGAATGTCCATGGTATATATACTCTTCTTACCATCATGTACAGTGATCCTGTTCGGAATATCCATGCATCCTTCGTACTTAATACTTTGTATGTAAACAGTCTACGTAATCACCCTGTTTTGGTTGCCTGTATGAGCAATAAACTTTAATGATGGCATTTCCTCAGCAACTGCACATGGTATCGTAAAAAAAAGAAAAATGCACATGGTATTGTAAACAGGAACCAAACCTGTTCATGATGGCAGAATACTAACCTTTCCACTCATTCCCTGGAGGGTGATGTACAGAGAAGGGTGAAAGGGTCAATTATTTGACAAAGCAGGAAAACTACTGTTTTGAACTCATGTCTTCTGTCCAATTTTCATAAAACTTATAACAGTGACTGACCGTACCTGATATAACTGCATGATCCCCACTGAAAGTCAAGGTCACAACATGGCATATGATACCAACAACTGGTATGTACAAAAAGATATCTTGGTCACAATCTTCAGTCAGCTTAGTTATGGTGAGAACAAATATCCTGTAGAGAGTGAAGGTCAGAGTTCAAGGCCACAGCATGACATGAAGGGGAAAGGAGCGGAAGTGTGACAGGTAGGAGGTTTTCAATACTTTTTTTTATCTTTAAAATTTTTTTTTACAGTGATTGGTTGGGGTCAAAAATGATTTCAAAAGTGAGACACAGATCAAAGTCACAACAGTGACATTATCAGTCTTGTTGCAAGAGATGCTTAAATACAGAGCCCCTTTTTTGACTCCATAATTCCTGTGTACAACTGTTTTCTACTGTGTTGTCAACAGATTTCTCTGTGAAAAATTCTGGCTCCCTTCCACAGGGAAAGTGTGCCATCCATACATTTTTTGTCTGCAATCATTTGTTTTACTGTCAATGGATTTTTCTACAGAATTTTGCCAGAGACAACCCTTTGGTTGCTGTGGATTCTTGTACATGTGCTAAGGGCATGTTGGACATGGGACCTCAGCTTATACATATGCTAAGGGCATGTTGGACATGGGACCTCAGCTTATACATGTGCGAGGGGCATGCTGGACATGAGACCTCAGCTTGTACATGTGCTAGGGGCATGTTGGACATGGGACCTCAGCTTGTACATGTGCTAGGGGCATGTTGGACATGGGACCTCAGCTTGTACATTTGCTAGGGGCATGTTGGACATGGGACCTCAGCATATACTCTCATCCGAAAGACTAGGTATTGCAAGCTAGGAATGGAGTTGAGTCATCTGCTTTTTAAGACTGGTGTTGGAGAAGGAAACTCTTGAGTTGGCATGCTATGACAAGCTGACTTAAGTTCCCCCCACACCCCCTCCAGAGTCATCTTTGTTTTCTTCTTCTTTTTTTTTTAATTAATGTTCTGCATAAAAAATAAATTTTTTACCCAAACTCTTTTGGAACATTTCCAGTTGGAGATGGGGCTATTTTGCTTGAAAAAAAAAAAAAAAAAAAATCTGCAGCATTTTTCTTCCCCATTTTCTTTCTTGAACAATTTCATATTCAATGAATTTTTTTTTTTTCACCAATGTCAACCACTCATAAATGACATGCATTTCATTTCTTCAGTTAATGACAGAGCTAAAGAGATAATTCCATGACCACTGCAGGACCAACGTCACCACAACTATGGAGAAAAACAAACACACAGCTCCAACATGCAGTCTCACACACTGATTTCATGACTGTCGAGTTCTCACACACTGATTACATGACTGTCAAGTTCTGTAGCTGTTGGAATGAAAGTTGATGTCACACATTCTCACCACACCTGCTACATCACATCACCAGGCCACAAAATGCAGGAGCGCAAGTTCACATCTAGATCGGAGCAAAACTTTCGGTTGGAAGAAACATTTCCACCCAAGGCAGCCCACACTGATCCAATTCAGGACAATTAATGACATTCAAGACATACCAACTTCCATGAAAGGTGTGAAAACTTCAAACGCCATTTCAGAAAATCCTCCTCCCTCTAGTATAATTTACTAATTGAGGGTCTTATCTTTGTTGAAATGACTTCACTTTGCATCAGAAGCATAACTAACCATGCTTTTTCATTATTAAAAAAAAAATCTGAATATATGATAAAAAGACAAAACACGAAGCCCTAATATTCCCCACACCACTGAGGACAGATACACAAAACAAGCGATCAACCATATCACCACCAGCACTGCCAAAAGAACATCACAAAAAGCATCACTCTTCACAAAGCACAACAGGGGTATTGAACCAGAAAGCAAACTGCAAAGCCTTTTGGTCTCTTCCCCCTCTTGGAGAAAGTGTTCAACAATTACATTCCACATTCATAAGTACAAGTACAAAAATGGCTTCACAATTATGTATGTTTAATCGTCACATAGACCCATACATCAGCCTCAACGGGTGAAAAAATATGTACACTGAACGGCATTTCATGATATCCACTGCAATGAAAACAAAAAGTACAGGAATGACTTGACAAACCGTACCTCCACAGCCCCACAAACAAAACACATTGCACAAACAAGGCATCACTCATGTCCATTTCAAAGAGGAAACAACATTTTAAACCACCTCCAGATTTTTTTTTATAACTAACACCACCAGACAATTTATTCATATCCTTCCCAAAGGTGCTGCCCTCTTGGCATGCCTTCAAAAGGAGCGGCACAGAATGAGTAGGACTCAGTTCAACAGTGAAGAGATGGTACAGGGTGTCTTGACAAGTCCACCAACACTTCAAGCCAGACAACAGCAGTGTTCATTCTCCTCTGGACTAAAAGTCTTTGGTTAAAACTTTGTATCCCGAGAAGTCATTTATCTGGTTGCCTCCCTTGGACCGAGTATGGTTAATTCTGTTCTGCTGAAGGGTTCAGTTTCGCTTTCTAAACCAGTTGATTTTTCACGTGCCTTCAGCTTTTTGGCTTTCGCCTCTATGTTGATCACCAATGTTTTCATGAGAACCGACCGTATTTTTGTTTTTGATGAATGGAGTGTGGCTTCAACAGTGCTCTCAACTGTTGAAGATCTCGTCCACAAAAAAACTGCAATGGAACTGCATTGATGGGGTACAGAGTAAATCCACTGACCAGGACCCCAGCAGTGTGTTCCACTGCCACACAGGGGGTCATCCACTTCATGGATGCATCTTTGTGGGGGATGGGTGAAGCAGCAAAGGGGGGGGGGGCTCAAAATCTTTTTTGTGTGTGTATTTTTCATGCTCAGGTTTCCAGACCAACACTGCAGATGTCTTTATCTCTCAGCCTCGTGGACACCAGAATGTATGATGAGATAACAGCCTTGTCAAAATGTCCAGAACCTAAATGGACCCCCATAGCAGCATCTTCATTACCCTCATCAAAATTCATCATCACTGAAAAATAGAAAACAAAATGTCTGAAATTCTGGGCCACACACACACACACAGTGTCATCAGCATGCAGTGGTCTTGCCCAGTTGTATCCACACCTTATCTCTGAAGATGTCTTGCAGGAATGCTGCAGATCCATCGTTGACAGTGAGTGTTCAGTGATCTGTTCTCGCTTCACGTCGACCTCCAAGTGTGTGGAAGTTGGTCAGTTTCCCTCCTCTGCCTCACTCCCTCTGCTCTTCAACTCCAGAAATTTTGTTCATACTCAGAAAAAAAGAAAAAAAACTTTAGTAATTTTACCTACTTCCACATCCAAGACTCTACCCGCCAAACCCAAACTATTTCCATAAATACAAACCAACCAGCAAATACATAAATAAAGAACTAAATGTCCATCTGTTTCGTCTATACGTTGTTTTTTTTTAAAAAAAAAAAAAAAAAAAAAGTTGAAATAAACAGTCGGACACAAAGAGGACAAGCGATACAGTGACAGTGAGACAAAAGAGGTCCCAGCTGTGTGGACGACGCATCAACACACCCCCAGCCCCACACCACCACGACACTGAAGGCGGCCTGAGGAATGACACAGCGCAGGTCAGACAACACGTGTTGCCCACAGCCGTTGGTTGACACAGGCTGACCGCCCATCAAGTCCCTGTGTTCCTCCCTCTGTCCATACAGCATGGTGGTCAGTCACCACCACTGTGCCACCCATCATCACCCCCACCCCTCCACCACCTTTACTTCACAGGGAAGGTGCTGACCCCGCCCCGAGCCGCCACCCAGGCTGTGAAAATGTCCCTGGAAAAACACACAAAAAAAACCCCCACCATATGTCAGTGATATTCTGACTGCAACAATAACTGAACAAACATGTCAAATAATGCTTCTTGATCACATCAACCTACCAAGTAAATTTTTCTTGTTTGTATGATTTTATACACCACAGTATTCACTACAACAAGTACCAAACACAAGAAAAATACTCTGGACACAACTTACCATGGTCTGCAACAGCAAACAAGTGTAAGATACTCTGAATACATCAACCAACTTGTCTGATTGCACCCACCCAATAAGTAAAAGTAACATTCATTATTTCTGTACTTGGATTTGTGTTTTGCAACCATCTTAACATATTCAGGTACAAGGGCAATATCACATTTCCATATAAATACCAGGGTTGGGCTGGCAAGCGATTTGAATAATGGTGTCACATCTATCTTTGTTCTTTAGCTGAAGAAAATGAGTGAACATGTTTTCATTAAAAATCATCAAGTGGGTTCATACGGTCATAAAAGATAAGGAAAAGTCTGAAGAAGCTTAGGGTGTAAACTTCATTTTGTCCCCAGAGGAAAAAAAAATATTAAGATATTTTTGCATTGTTTTCTCCAAGGGGAGAGGGGGGTTAAGAAGAGTTGAAACTTGTTTTAGGAATCAAACAGTATTCTTGCAAATTCTGTTGTTCAGACTATTGTACTTTCATTTTCGGTCAAAATCACTCAGAATTATTTCCTTTGATGTTCTTCATCCAGATGTTTGCACCCAAACCAAATCCTGTTTTTCAAGGCAGCCCTCCCTTCACCATCTTCTCGCCTTTCATACATTCTTAATTGTGCATTCCCCACTGAATCTTATGAGACACTTTCTCCAGTATTTCATTTATCATTCTTACCCTAACTCTTATCTGCATGATTAAAGCTGTTAGCCTCCATTCTGAAAAAAAGGGTAAGTCACATGCAAGTGTTTGTTTTAAAAGATTCAAAATCCCAAAGCCCTGTTTTAACAGGTTAAAGATCATAAAGCCCTGTTTTAACAGATTAAAGATCCCAAAGGCCTGTTTTAACAGGTTAAAGATCCCAAAGCCTTTCAGGGCCATCAGGGCAGAACATTCATACCCACTGTGTCCAGGGCTTGACACAGCAAGGTGGGGCCCAGTCCTCTCTGTGCACTGCTCTAACGCTTCACAACCAGTCAGGTACCCATTCACTGACACCTGGGTGGAGTGAGGAAAATCAGAGTACGGCGCCTTTCCCAAGGACATAACACCACACAGAAATGGGGCTTTGAACCTTGATCACTGGTCAACACTGGCTTAGGATTCCAGCACCGACATGACTGCCCCACAGTGCCTCCTGTGTGTGCTGTCAGTGTGACGACGGGCGCAATAGCCGAGTGGTTAAAGCGTTGGACTTTCAGTCTGAGGGTCCCGGGTTCGAATCACGGTGACGGCACCTGGTGGGTAAAGGGTGGAGATTTCCCAGGTCAACATATGTGCAGACCTGCTTAGTGCCTGAACCCCCTTCGTGTGTAAACGCATGCAGAAGATCTAATACGCACGTCAAAGATCCTGTAATCCATGTCGGTGTTCGGTGGGTTATGGAAACAAGAACATACCCAGCATGCACACCCCGGAAAGCGGAGTATGGCTGCCTACATGGCGGGGTAAAAACGGTCATGCACGTAAAAGCCCACTTGTGTACATGCGAGTGAACGTGGGAGTTGCAGTCCACGAATGAAGAAGAAGTCAGTGTGACTCATAAGCAGTTTTCAGTAAATACTCAGTCTGGAAATTCCGTCCCAACTGGATCTTAAAAGTTTGAAAAACTCTGTGCCCTTGTTTGAGTGCGAACCCCAAGAAAAAAGCGCTGACTATGTGTGTCCTACCTGCAGTGTGTGACGACACACTCGTTGCTGCAGTACTCAGCGTCCCAGGCCGGGTTCTCCACGGCCATGTTCTGACAGCCGTCCCTCACACACAGCACGTGCAGGTTGGTGGGTGACTGGAACATCATGTCACTGTTCACACTGTTGCCATGCCATGCTTGTTCTCTGTGTGTGTGTGTGTGTGTGAGTGAGTGAGTTGAGTTGTGTGTGAGTTGAGTTGTGTTGTGTGTGAGTGAGTTGAGTTGAGGCGTGTGTGTGTGAGTGAGTTGAATGAGTGTGAGTTGTGTGTGTGTGAGTGAGTTGAATTGCTAGAGAGTGAGTGCGAGCGAGTTGAGTTGAGAGTGAGTGTGTGTGTGTGAGTGAGTTGAGAGTGAGTGTGTGTGTGTGTGAGTGAGTTGAGTTGAGAGAGACAGAGTGTGTGTGTGAGATTATTAGATGGATAAAACAATATTATAAAGGGGCTGGAGGAGAAGTGAAGGTGGGGTGATGGATGGGCGGAAGGAGAGGGAATGATGGTTAAAGAACACATGTATGTTTAACCATGCACACCTACCTGTGTGTGATGTGTCTATCCTCTCTGTGTAATTGTGTGTGTGAGGCATATCTTGCACTTTTTTGATCTGCAGTCTGTAGGGTGGTCAGATTTATCCTTACTAATGCATATCACCACATGCTGCTGTATGTCAGTGTGTATTATTGCTGGTCTATCATTTGATGTTAGGCTCTTTAGTCCACAGTGTGAGAAGTTAGTTCCATGTAAGCACTGTGAATTCAGACATGCGTAAATACATCCATTATTTCATGCTAAAAACACTCCCAAAACAGAAATCAAAGAAATAATCAATACACGCACAAAGGTAAGTATCACACTGAATCAAAATTTCATCCTGTAACCCCAACTAAGGAATGGACAATAGACAATGATAGCAATACATTCACTGCTTTTGATGAAGAAAACATTAAAACTCAACTCAGTAAACTCATTTGGGTATTTAACAAATAATGAAAAATATTCTGCATGAAACTGGTGATGATATAAAGAGGAACACATCAAATAACCATCTCTTCCTTCTTTACAAATTTTCCCAACTTTAAACACTCCCCTCCCTACTCTGAATAAATCACATACATCACCAAGCACTGGGGGCAGCCCAATAGACTAAAAGTCTGAAAGCCTAACACTGAGTGCATGAACTTGGACAGACCAAAACCTGACCACACTGCATCAAAAGCACGCCACTGAAGTGAGTGGATATTCCATTTCTTACAGCTGTGTACACATTTACGAAGTACAACAACCAGTTCAGACAGACTGTCAAGACAACATTCAGACAAGGAGAAACAAACGTAGTGCTGATAAATTCATCAAAGTGTTTTAAGGCTCTGTGTGTGTGTAATAGTAACATCTTATCTGACCTATCATGTTAGAAAATCTTGAACAGTCATGATCAGCCACTCACCCTGCTGCGCCCAAAGCATTCAGAGCTTTTGAGCTACCATCTTGTGTACAAGTGCTTATTGGATAAAATGAAAAGTTTGCGCTTTCGGACTACAAAAATGCAGTTCCATCTGTTACCATTGGAAATGTTTTATATGACTATCTGAAATAGTTCAGAGTTTAATCTGGAACCCCACTGGTTCTTTGTTTTAATTTTACTGGCTGACTATTTCATTTGTTTTACTTTGTAACTGATCTTTCTTTGTACACAAACTAACAACAGAGGAATAGGGAAAGTAGTGATGACATGAGGCAAGGGTGGGAATGCGGTGGATTATAAAATCACAGAGGTGTGACAGATGTTAAACAAAAGAAGGAACAAAGTACCTGGTGCATGGAGTTCGGAGGGAAGACTCCACTGTCATGGGCAGCAGACAGTACCGGGTCCATCTGGGGCTGCTGTGAGGGAGACAACTCTGGCTGGTTGTACGATGGCACAGTCATCTCCCCTTGGTTCATTCCTGCATTGCTGTACTGGGGTGGTGACTGGTGCATCATGGGTTGTTGCACCGTCTGTTGGGATACATTGAAACACATAAACCATGACAGATAACCTACAATAATGAACCATGACAAATATTTGTATAATTTCCAGTGGATAAACTACCGAGGCAACCATGTATCTGTTCTGTATTGTCCATGTGTTCTGTGTGGCTTATTCAGGATTAAAGAGGCTATGCCAGTCTTGAATAAAAGCTAATTTGTGTTTGCACATTTCTTCTGTCTTTGCTGCTGTGTGCACATGTCAAATAATTGGTATAAGGACAGGCCCAGCGCTTCCTTTTTCGAGGAAGTGTCTGGGTTTGTTCCAATGTATCTTTTATTTATCTGTGTGCTAGCTGAATCGGTAGCGTAAGCATCACTGACCTGAAGTTGTGTACCTTGTGTAATGGAGACAGTTACCGCTCTTTACTACTTGTTAATCATATCGTCTCCTGGCCTCATTATTTGTATAATTTCCATGACAAATAACCTACAATATAGATAGATATATCTTATATCAATTTTATATACATTTCAATGAATAAACCATGACAAATAACCTACAATAGTGAATACACATAATAATAAATAAAATCAATAACTGTGCAAGACAAGAGTCTTGTCAGTGACTGTTGAGAAAACGTTCCTGCGTTCTATAAAAGCTTGGTCACTGTGGAATACCAGGTTACAGTCAACGGAATCCAGGAGGAATCCCACAGAACGCATCTACTGGGGACGTCTCAACTCTTCCATTTTCTACCTGCTTTTTTTTCTTGTTTTTTTCTTTCAGATTTTGGCCAGCAAAAAAGTTTTCCACCTTTTCCTACCACCACCAGCAAAGAAACTGACACAAATAAAGACTACAATCACAGACAATAAAACAGCAACTGAAAAAAAAAGCCACAATCTTTGAACTTTTGACATTTACAAATGTGTATGTATGCATTAAAAATCATTTAATTATTTGAGGATTTTCCAGATTATCAGCAACATATATATATATATATATATATACTGACAGTGTCAATTCAGACCACACTGTCAAATGCAAAATTGGTATGTATAATAACCCAAAATGATATTATGCTCAATGCTCTGTCTGTTGTTTTTTTAAAAGAAAGTGAAAGTAAAAAAGAAAGGTATGTGTAAACAGTAATAATGAATGCTTAAGTAACAGTAATAAAAAAAAAATATACATATGAAGAAGAAATACCACACACTAACATGTATAGAAATTAGACAATATTTCAAATACAGTAATAACAACAGTAGTTCTAAGGATCATCATAGAGCACAAATGCACACACACACACACGCACACACACACACACAGGTGCAAACACAAACACACAAAATCACATGCTTATGTGCACAGGCACGTATACACACTAAATAACTGCACAGGCGTGCATGCCCACACATGCACACTGTAAGAAAAAAAAAAAGAACAGCTGATCACTTCTCGGCCCAACAAATCAGCCAATCCATTAATTCCCAAACCTGTTGCTGCATCTGCATCTGTTGCTGCTGCAAGTGCTGCTGTTGCTGCATCTGCATGCTGGCCATGGTGGTGGGTGGCTGGGTGTGGGGGGGGCTGAGCGTGATGTTCTGGACGCTGGGCGGGGAGGGGGATTTCTCAACCGCCGCTGGTGCACTGCTCGCTTCCTCCGCCGCCGACTGCCCCACGACCGGAAATGAAAACATCAATATTACATGGCAGAAACAATACCCCGCTGTCGTCAGCTACTGCCGATCAACTAACAAACGTTTCCATTTCAGCTGATGAATGTCTGCAGAATTTGTCGTTTCACTCACGCAAATGTGTACACAGACTATAAATGCGACAGACTGAGTGACGTTAATGTTTTATAAATGAAAGAATGTTTTTTATCATTTGCATTTAAAAAACAACATGTTAACCAGTAGTTTTCACCCAATTCCTGTTTAAAGGAGGAGAAGGAGAAGAACAATGAGAGGCATGTGATGACTAAGTTATGGTGATAAAACTAAGGAGAGGCATGTGATGACTAGGTTATGGTGATAAAACCAATGACAGGCATGTGATGACTAAGTTATGGTGATAAAACCAATGAGAGGCATGTGATGACTAAGTTATGGTGATAAAACCAATGAGAGGCATGTGATGACTAAGTTATGGCGATAAAACCAATGAGAGGCATGTGATGACAAAGTTATGGTGATAAAACCAATGAGAGGCATGTGATGACTAAGTTATGGTGATAAAACCAATGAGAGGCATGTGATGACTAAGTTATGGTGATAAAACTAAGAAGAGGCATGTGATGACTAAGTTATGGCGATAAAACTAAGGAGAGGCATGTGATGACTAAATTATGGCGATAAAACCAATGAGAGGCATGTGATGACTAAGTTATGGCGATAAAACTAAGGAGAGGCATGTGATGACTAAGTTATGGCGATAAAACCAATGAGAGGCATGTGATGACTAAATTATGGCGATAAAACCAATGAGAAGAACAATGAGAGACATGTGATGACTAAATTATGGCGATAAAACCAAACAGTACTGCTGAGTTAATCAAACTGACCAATGGGATAAAGTCTGTTAAAAACTGTGGATTGCGAATAAGACTCCATTTGATAAGAAATGCTAATCTTTCTTATCACAGGTTCTTCTCAAGGAGCTGTGACCAATGGAAATATCAGTGCAGGTGAAAGCAAAAGCTAGAAGAAGTCATGAGTACTGTTCAGCAGAGAAAGCAAAGAGAGGCAGAGATGTGAGCACAGAGCGGGTCAAGGACATTCACAAAAAAGGGTCACAGGTCAGGAGAAGAAAAAAGATGGACACACAGAGGTACATAAGGTTCTTCAGTATACACACAACACACGCATCCACACACGACATGCACCCCCACAAAACAGGCATCACACACAGGTGTGTCTCTCTCACCTGGGACACCTGACTGGCCCTGTAAGCAGCCAGCTGTTTGAGGTACTCCTTTTTGGCCACCTCCGTTCTCTTCTTGTACACCTGCAAAACACCCGACCCTCATATTTTTTCCATGGAGGAGATAGGAGATCCTTTCAGGCAGGCATGTGCTCAGGAATACCTGTGACCCACCCACACCCAGCAATACCTACATGTACTTCATTCAGCACCAGTCAATCAGACCTCCAGGTACGACCCTCAACACAATGGAGATGAATACAACGGGCGCAATAGCCGAATGGTTAAAGCGTTGGACTTTCAATCTGAGGGTCCCGGGTTCGAATCACGGTGACGGCGCCTGGTGGGTAAAGGGTGGAGATTTTTACGATATGTGCAGACCTGCTAGTGCCTGAACCCCCTTCGTGTGTATATGCAAGCAGAAGATCAAATACACATGTTAAAGATCCTGTAATCCATGTCAGCGTTTGGTGGGTTATGGAAACAAGAACATACCCAGCATGCACACCCCCGAAAACGGAGTATGGCTGCCTACATGGCGGGGTAAAAACGGTCATACATGTAAAAGCCCACTCATGTGCATACGAGTGAACGCAGAAGAAGGAGATGAATACTACTTTCTTCTTCACAGGATTCCCGTGGATGTGACCAAACAAAGTTCCCAATTTATACCACACCCACCTTCCACCTTCAAATACCTTTTCTCCTCTGATATCACTCTTAGTATATAGATGCAAGATTGAGAACAACAACAACAACAACAACAACAACACACACACACACACAACTCATCTATTTCATGATATTCTGCACAACCTGGGCTTATATCTTATATGTATTGTCTAATGGGTTTTTTAACCTTTAGGTTTCATGACAAAAATTCTATTCACACACACACACTTGGGCTCTTTTTAAACCTTCAGATTTAATGACATTAAAGTATTCTCTTGGCAGTCACACACACTTGATGTCTTCTAAACATTTAGATTTCATAACATTTAAGTATTCTGTTCACACACACTTGATGTCTTTTAAACCATTAAGTTTATTGACAATAAAGTATTCTATTCACACTCACACATAGTTGATGTCTTTTAAACCTTTAGATTTCATGACATTGAAGTATTCTATTGACACACTCACACACTTTTTTTCACTGGCACTGTACCCATCTCCAGCCTCAAGCCTCACCTCTTTCTGCGTGGGGTCAAGACCGTCCCACATGGACGCCACAATCCTCGACACCTCTCCAAAACTGGCACTGGGGTTCTGTCCCTTGATGGCCGACTGGGTGTCTCGGAAAAACAAGGAGTATGCCGACACTGGTCTGTGAAATGACAAACACCAATCAATCAGTTACTGGTCTGTGAAATGACAAACACCAGTCAATCAATTACTGGTCTGGGAAATGACAAACACTTATCAATAATTGGTCTGTGAAATGACAAACACTAATCAATAACTGGTCTGTGAAATGACAAACACCAGTCAATCAGTTATTTCACAAACACCAGTCAGTCAGTTACTGGTCTGTGAAATGACAAACACCAGTCAATCAGTTACTGGTCTGTGAAACGACGAACACCAGTCAATCAGTTACTGGTCTGTGAAATGACAAACACCAGTCAATCAGTTCCTGGTCTGTGAAATGACAAACACCAGTCAATCAGTTACTGGTCTGTGAAATGACAAACACCAATCAATCAGTTACTGGTCTGTGAAATGACAAACACCAGTCAATTACTGGTCTGTGAAATGACAAACACCAGTCAATCAATTACTGGTCTGTGAAATGACAAACACCAGTCAATCAATTACTGGTCTGTGAAATGGCAAACACCAATCAATCAGTTACTGGTCTGTGAAATGACAAACACCAATCAATCAGTTACTGGTCTGTGAAATGACAAACGCTAATCAATCAATAATTGGTCTAAGAAAATCAGATCATGCTACTTATAGCCCAGCCAAATGCAAAAGGCCATTTCAGGGCTGATCACCCAAAGTGGTCTGTGGAATGAAGAACACCAATCAATCAATCTGTGAAGTGACAATACCAATCAATTATCTGTTATGTAAAAATGCCAATCAAACTGTGAAAGGATGAACATTGATCAACACACACTGTCTGTCTCTCTCTAACCTCACTCACTCTCATACACACACACCTCACTCATTCACACTCTCACACACACACACACACACAGTCACCACTCACTTCTGGGGCTCATTAGGATCCTTCTTCTTCTTCTTCTTGCCACCTCGCTGGCGTTTGACGGGACTGGCAGTTGGCTTGGGAGGTGGTGTGACCTCCTTGGGCTCTGCAGGAGCACTGACCACCATCGTCACCCCTGCTGCCGCCCGCTTCAGGTTCACCAGCTGGAAATGGAAATGAACGACTGAATGGATAGACTGGGGAGGGTGATGGATGGTGGAACAGAATGCATAGACTGGGGAGGACGGATGGTGGAACAGAATGGATAGACTGAGGACGGCGGATGGATGGAATGGATAAACTGGGGAGGGTGGATGAATGATGGAACAGAATGGATAGACTGAGGAGGATGAATGGATGGTGGAACACAATGGATAGACTGGGGAGGGTGGAACAGAATGGACAGACTGAGGATGGATGGTGGAACAGAATGGATAGACTGAGGATGGATGGTGGAACAGAATGGATAGACTGAGGATGGATGGTGGAACAGAATGGATAGACCGGGGAGGGTGGATGGATGGTGGAACAGAATGGATAGACTGAGGAGGATGAATGGATGGTGGAACAGAATGGATAGACCGGGGAGGATGGATGGATGGTGGAACAGAATGGATAGACTGGGGAGGATGGATGGTGGAACAGAATGGATAGATTGTGGATGGTGGAACAGAATGGATAGACTGGGGAGGATGGATGGATGGTGGAACAGAATGGATAGACTGAGGAGGATGAATGGATGGTGGAACAGAATGGATAGACTGGGGAAGATGGATGGTGGAACAGAATGGATAGATTGTGGATGGTGGAACAGAATGGATAGACTGGGGAGGATGGATGGATGGTGGAACAGAATGGATAGACTGAGGAGGATGGTGGAACAGAATGGACAGATTGGGGAGGATGGATGGATGGTAGAACAGAATGGATAGACTGGGGAGGATGAATGGATGGTGGAACAGAATGGACAGACTGAGGAGGATGGATGGATGGTGGAACAGAATGGACAGACTGAGGAGGATGGATGGATGGTGGAACAGAATGGATAGACTGGGGAGGGTGGATGGTGAAACTGAATGGATAGACTGGGGAGGGTGGATGGATGGTGGAACAGAATGGATAGACTGGGGAGGATGGATGGTGGAAAGAATGGATAGATTGTGGATGGTGGAACAGAATGGACAGACTGAGGAGGATGGATGGTGGAACAGAATGGATAGATTGTGGATGGTGGAACAGAATGGACAGACTGAGGAGGATGGATGGTGGAACAGAATGGATAGACTGGGGAGGATGAATGGATGGTGGAACAGAATGGACAGATTGGGGAGGATGGATGGATGGTGGAACAGAATGGACAGATTGGGGAGGATGGATGGATGGTGGAACAGAATGGATAGACTGGGGAGGGTGGATGGATGGTGGAACAGAATGGATAGACTGGGGAGGGTGGATGGATGGTGGAACAGAATGGATAGAGTGGGGATGGATGGTGGAACAGAATGGATAGACTGAGGATGGATGGTGGAACAGAATGGATAGACTGAGGAAGATGGATGGTGGAACAAAATGGATAGATTGAGGAGTATGGATGGTGGAACAGAATGGATAGACTGGGGAGGGTGGATGGATGGTGGAACAGAATGGATAGACTGGGGAGGGTGGATGGATGGTGGAACAGAATGGATAGACTGGGGAGGGTGGATGGATGGTGGAACTGAATGGATAGACTGAGGAGGATTGATGGTGGAACTGAAAGACTAATAGATACACCAGGGACTGATACATTTTGTGCATTGTATGTGTGTTGAGGTGTGTGTGTATGTGTGTGTGTGTGTGTGTGTGTATAGAGGTGTGTGTTATGAGTGATGTTACACACTGTTTTCAAAACAAGTGGTTTTGGTGAGTTTTACTGTAACACTTTAATTGTAGTCCTGTGTCTAATTCACACCAGACGCATTGTTAAATGCACTAAGAGCCGCAGGTAAGTGCTATATAAATGCTAATCATTATCATCATTTATCGTATGGATGGATCTGCACAGTGTGCAATGTGCGGTGTTCCAACAGACATGACCAAACTCAATTCCAGACCTCCTCCAGGCCAGACTGAAAACCTTTCACACTACACACAAAGCCTTTTTTTAAATCCTCTTCAACAACGCTGACAAAAAAGATCAGTGTTTATCCTGGTGTCCATATTAAATTTTCTCTCTTTTTTTTCTAAATGAATTAAGCTTTGTTTAATAGTATTAGTCAAGGGTTTTATCAAAATTTCAAGACTTTTCCAGACCCCTGGAGGACAAAACATATTTTTCAAAGACTTTTCCAGCACTGGAAATGGTTCTCCAATTTTTCCTAAACTTTTTCAGTCATGGAAATGGTTCTCTGATTTTTCCAGACTTTTCCAGCCATGGAAATGGTTCTCCAATTTTTCCAAAACTTTTCCAGCCATGGAAATGGTTCTCCAATTTTTCTAGACTTTTTCAGCCATGGAAATGGTTCTCTGATTTTTCCAAAACTTTTCCAGCCATGGAAATGGTTCTCTGATTTTTCCAAAACTTTTCCAGCCATGGAAATGGTTCTCCAATTTTTCCAGACTTTTTCAGCACTGGAAATGGTTCTCTGATTTTTCCAAAACTTTTCCAGCCATGGAAATGGTTCTCTGATTTTTCCAGACTTTTTCAGCACTGGAAATGGTTCTCTGATTTTTCCAGACTTTTTCAGCCATGGAAATGGTTCTCTGATTTTTCCAGACTTTTTCAGCACTGGAAATGGTTCTCTGATTTTTCCAGACTTTTTCAGCCATGGAAATGGTTCTCTGATTTTTCCATGACTTTTCCAAGCTTCCGTGACTCCTGCACCAACCTTGAGTTTCACCTGTCAACATACAATGGAGATGTATTTGGTGGGTTCAATGGATCATAACTTCTTCAATTCCTCCTCAAAAGGGCAGTAGTTATCAGATAGAAATTCTTTTTTTTTTTTTTAATTATTTTAAAAAAAAGAAGAAAAACCGTAAAGCTGTTTTGTTCTTCTAAAGAAAACATTCTATATAATATGCATGCATGAAGCATGATACCTGAAATACATTTGGACCTTTTTCTTCATTTTCTTTAGTCAAAACTTGAGACACAACACAACTCTGTAGTACATCCCACTGCTTGCATTATTTCACCAATCTGAACACATCAGAAACAAAATCAATAAAACATTAAAAAAATCTCCCTTTCTGACTCTCATGCATGCGTGTGTGTGTGTGTGCTCTCTCTCTCTCTCTCTCTCTCTCTCTCTCTCACATACAAACACACACTGCAAAAGCTATTGCAGAAAAGACCTCATCCCCTTGTTTTGAATTCATTTTCTCTGCTTTTAGAGATAACAGCAGTGGCTGGGGTATGTTTACTTCTCATTCTGATTGAAGCCAGCTGCATGTTATCTCTGCATCAACACAGGGCTGGAGGTAAATAAGCCCTTCATTCGGCCACACAGGTCTCAAACAACCTTCCATGTTTTCACTTCAAAAACTTACATTACTGTGTTAATGTGAGGGGTTTATTTTCTGGTAAAAGGACACGGAGATGGAATATTTGTCAACTGCATTAAAAAGTGTTCTGTGTGTGTGTGTGTGAACATGCATGTCTGTGATGTTTATGTTGCTGACCACATCTTTGTGTCAACATGTACAGGGGCTGCCACACATACTCAGCTGCTGAGGACAGCATGTATGCAAATTGCATGTAAATGAGTTAAAGCTCTCTCCTGAATTTGCATCACAAAAAAATGTGAATAAAATGAATCGACAAACCAACTACTCAACCAGTAAAATTACAACAGAGAGTCAGTGGGGATCCTAATTAAACTATTTCAAACACAAATCAATTGTCATATATAAAACATTTCCAATGGAAGCAGATAGAACTGTAGATTTTGAAAATGAATTTGGTAAAAAAAATGTTTTCAGTTGTTCACATTCACAAATGATATGCATTGGGGGTAGTTGCATTACCACAAATGCAAGTCACTGTAGAAGTACATTTTGATTTATATCATCCAGTTGTAGTCAGTATATTAGACTGATTAACCTTCTCCAGCTGTAATGTCCTTTTGTTTTGAAAGAATTTTTATAGCATTGTGAATATTCATTGCACCTGTTTTTGCACAACCAACCACCCCCTCATTGATGTTTTAGAAATGTCAAGACGAATAAGTACCTATAGTCGTGAGGGAGTGGATAGACTGTCCTCATTTAGGGAAACCAAGGTTTGATTTTAAACTTTTCTTGGCAATACTTCATTTTGGACTGTTGTACTTCTCAAGACATACTTTGCTGATGCAAGTTTCATCTGATCTTCAAAGGGTAATATTCAATTTTCTGTGTATTTTTTTAAGTTGAAGCATGAACTGGATCACCAAAGCAAGCTTATGTGCTTTATTAGCCACACCTTGTAATTTTTTTCAACATGTACTTTGGTGCAGAAAAGAATATCTGTTGTGCTAAGGTAGGGGTGTGTGTGTGTGTGTGTGTGTGTGTGAAATGCACAACCACCCCCACTCCCCCCACACCCACACCCACACCCACACACATATATGATGGGGAGAAATAAAGAGAGACAAGAGAGGGAGAAACAGAGATGACAGGGATAACAAAGATGACAGGGAGAAACAAAGACAGGTGAGATGGATAACAACGAGAGAGAGAAGAGAGAATCAGTGACGGACGGGGGACAAGACAAGAAAAGACAAGACAAAATCTTTATTATCAAGAGTAATAGATAAACAAGTGACATGCTTTTTTTAGAAACAAATAGAGGCGATAGGGATAACAAAGTAAGACAAGGGAGAAACAAAGAGAGACAAGAGGGATAACAAAGTGAGACAAGGGAGAAACAAAGAGAGACAAGAGGGATAACAAAGTGAGACAAGGGAGGAACAAAGAGAGGCAATAGGGATAAGAAAGTGAGACAAGGGAGGAACAAAGAGAGGCAATAGGGATAACAAAGTGAGACAAGGGAGGAACAAAGAGAGACATGAGGGATAACAAAGTGAGACAAGGGAGGAACAAAGAGAGGCAATAGGGATAACAAAGTAAGACAAGGGAGAAACAAAGAGAGACAAGAGGGATAACAAAGTGAGACAAGGGAGAAACAAAGAGAGACAAGAGGGATAACAAAGTGAGACAAGGGAGAAACAAAGAGAGGCAAGAGGATAACAAAGTTAGACAAGGGAGGAACAAAGAGAGGCAAGAGGGATAACAAAGTGAGACAAGAGAGGAACAAAGAGAGGCAAGAGGGATAACAAAGTGAGACAAGGGAGAAACAAAGAGAGGCAAGAGGGACAGTTTCAGTTTCAGTAGCTCAAGGAGGCGTCACTGCGTTCGGACATATCCATATACGCTACACCACATCTGCCAAGCAGATGCCTGACCAGCAGCGTAGGAACCCAACGCGCTTAGTCAGGCCTTGAGGGAAAGAAAAAAAAGTGAATAAATAATAGATAAGCTTACACAAATAAATAAATAAATAAATAATAACTATAATGTTAAACAAACAAACAAACAAACAAATAAAAAAATTATTATTACAATAGGCACAACAAAGTAAGACAAGGGAGAAACAAAGAGAGGCAAGAGGGATAACAAAGTGAGACATGGGAGGAACAAAGAGAGGTGAGAGGGATAACAAAGTGAGACATGGGAGAAACAAAGAGACGCAAGAGGGATAACAAAGTAAGACAAGGGAGAAACAAAGAGAGGCAAGAGGGATAACAAAGTGAGACATGGGAGGAACAAAGAGAGGCGAGAGGGACAACAAAGTGAGACATGGGAGGAACAAAGAGAGACAAGAGGGATAACAAAGTGAGACATCGGAGGAACAAAGAGAGGCGAGAGGGATAACAAAGTGAGACAAGGGAGGAACAAAGAGAGGCAAGAGGGATAACAAAGTGAGACAAGGGAGGAACAAAGAGAGGCGAGAGGGATAACAAAGTAAGACAAGGGAGGAACAAAGAGAGGCAAGAGGGATAACAAAGAAAGACAAGGGAGGAACAAAGAGAGACAAGGGAGGAACAAAGAGAGACAAGAGGGATAACAAAGTGAGACAAGGGAGGAACAAAGAGAGACAAGGGAGAAACAAAGAGAGGCAAGAGGGATAACAAAGTAAGACAAGGGAGGAACAAAGAGAGGTGAGAGGGATAACAAAGTGAGACAAGGGAGGAACAAAGAGAGGTGAGAGGGATAACAAAGTAAGACAAAGGGGGAACAAAGAGAGGCAAGAGGGATAACAAAGTGAGACAAGGTAGAAACAAAGAGATGAGATGGATAACAGAGAGAGAGAAGAGAGAAACGAAGAGAGATGATAGAATCAAAGATACTTGAGGGAGAAACAAAGAAACAGACAAGATGGAGAAACAATGAGGGACAGCAAAGTAAAGAATGACAAGGGAGGAGGAGGAGAGAGAGAGAGAGAAAGCGACACTCCACTCCCAGTATCCTCTGACTGCCACATATCAATTATCAATAATTCAGTTACTGTCCCAATTTGCAATCCAAATGACTCGTTTCTGGCATAAGAGCTCAGAACTACAGTAATAGGTCACAGCCTTGCCGGACTACAACTTCTGGCCTATTTTTCTCACATGTGTGCATGAGAGAGATAGAGAGAGAGAGAGAGAGTGTGTGTGTGTGTGGATGCAAGAACATCCCAGGTCTGTGTATGTGTGCCTGCATGAGCGGTGCAAGCATACATACAGGTTTTTGTGTCACTGTGTGTGTGTGCACATGAGTGCGTGTGCATACTTACGTTTCCATGTATAAAATGTGTGAATATGTGAGAGAAAGAGGAGAGAAGAAAAACAACGACAAAAGTTGGTGGGGTGGGATGGTGACGCTTTGCTAGCAGCATGATTATCCAGCAGGTGAGAAGAGCCCGTGTTGTGATTTAAGTCATACACAAACTGGATTCCCCACCCCCACCCCCCTGACTTTCTGTCTCTCAAAGGGAAAGCCTTTGTAGAAAGGGAATCTGAGCAACATTCTCAAAGACGCTTCAGGGAAGTGAATGACTTCCAAAACTTTGGCCCCAGTCTTCCCATCTCAGTCCACATTATGTGCAGCTCTGGAGGAGAAGAAATCCCCTAACGACATACCTGTGGTGGGATTCCAACCCACATCCTCCACCCATAAGTCCACATCACTAACCACTTTGCCAAGGCAGCTGACATCATGTCTCCCTCCTTGCTTCACATTAAACCATAAACCCAGTTTCTGTGTGCAGCATGCACAGAGCGCATGTAAAAGAACCCACAGCAACAATAGGGTTGCCCCTGGCAAAACTCTGAAGAAAAATCTACTTTGACAGTAAGTTAAACAGATCCACTTGCAAACAGAAAAACAGTGGTGCTGCACTGCGGTGACTCACTCCTCACAGGGACAGCAGCCTGAATTTCACACAGAGAAAAACTGTTGTGACCAAAAGAAATTAGTACAGTTCAGTACAATACCATCACACCAATTGCTTAGAATCACAGATCTCTCAGCATACACAAAGAACAGTGGCCTTGTCTGGAGCCAGATAGACACAACAGCACAGGCTAGGGGGGCTATGAAGTTCGCTTATTTACAAGACGGCCTATACCCCCGAAGGGGTGAAAGGCCTTAGTTGTGTTCATGATACGGCTGTCAGCATGTCCCATGTGCTAATTTGTGCTAACTTCCTGTAAAACCAGTTTCATTCCATTTCCTTTGTCTTTCTTCTTTTCTTTGTTCTTAATTACTCTCTGTTCATGTTTTCATCTATGCACTGGACATAATAAGATGAAGAGTCCTCAGAGCAGCAGAGAACATTATCAATCAACAGTGTTCACCCCTAATGATAACAAATGGGGAAAAAAAAAAGGAGGAAAAAGAAGTCCAAATCAAGTAGTAATTAACAAGTCCTCACCCACCCCCACCCCTCCCCATAACCACTCCCCCCTCAAAAAAACAAACAAACAAAACAAACAAAAAAATCAGACAAGCAGACACATAAACACAACAATGACACCACCCCCTTCAAACCCTCCCCCACCCCCCACCCCACCCCCAAGTCGTGGAAAAGATCAATCAATATTAGGTTACATCAGTTAATGCCGGCCATTCAGAGAGGGCGATAAAGACCCCTGTGTGAAGCAGAGGAAACAGAGACTGAAACAACAGGGAAAGACACAAAGAGACAGAGGGAAAGAGAGGAAAAAATCAATACAACAAGGCCCCCCTGCTGAATGTGGGCAATTGTCTCATGTTGCCATTAGAAAAACCAATCTTCTAATGTCAACATGAGGCAGGGCCATTTTTCTGAACGTGCCGACATCAAAATGATTCAGCTGCAAAATGTCAACAAAATGAGGATCCATCAATGGCGATTAACAGCCCGAGTGAGTGAGTGAGTAAGAGACAGGCTGTGTGTGTGTGTGTGTGTGTGTGTGTGTGTGTGTGTGTGTGTGTGTGTGTGTGTGTGTGTGAGTGAATGAGGAGGAAACAAGCAGGAATGACAATAAAATCAGTGATAAACGAGGTAAAGATTGAAGAGATTGCGCAGCACAGACAGATGGCTACACACACACACACACACACACACACACACACTTTATGATCGCACACAGACAAGAGTGAAAAGGAAGCACGGAGAGATAATAAATATCCTGTTCTTTCTTCTCTTGAATAATACATCATAACACAGAGAGAGAGAGAGAGAGAGAGAGAGAGAGACAGATCAATATCGTTCTCTATAATTATCATACATCAACAGGCCAAACATTCTGGCATAAACTTTTCACAGGCAGATGTGTAACAATGCTGAAATAAATAAATGAAAACAAACTTAAACATGACAAGGGGAAGTGAAGAAGGGGACAAAAATAGAAAGAACGAAAAGAAAAGAAAAAAGGCAAGCAAAGGTAGTGTGGGAACATCCGCCAATGTTTTCCTGACAGGCTCTCCCCCCCACCCACCCCCCACCCCCGCCCCCTTTCCCTCTCTCCCTCTTTCTCTCATCATCACCACTCTTCACATGATAAACAGTCATTTCTGTTGGTATGTGTTGATCCCTGATGTCTGTGTCTGTCACGATATGTCTACTGATGTCTGCCACGATATGTCTGTCACGATATGTCTACTGATGTCTGTGTCTGTCACGATATGTCTACTGATGTCTGTCACTGTTTTTACTGATGTGTGGTACCACATACACCATCTGCTACCTCTTTCTATGACTCTTTCCACACAGACACAGGTCTTCAACACTACACCCCATCTTGCTCTTTACGAACAGCTTCAGATCAATTCTCTTTTCATGTTCTAAGAATCAAACTGTCCACAATCAGCTCCTTTAAAGATTAAAAACAAATAGAATTAAGGGGAGGAAAACATTTCTCTTTTTTTTTGCCAATGAAAAAACATTCCCTGCGGATTTTTTTTTTCGCCGGGAAACAAAATGACTCCCCTCAATTTAGTATACCACTCAATATTGTTAAATCAATAAAGTAAAAGTAATAATAATGGTAATGATAAGGAGAAGAAAAAAAAAGCTGACAAATCAAAATCACTCACACACCCCCCACCCCTCCTATAATTTAGTGCCTTAACTTGTGCTCTTGAAAAACGTTGTCTCCGTTTTTGCCCATTTCCCATCTGCCCCCCCCCCCCACCCCCATCCCACCTCCACTCCTACCATCCCTTCTCTCCATTCTTCCCCAAACTCCAGACCCCCCCTCACCCCCCACACCCGACCCCCCAACCTCTTTTAAAACAAAATAAACTGCACTAAACCGTCTCCACAACCGCAAGTTTTGCCGAGGGGGAGAGGACCAATCGAGCCATTTCTAACGACCCAATACCCTATTGTGACCACATGGCGCACGTACTGACATGCTTGGCTGCCTGCTGTCACGCATGGAGTCTTCCCTGCAGTGTGCTGCTTGCAGTCCCCCACTAACCACCCCACCACCCTACCCCACGTCCTCCCCAAACTCTCTCCTGAGTTCACCCCTATTACCCAACCTTTCTTCTTTTTTACCTTTTTTTTTTCTTTTTGTTTCTTTTTTTAATTTTTTTTTTTTTTTTTTGTACGCACCTCTATCAACTTAACGTAAACGCTGCGCCAGGTAAGGGCGTATGGGTGGGTGGATGTGTGGGAGAGGGGGGGAAGAGAGGAGTGAAGGTGAGAGTTGGAGGAGGGGGGAGGGGGGGCGCGGAACTGTGTGGGGAAGTTTTCATGCAACAGTGGAGTCCATCATGTCTCTTGTAACCTCACCTCTCTTCTCTTTCCTTTTCAGCCGACTCCACACACCTCCCTCCTCTCTTCCCTCCCCTTTGGTTGCACTTTAAAATGATAATAACAATATCAATAATAAAGTACTCTGGAGAGGGTTCGTTTTCAACAGCTGTTTCGTCGGACCCGGAGTGGGGAGTGTTGGGTCGGGGGGGGGGGGGGGGGGGGAAGGGGGAAGAACTCTTTTCACACTACGCCGAAAGGGTATGCAGTTCCCACCCCTACCCTTTTTCCTTTTTCTTTTCTTTTTTTTTTTTTTTTTTTCCATATAAAGAGGTAGAGTTGAGATTAACGACCTACCGGCGTGACGCCCTCAAGGTATATCAAGAGAAAGAAGACTCCTTGATAAAGGTTCACCCCAGTCCTTGAGACAAGAGGCTTTGTGGTACTGTTTGCTGCCAGCCCGTCGGTTTGAAAACCAGCTGAGCGTTTGAACAGTTTCTTGTCCGTTGCCATGTGGCATCTGTCTGTGTGTCTCTGTTTGTGTCTGTGTCTACGTGTGTGTCTGTGTCTGTGTCTGCGTGCATGCGCTAAACTTTCGTTACAAAAATTAGAGAGTGCGCGTTGACTGTCTACTGCTCGGTCACCATGTGACTAAAAGTTTAGGGTGTGGGTTGGGGGGGGGGGGGGGGGGGGCGTGTGCACTGAGACCCCGGCAGTTGACCTTCCAGGGCGAATGCGAATGGGTCGTTAAAAACAAAATAAAAAAAAAAAAAAGAAAGAAAGAAAGTATAAAAAACAAAACAAAACAAAAAAACCCACCTCCAACTCATCAGGCGTCACCAAGTTGTGAGGAAATTCGGTTGGGGGTGGAGGGAAGGTGAAATTTGTGTGTGTGTGTGTGTGTGTGAAGGAGGGAGTGGGGGTGCGGGAGGGCAAGGAGTGGGGGTGCGGGGGGGGCACGGACTTGTAAGCATTTTTTAAGCATTATATGTTGGTGGATGGGGATGGGAGGGAGAGAGGGCAGGGATAGGCTGCTTGTCGCTGGTTTGAGTCGCAACTTTTTTTTTTCTTCAAAAATCACATAAAAACATCACTGTTAATAATGACATCAAATAGTTTTCACAACTAGTACGTCATTAACTTCACCACCACTTTGTGTGTGTGTGTGTGTGTGTGTGTGTGTGTGCTCATGTTCCATTTATACAAATTCGTTAAAGTATCATTCCCAAAAATGTGTCCTGCTTTCGTTTATTTTAACATCAAAACTGTACAGTCGGAGTTGCTTTCGGTTAGTCTTCTTCTTCTGTCATTCAACTTGTCCATGTAATATTCATAGAACAGATCGAGTTTCAAACGACAATAAATACCCTTGATCAAAATATGAAAACTTTCCAAATCATTCTAAAAACTAAAAGACTAAGTTTACTCCGACCGCGCGTTGTGAATATTATATGGACAGGCACACATCATGACAGAAGCACCCCCCACCCCCTCCCGTTCTAATCACACAGCTAAATGAACAGACTACATACTGAACACACACACGCCTCAATCCCAGCCTTTTTTTTTTAACGCTGCCAACACCCCCTCTACCCACAAAAAATGTCCTCTCCAGCACCAACACCCCCTCCACCCTTTTTTTTTTTTTTTTTTTTTTTTAAAGCAGCTATGTATCTTCCGCCCTCTTGGTTGTGTAGAAGGAGTGAAATGGGGTGGCCACGTTAATCCCGCACACCCCATCATTTGGGAGGGGAGAGTAGGAGGCGATGATCACAAGCCCTCACATGTAGGGGCGTGGCCTGCCGCCAACCCAACCCGCCCATCACCCCAAGTTCGTTTTGTCAGCTTGGGGCCCCGTCACCTGCATTTTCAACAACCAGCACCGCCAGTACTTAATGCCTATTGGCTGAGCCCGTCACTCACATTCGGGGCGTGGATTTTGACGGGTGAGATTTGTCTTTGCAAAGTAGCTCTGCCAAATAACAGGAATTTGGGTGGTAACGGTGTGTGTGTGTGTCTCTCTGTCTGTGTGTGTGTGTGTGTGTGCACGCGGTGGATGTTGTGGTCTGACTGTCCACTGCTGTACAAACAGCACGTGCAAGCTTCTTTTTTTTTTCTTAATCTTTTTATTCTTATTTTAGTTTTTAATATACAATTCTGCAACTTGCAAAATGCTTTGTTACTTTCCACAGACCTATAGTTCTGAAAGTGGTGCAATCATATCCAACCTCGTTTGTCACTTTCACTCCAACCCCCACACCCCTCCATTTGAGTGTGTGTGTGTGTGTGTGTGTGTGTGTGTGTGTGTGTGTGTGTGTGTGTGTGTGTGTGTGAATTTCCCACTGAACCTACTGATGAGGCCAACACAATATTTCTCATTTGAAACTGATAGTATTTCACAGTAATGAATTCAGACAAGAAAGAGCAAAACAAGAAGATTTGTAATTACACTGAGTACTACCGAACTCTGTAACAGTAACAATGGTCGATTTAACTTTAAAAGTCTTTACAGTGTAAAAACAACAACAATTAAAAACCTACCAATTACCCTCTCTACCCCTCCCATCATCAGTTTAAGTCTCGTATTCCTCTCTCCCTGTCCTGTCCCACCTGCCTAACGTTCATAAAAACTGTCATTAAAAAAATTATGAACCTGCCAGGTATGACTGAGAGTTAAATCCCCGCGGAAATCAAACGCTGCTTGTCTTACCGTTCTCGATATTTATTTATTTATTTACCTATCGATTTATCGATTTATTTTGGCGCGCGCGCGAGCGAGCGTGTGTGTGTGTGTGTGTGTGAAAGAGAACGCCAGTTTTACACTCTTCACATATCCATGGTGAGAAAAACATTAACAAGACGACGCTCCTGAAGGGAAGGGAAAAAAACGAAGATTCAACGAATCTTCATGACATTAAATGGTACAACACGACTTCATGAATACATCACTACATCGCTTATCTGTTATACGACTGGTGCAATAACAACAGCAAAACGACTGAAGGAAAAACCTCTGACAAATTTCCTTCAAATTAGCTTGGATAAGGAAGCGACATGAGAATGTCGAACACTTTCTTTTACACTGCCCAAATTACAACAATATAAGACAGAACACAATTGCTACTCTCCCTGTGAATAGTACAAACTTAAATACTTTATTACGAGGTGACCCAGTTACTAGTTCCCTTGAGAATGAACACATATTCTTGACTGTGCAAGACTTTGTCGGACTATCAAAAAGATTCAAGACTTTAAAGATACACAATGAAATATTATCTGCAGTAATATATCAAATTTATTATGATGAATGGCCCCGATTTCACTCTGTAATCTCTCTCTCTCTCTCTCTCTCCCCCCAGTACATTACTCCTTAGGTGATGTTCACCTTCCAGTGTATTATTATTGTTGTTACTATGTTAGTATTACCATTAATAATATTGTTGTTGTTGTTGTTGTTGTTGTCAGTGGTTGTGCGGTAATAGTAGTTTTGTTGTTGTTGTTGTTTTTCTTGTTTAGTTTAGTTTTGTCTTGCACTCCAACTTTCTTTTCATTATCAAATAATGTGTGTATTTTCGCCATTGCGTTTGTGTATTGCTTGTTACATAATTATGAACGAGCACGATACAGAAGCTCAGGCTTATTGTTGCTCAAGTTTTCTTATTGGAACGCAGTATTTCACCTTGTTTCTTGATATTAAAAAAATGTTTTAAACCGACATGAGAATGTCATGGCTGAGAGGCTTCGTCATCCTCACCAGCCGTTGTGGAGGGGAGCGAGAGGCGGGTGAGGGGGCGGGGGCGGGGGGTTCGCTCGGTAATCAGACACCTACATGGGGACACGGCAGTACGTCACTTGGACCAGCAGGGTGTTAGCTTTGAGAAGAACTTGTCGGGGAAGAGAAGGGTGGAGAAAGGGTTTGGAAGGAATGTTATCACAGTGCCAGCACAGAAAACAACTGGGATGAACAGACTGTTTCTGGCTGTCTCTAGTTTGACGGTATAGTTGCGTGTAGCAGGGTGTGTTTATGTCAGTCTCCACAACCTCTGCAGAAAGAGTGCGTAGTGTGATTTAGTTTCCTACGGTGGATGTTGGAACACGACGACTACCACACAAAATTGAAACCATATCCTTTTCAGCAACGAACACGACGAACTACCACCCAATCTCCTATTCAGCGCGCGCGCGCGCACACACACACACACACACACACACACACACACAAGCTTCCCTCCAAACTGAAAAGATTGCCCTGTTGTCACATGAAAACCATAACCCTCTTTCTCTCTCCCCTTCTATTTTGATGATGATCGTTACTCTCCTCCTATTTCTTCATTCAGACCCCACTTCACCTGCCCGACAGCGATAAAAACCATCATGAAAATCCCTGAGTCTCCCAGGTTTAACTCCCGAATTATCCTTTTCAAACTGAATGCTCGTTTTATTCCTTTCATATCTTTACAAATAGTAAACTTGAAGTGGAGACGTATATCTAGACAATTTAGAATTTCGTCCTTAAGCAAACATCTGTTACCTCTTCCAGAGCTGACTAAGTACAACACTTTTGGAAAAAGTCCAGCGAATATCATTTTAAGGCCTGTTGGTCTTGGAAGTGACGAACATCAAGAGAGTGCTAGGTTTCGTCACCTTGACCAGCCATTGTCGACTGGGGCGAGAAGCTACTGGGGGTTCGCTCGGTAATCCAACACCCAGAGGAAGAACGGCCTTGCTCCACTTAGACCAGCAGGAGATAGACTTTCACGGGTACTTCAGGGAGGCTTAGAGGAAATGTTACCAAATTGCTAACACATGCCCAATGGAAATGTCCTAACTTACGCATGGAGCGTTTCCAACGATTGTGTGTGTCTTTTTATTGTTTGATGTTCAGCTGCGGGTACGAGGTGTATTTTTTCTCCCTTTTTTTATCTCTATATTGACCTCTGGTTTGAACATCTGGCTTGTTTTTGATTTGTTTGTTTTTTTCTGTGTGAGATGTACGTATACATACCATCCCCACCATCAAACTTATAAGCACTGCTTCAGCAAAAAAAAAAAAAATAAACATTATGCGCACATGAGCACCCACACACATCGATTCTGTAAAAATAAAATACAAATGTCTTGCATAAGTGTGCACTCACACACACACACACATTCGAAATTATCACAGGCACACATACAACATAGGTCGATCTAAAACATTCACCGGAGTATTTTTTTAAGAAAAAAAAACAACATTGCCATCCCTCTCTTCCATTATTTCCTTTGCTCTCCTCTCTCGTCCTTCATAAACTGTCTCAACTGCCTGATGGTAATAAAAGCTATTGTGAATTAAAACATCCACAGCCTGAAAGACACAACTCGAGTTAAACCCAAGCATGAAACATATGATGTTCCACGAGGGTTTCATCATATTTTATGATGTCTTTCCCAAAGGGAATGTCAGTCATTATGCTCTTCATGTCTCTACAGCCAGGGGGGAAAACTGAGAGGCAATGCTAATAAAAGCAATTAAAAACCTCTTTGAGCAATCGACTGGAATAACAGTCATGGAAAACATCTGACAAATATTCTTCAACGCAGCTTGGATACGATAGCAAAGAACGTGAGAATGTCACGGTTGAGAGGTTTGGTCGCTCTCACCAGCCGTTGTGGAGAGAGGCGAGAGGCAGGGGGGGGGGGGTTCGCTCGGTAATCAGACACCTACAGGGTGACAAGGCAGAGCGTCACTTGAACCAGCAGGAGATAAACTTCGATGATAACTTGTGAGGGAAATGTTATAAAACTGCCACAACAGAAATAATGGGGACGTCCCTATGTTACGGGGGCGTTTCTCGCTGCGTCTCTTTTTGTTGCTCGATGACATGGCACAACTGATGGTACCGCCAGGGTGTCTTTTCTTTTGGGATTTACTCTCTCCAATGTGTGTTTGCACACCCAACACCATGACCACCTCCAACCAAGCATGCACACACACAGAGGACCACACACACACACACGCACACGCACACGCACACACACATAAAGTGGAAGGAAGATAAAATGCAAGGAGTTTAGAGTCAAGACATTTAGAGTGCTCAGAGTAATAGCACACACACACACACACACACACACACACACACAACCACCAAAAACCAAAACCCACCTGCGCCAAAGGCAGACTGTCATCGCTATCCTCGCTGCTCTCCCTGCCAGGCGAGGACGTGTGGGAACCCCCGGTGCCAGTCTGGGCCCCCGTGGACCCTATGGACTGGAACCCCAGCTGACTGGCCACCTGACTCTGGTTGATGGTTGTCAACGGCCGCTGCTGCTGCATAGGCATTGCCTGGGGAGGGGGCATCTGCATGGCCGACGTTTCCATCATGGGTTCGGTCTGGGACGTCAGCATGTCCTCGAAGAGGGACCTGCCCTGGGGGGCCGGCATCCCCCCCAGAGCCTCCCCCTCGCCCATGGCTGTCAGGCTGTTGGACAGGCTGATGTCCGGCACATCAAAGTTCTGCGGGGGGAACTTGGGCGCCAACGAGTCCAGCGGGGCAGAGGACACACCAGGCACTAACCCCCCGCTGCAGTTGGCCACGCCCAGCCCCATGGAGGGGTCCATGGAGGGGGTCAAGGTCATGGGGCCCAAGGGCTGGTGGTGTGCCAGCTGGGAATACATGTGGTCCTGCTGGTGTTGTGCCGGCTGCTGCTGCTGTTGCTGCTGCTGCTGTTGTTGTTGGGAAGAGGCTGGGGACGTGTCACTGTCACTGCTCATGGTATACGAGTTCATGTGGAAGTCGTTCTCCACGAAACTGGAAGGAGCGTGGAACTGTCAAACACACACACACCATGTTTATCAGCCTCGCAAAATGTAAAATATTGTTGTAAGAAAAGAGTTTGGAAAGAGACAAACAGATAGAGACAGCCACGTAGAAAAATACGGACAGATAAAGGGCTAGAAATCATCAAATGAAGTTGTCGGATAGTATTATATATAGAGAGAGAAGGGTGCGGTGGGGTTTAAAGTTTTTATATAGCTTTTTACATTCTTTGGGGCTGTGGATTCATCCACCGTGTCTCGGAATTGGCACAGGAAGGAGGGGCCCAATTCTTTCCTTCTGCCGTCTAACCTTCCCCAACCGAAGTTAGGTACCTATTCACACCTGGCTGGAGATGGGAAAATCGGAGTAAAGTGCCTTTCCAAAGGACACAACAGCTTGCCGAAACGGGGCCTCCAACCCTGGTCACTGGTGAACGTGGGATCAGAAAATCGACGGGTGACGGACTGTGCCACAGCGGCTCCATCACTGTGACAAGTCATCCTCTGATCTGGTGAAACACTGGATCAGTAGCACGACGCCTAACCGATTCTGCCACGACAGCTCCGGAATATAACCAACAGTCCTGAAAGCAGTGAGCCAGCACTGGAGTTTTCCACACCTTCGGCATGGATACACAGGCATCATGAAGGCATGGCGATTGTAACTGGCACAGTTATCCATCAAGAAAAAAACACAAAAAACACCACAAACAAATCATGAAAAAAAAGGTGGGAAAGGAACACATAAAAAGATTACACTCCCCTCAACCCCACATTCATCCCTCGCCTTCCCCTCCTCTCCATCCCTCCTCCCCCATTTTTTGAAACACAGCTGGGTGGTAAAGGAAGGTTATTCATCTTCAACAAAATACACACTTTGATGTTTTACTGTTACTGACTGTCCCAGTCCTTCTGACAGGGGGATACAAGTACATTTTCAAGAGATAAAAGATCCATAAATGCTACTGATCACTATGACATGGTTATAAAATGCCGGGTATTGGTTTGATTATTTCCATGGTGTTTAGTTGATTGTGTAATTTATATACAAAATAAAACAGTGGTCGACCCAAGCAAGTCCGGGTAAAAAAAAAAAAAATAATAATAAAATCAAACAAAGTGTAAATATTATCAACACATGCACAATTAACGCAAATACAGAAAGTACGACTAACATGAAACAGCTGATTGCATCTGTCAGCTCGACCATCCATAATGGATGAACTATCTTACATACACATTCAACAAAGTACAGTGAGTCTATGACAGATTAAACTGCATGCATGTAAGTCCGTCACGAAGAACTGTTGAAACCACGCTCGCAAACGGCATGAGAATAGAGCACGCACCAGTACATCACGCGACACATCCACTCGTCAAGGGTGATCTCAAGTCGAACTATTGGGTCACAGAGACACAAGAGATCACGACAGGCAGCGGAACTGGCTTTTCGGGCGGACCGCTGTGTGTTCCCAAAGATCCCACAACAGATCACACACATCACGCACTATCCAGATCAGCCAGGCCAACCATCCGGCAAACCTCTCACCCACCCTACCCTGCCATCAGCAACCCCTTCCTCTCGCTTCACGGCACTGGAACTGGGGGATGGGGGAGGATTTTTTTTTTTTTTTTTTTTTTTTTTTTTTAAAGGAGGAGGAGGAACGCGGGCCCAGTCCTCTCCTCCCCCACCCTAAGTCAGGTAACCCATCTACACCTGGGTGGAGTGAGGAAAATCGGAAGAAAGTGCCTTTCCCAAGAACACCACGTTATGCCGAAACGGGGCCTCTAACCCTGGCTGGATCAGAAAAACGTCTAACGGACTCCGCTACAGCAGCCCCATCACTGTGACAAGTCATTCTCTATCACTGTGCTACTACCTTCAGTCACACACGCCTGTACTGTCCGCTTCTTCGTAAAGAAGAAAATGAAGAAAGCTGAACTTCCCCCCCCCTCCCCCCTCCCTTATTCCCATTGAAAATATACCCACGTGTTCCGAATCTTGGCGTATCCATTCTGCTTGACAAAGTGATGAAGATAAAAAAAAACCAGTTGGGCTTCACTTTTCACGAGTGAGCGCACAGTTGCAAGAACAGAAGCCGACCTTTTTTCCCCTCACCAACAAACGAAACTGCCGGCTCCCCTAAACTTGGGTGGGGGGTTAAGCCGCAAGCTATGGTCTGAGTGCATGCTGTGCTCGCGCTCAGCGCGTGCCTGTGAGTGGTACACACAGACGGCGCGAGGACAGCACGCCATTGGCTGGCGACAAATCAAACGTCTCGACGGCCTGAAAGGGACTTCGCGTGCATGGCTGGAGGAGATTTGGTGGTTGTTGAAAACACACACACACACACACACAGACCAGCCGTACATTCTCTCCTGTTTTCAAAAGGGTCCACGTGTTTTCCCCCCCTTTCACCTTGAATCATTATTAACCTCAGTGAAAGCGGGTTCGATGCTGTCACTCAACCGATTCTTGTACGCTGACGTGAAGTATATTATAGACATTGTAGTTAGGTGTTCTGACTCTGATTAATCGGAAATCCATTGAACAGAATGGATAGGTGGTTGAGGGAGGAAACGGACTACAGAGAACGAGTTCACTGTTTAATTCCTGCAAACAACAGGTCTTTCTCCAAATTCTACCATTCTGTCCAGTTCAAAACGATGTTCCCAACACACACACACACACACGAAACACGGGAAAAGAAACAAGGGAACAGTGGTTACGTACTATTTCGTTACTATGGCGACAGACAG
Organism: Babylonia areolata; assembly: GCF_041734735.1. Classification (NCBI taxonomy): domain Eukaryota; kingdom Metazoa; phylum Mollusca; class Gastropoda; order Neogastropoda; family Buccinidae; genus Babylonia; species Babylonia areolata. Next base: position 9,752,686 of record NC_134901.1, read on the forward strand.
AACGACCTGGCAAACAAGAGCTCCACACTTAGAGGTGCTGAAACTAAAATAATAACAATCATAGAATAGAACAGATTATGTCTTTATCACCAAGTGCACCGGGGTCACAAGGAATATTGGAGGGGATAGTACAAAACAAGGTACGAACATAAATCGAAAATCATACACGAACACAGATACAGTAGAAATTAGGATACATACAAGTGCATATCAATACAAAAACTTGTGCATACTCACACATGCACGTACTGCACACACACACACACACACACACACACACACACACACACACACACACACACACGTTTGAACACGCGCACGTTTGAATAATAATAATAATGATGATGATGATGATAATAATAATAATACTCCTACTATTACTAATAATAATAATCAATAAAAATCTGGAGAGAAAGAAATATAAGAAATGATTTTTTATAGGTAGTTTAACGAAGAAAAGGGAAAAAAGAAGTGCGAGCAGACAGAAAAAAGTCATCTACAGATTGCACGCTCACGGAGTACACCGCACACAGTGCATAAAAAAACAAGAGAGGCAAGGCCTTCAAGACTCACTTGTGATACATTTTTTTTTTAAATTCCAAGCTTTTTATGTATTGAGTATAATTTCAAAATGTTAATGTTTAAGATGAGAAAGATCAGTTTAAAGCAAATTAAGTCCCCTAGCATTAATTACAGAGTAATTTCCCTTTTTTACTATCTGCACCAAAACGTTTGCAAAATAAATAAAGCTTCCATGCTCAGCAAAAGAAGTTCCTGTTTGAACAAAAAATGATAACAATGACTGCTCTTGTTGTTGGGTCAGAATATCAGATCAAAGTGCCAAGTTTAGAGAATACAAAAAATATAAACATAACAGTAAATGCAGTTTGCATATAATTAGGCTTCTTTTTTTTCTTTTCTTTTTTTTTGGTGCCCATCCCAGAGGTGCAATATTGTTTTAAACAAGATGATTGGAAAGAACTGAATTTTTCCTATTTTTATGCCTAATTTGGTGTCAACTGACAAAGTATTTGCAGAGAAAATGTCAATGTTAAAGTTTACCACGGACACACACACACACACACACACACACAGAGAGAGAGAGGGAGAGAGAGAGAGACAACCGAACACCGGGTTAAAACATAGACTCACTTTGTTTACACAATAATAAAAAGGACAATAAAAATAGAAATGAAATACAACAAAACATAAAAAATATATAAAAGAATAGATTTTTATAATAATAATCATCATCATCATCATCACCAAGACAGTGCATCGAAGTTAATGTATGTCAGAAGGAAACTGTTTATAGAATGTAAGGCTCTCCTCGTAGGATATCCTACACAGTGCAACAAACAAACAACAACAGCAATCATAAACAATGATAATATCAATAATAATTATAATAAAGGCGGAGCTATGATGTTGACGTATGTCAGAAGACAAACCAATCTCGACAAACCATTGGAGCAAACAGAGGGAGGTTGGGACAGAGAGAGGGAGAGAGATGGTGATGTTGATGTAAAAACTGGGATGGGGAGAATATCGGAGTTGTGTAAAAAAAATAAAATAAAATAAAAAGAGGCGGATGAGGGGTAGGATAACAAAGTGTGAATGAGAACAATGGTGTGTGTGTGTGGGAGGGGGGGTGGAGGGATGGGGGGGTACTGAGGGGGGGAGGCCACAGAGAGGGGCGGGAGATGGGGGGTGGGGGGTGGGGGAGAGATATCAAAACAGTGACGAAACAATTCTGTTCAGGCTTTTGTTTGCCTTCGGGAACAAAAACCAAACACGCACGCACGCACGCACGCCGCGCGCGCACACACAAACACGCTGAGCTGCGACTGTGCACACAGTCTGTCTGTCTCTCTCTCCCTGCACACACACACACACACACACACACACACTTCTTTATATCATTTTTCTCTCACACGCGTGCGTGTGCATATAGTGTCTGTGTGTGTGTGTGTGTGTGTGTGTCTGTGTGTGTGTGTCTGTCTGTCTGTGCGCGCGTGCGCGCGCGTTTTTCCCTCCCTGCATCCCAAGAGGAGGAGGTGAGAAAAACTGACAGGAGGGTGGAAGGAAGGGGTGCAGGGGGGGGCGGGGGGGGGGGGGGGGGGGGCGCAGGCGGGCGGGGGGGGGGAGGGGGGAGAGAAGGAATGAAGGGTCTCATTTTTTGACACAGACAGACCGACCAGCCCATCTGTCCCTGTTTTAATTACGTCCCACTTGACCAATCTCTCTCTCTCTCTCTCTCTCCCCCAAAACCCTACTTTTTTTTTTTCCTTCCGACAAAAAAAAAAAAAAAAAAAAAGAACACACGAACCCCCCCCCCCCCCCCTTGTGTTCTTCCCCCCTCCCTCCACCCCCCCCCCCTTCCCTTGTCTCTCGTTCCGCCCCGTTGATTGCAGTGAAAGAATTACTGCTGCTGCTCAGGTCCTTTGCAGCTTGCAATGGTTGGGAAGGAGACAGGGGGTGGGGGTTAGGGGGGTGCGGCAGGGAAGGAGGGGGGATGGAGGGAGGGGGTGCGGCAGGGAAGGAGGGATGGGGCGTGGGAGGGGTGTGTGCGTGTGTGGGGGGTGGGGGTTGGGGGGGGGGGGGGGGGCTCGATTAATGCATATTTGGACGTCCCTTTCATTAGCGCTGAGACGGGAAGAAGGGAAGTTAAAAAAATAAAAAATAAAAAATGGGGGGGGGGGGGGGGGGAAGGGGGGGACGGATGGGAAGGGGAGGCTTTCTTTCCGCCGCCGTCATTTCTCAAACGTCTGACTTCTCTCCCAACTCAACGGGGGCAGTTTTACTGCCGTTATTGATGGTTCGTTTAGACTCCCAATGTCCGTCTTTCTCTGCCGGCAAAGATTTTCTGATTAAAGGAAAAAAAAAAAAAAGAGGAGGGGTGGGGGGTGGGGGCGTGATTGTGGTACGGAGGAGGAGGAGGAGGAGAGACGTTTCCAGACTGACTGACTGTTAATTAATTGAGTATAGCTCTGCTTTTTTTTTTTTTTTTTTCTTTTTTTTTTTTTTAAATCCCAAAATGGTTGGGAAAGGAAATAGGGGTATAAAAGGAGCACAAACTAAACATCATCCCCAAAATGCAGCTAAATAAATGAGCAAAAAATGCACACAGACTAATCACAATAATCGAAAACCTACACTGCTGATATACAGACTACTTCCATATTCGCTCATTTTCCAATTGAACTGTATTATAATATTCAACATAAATCAGTATAATCAACCCTTTTCTGAACTGTGGTTAAGCGATGCTTACGTGATACTGAGAACTACGAAAGTTTGCCGGTTCGAACTCCCAACAGATCATACATTCATTGAAGCACGGTTTTCCACCCGTCAACGCCGTTTCTGAAGAGACTTGTGATGAGCGAATGGGAAGTATATGGACACATATACAGCGCCTATCCTCGGTCGGAGACCATGCTCCAAGCGCTTTACAAACACGGGAGTCATTTTCACAACGGGCTGCCTACCTGGGTAGAGCTGGACCGACAGCTGCCATTGGGCGCTCATCATTCGTTTCCTGGGTATGTTCTTGCTGGGTATGTTCTTGTTTCCATAACCCACCGTACGCTGACATATATTACAGGAGTTCAATGTGCGTATTTGATTTTCTGCGTGCGAATACACACGAAGGGGATTCAGGCACTAACAGGTCTGCACATAATTATGCAGACCTGGAGACCTGAAAAATCCCCACCACTGAACTCGCCTTTCAAAAAAAAACTAACAGTCTTTTTCGTAAATTTCAGAATTTCTTTTTAAATAAGCTGTGACAGCCTTTTTCATAATGTTGTTCACGTGTCCTGACGAATCGTGTTGGAAGCTGTCAGGGGATATAAACCTCTGTGAACCTCTGGACCCTGGCTGACGCCCACAGCACAGTGCACATCCATACCACTGTACCTCTAACCACCACGGACCTTCAAAGCCTCACCAACTTTCTGCCCATGAGAGAGCAACACCACACAATCACTGTCTGAGTGCACGTGCCAGCTGTCTGGCCAGTCAGTCGCTCTATGTCTTTTCTGGCAACGTCGGGTCTGGGAAAAGGTCGCTAAATTCACAGATCACGTATTTTTGTTAATCAGATTTTTTATTTTTTTTAACAATAAATTCGTGGTCTTCGTATGGCTGATTTCAAATTAAAACCCCTTATAGCCTCAACATTATCGCTATCTTCACTGATCATCATGTACAACAAAAAAGATGTCATAGAGAAAAATGAAAAAAGAATCACCCCAAGCCCAACTCCCTGCCCTGCTCACACGCTGACTGCCTTTGTTTCGATTCCCCCCCCCCCCCAAACCCCCCACCCCCACCCCTCAGCCCCCTCCCCCCTCTGCTTCCATGACCGTAGCTCATGTCCAAGGTCATCGGTGTCGACAGATCGACGCGGTCTCCTCCAGAAGACCAGCCTGATTTATCACAGAGAATTGTGTTGTGATCAAAACCAATACAATGTATGATAGTTGTGTCCGACTATGACCAACAGAATAGCAGACAAGGCAACTGCTGTCCCGACTATCTGGGCTGGAAGTTGATGAAAACGGAAAAGTGTCTTGCCCAAGTTAAATCCACACTCACTCGGCCAAACGGGCTTTGGAACAGTCGGCGTTGGGATGGTTCCTTAGGGCCAATTATTTCCCAATGCTGCAGCACTTGGAGCCAGTGCAGTCTTGCCTGCTAGTTTTAGTCACGGTCCTTCATAAAAGACCAAGCTGTAAATGACTTCCCCGTGCAGTGGAGCAAACCACTGATCACACAGCGCTCACTTTGTGCTGGCCTAACTGTTAGCTTGTATCAGTCTGACAGGTGGTTGACGGGTGGTACCCCGCTCCTGTCAGATCAAAAAGCCACTGCCGGGTGTGCTGAAGAGGACAACAATGCGGGCTCTCCTTTGATGGATTACGTTTCCTGAGCCTGGATGCAGCTGTGGGGGTGAGGGGATGGGGGACGAAGGGGGGGGGGGAGTGTACGGGTGGGCATGCACGGGTCGTGATGACCCGCTTGGGAAAAAAAGCCATGCAGACAGGCAAAGGAACTCTTCAAGACCTCAACCTTGAACAACTTGACTTTGAGGACGTCAGCCAAATAATTCTTTAAACTCCACCCTTTCGGAAGGAACTACACAGGAACGCCAGCCGGGACTTCAAACCCTTGGAACTGAACACTCCCCTTTCGGCAGCCAGAGCTCCCCACCGGAACGCCAGACGGACCTTCCACCGGGACAGACATCCAAGAATCACCCCCTCCAACAAGGCAGCCTTCACTGAACCAAAACCCCAGCCCTGAACACTTTGACCTTAAATGCATTTTGCCAACAGGTCGTTAAACTCATCTCTACTGGTAGGAGCTACTAAGATGAAGGAAAGCCCGGGGCACCACACCGCAACAACCGAAACCATCACAACACCAACATCCAAGCCCTGAACAACTTGACCTTGGTGCTAGCCAACATGGCGATAAACTCAACCCCACCGGAAGGTACTACAAGTAACGGGAAGGAGGAAGGAGAAAGCAAGGACTCCCTTGAATAACAAAGCCTTCATCTGATTTTCAACTTACATCAAGAGCGCAAACCAACATGTCGTTAACTAAACTCCACCAGAATGAAGGCATATACAGTACAGAGGTCTTCACAAAGGACGGTAAGTGCGTGACATGGCAACCACATCATGATGAAAGGATCTACAACAGCGTTTATTCCAACAACCAGAAGGCTAACAACCAAACAGTGGTTCTCCAAAATATACAATAACTACAATGAACAAACATTCAAAACTGCAAATCAAAAGCCATCGACACTGAGTTCTTTACTGTTCAATGCTGCTGGCTTTGCGGACTTTACAACGTGCACACGGCATGAAGATTTCCATCCACTCCAAACTGGACCCGGCATTTCTAATCTGACTGCTACGTCATGTTCCTGAGTTCCGCTTTTCTTTGCTTGTTGGTTTTGTTTTTATGGAGACTTTTTTTTCAAAAGGATGGCGTCTACTCATTTTACTTCCGATTCCTTGAAACAAACGAGCAAACTGTAGTCAGTCATACCGACAGTGGCTGTCATCTTCCAAAAATGGAACGTGCTTTCGACGACAGAACCAGCCTTCTAGAAACTGCAATATCAGAAGAAAGGCGTTTTATCTTTCTTCACCTCAACTTCAGCAGCTACGTGTCATTTTTCATCCTCCAGTCACTCGCATTACTTACGCTGTCATCATCGTGAGTCACCGTCCCTGAACTCTGACCTGCTTTGTTCTCTGTATCAAGGCCACGAGCTACTTTTTCACCGGCGAGCGGCGTTTCACGTGCTTGTGCATCGTCACGGTGACAGCACGGAGAAAGGAGAGGTGTGTGCTGCACAGACCGGTCCCCACAGGACACCGTCACCTGGTCCTCCACACCACACCGCACACGGGAAGGTTTGGAGAGAATCGAACCACCAGGTGAAGTCACGTTGCCACTTGCTGTCGGTGCCCTCGCCTGTCTGTACGCCTCCTCCTCCTCCTCTGGTCTTCTCTTTCCGCGGACGATCCGTGAGGGGCAGTGACGGCGATACGTAGCACAGTAGTTCACGTTGCAAGGCCGACCAGAAGGGACATTGAAACGAAGAACGACCACAGTGCGCTTCGCCCTTCCGAACACTCTGTAGGAAAACAAAGTGTGCACCCGCAGGAAGTTGTTGAGTATACACTCCAGCGATGACGGCAGTCCTAACACGGGCATAGTGATATCAAAGTGGTTTTTCTTCCCTCTCTATTTTGCGACGAAGAACAGAACTGGCCTCTACACTGCCACTGCACCTGATCCTTCGACTGCTGGCCAGAAAACACGTCCTTCCGGAAACTAGACAAGGGAAAGCACTCCGAAGACAAGAGAGATAAAGGCTACTGGCGGAAGAAAGACAATGCATGACGTTTTATTGAGCCAGTCCTTCTTTGTCCTTTCTTTTGACAATAATGAGGGAGGGAGAGAGAAAGATAGGGGGAGAGACAGACAGACAGGGACATAAAGAGGTCAAACACACACACACACACACACACACACACACACACACACACACACACACACACACACACGAGAAAGAGAGATATATATATACTGAGGACTTAAACGCACGACAGTCGCACATAAACTTAACGATTTCTGTTGACCTTCCAACACCTCATGCCTTCAACGCTTCAACAGACCAACCCCCTACACAACACACACACGCACACGCACACACACAAACACACACACGTCGTGTTAAAGGTTGAACAAGACATTAACCATGACATCAAAGGCCCGCTGTCAACGACACGGGGAAGACATCGATATAATATGTACGTTCCTAGCCAGTTGGGAAACGAACGCACGGACCCTGGCTCCCCCATCATTTCAACGAAGCCACTGGACCAAAAGCTAAGCAAGACCTACCCACTGGACCAAGAGCTAGGCCCCGAGCCAAACACGATGCTTTTGTGTCCGATATCCCACCCACAACAACAACAACAACGCCATGGCCAACCACCCATCCACTGGTCAACTTCCACCTCCAGGTGCAGACAACAGAAGGCACGCACGACACAGTGACAGATGTCCACCAGGAATGACAAGTATTTGACTCTTTTCTTTTTTTTTTCTTTTCTTTTTAAATCAGTCACCAAACTCTTTGTCCCTTTCGTTACGACCACAGCCAAAGAAAAGAGTCGAGCTGAACGATGTACTGGCTAAAGCCTTCGTAAGTCAAGCTGATCAGGGCTGAGGTCTTGGTTAAATGAAGGTCGCATGGTTCAATGGGGTGGAACCTTGGCTGTCATTCCGGGTGGGGTGGGGTGGTTCAAGGGGGACCATTTCCTTTTGGTGGGGTAGGTCAAGGGAGACCATTTCCTTTTGGTGGTGGGGTAGGTCAAGGGAGACCATTTCCTTTTGGTGGTGGGGAAGGTCAAGGGAGACCATTTCCTTTTGGTGGGGTAGGTCAGGGGGGACCATTTCCTTTCTGAACGTCCCAGCCAGACCAACATCAAAGAGCAGAGCAGCGCTGACCACAGCATGAGGACACCCTGACCTAACAGAGCGGAAGCCGACAGGTCGTCAGTGTCCAGTCATCCCCGTCCTTCTGTGTTTTCACTGGTGTCATCGCCATTCGCCGATTCCCGATTCGCCAATCACTAAATTGGTGATCCAGATTCGCCTATTCCCATTTCGCCTAAGTGCGCAGTTGCTCTGTGTGTGTGTGTGTGTGTGTGTGTGTGTGTGTGTGTGTGTGTGTGTGTGTGTGTGTACGCGATCGTGTGTATGTGTTAAAAAAAAAAAAAGCAGAAGAATTTTTCAAAAACTTCACTCCTGGCTCAGTCTCACGGGCTGACGGTCTGGTCTCTCTATCGGTAATTATGAAACAGCAAACTCTCCTCTCCTGTTTTGGGGGCCAGTGACAAAGCTTTGCCCTGAACTGGAGTGTATCATCGTGTTCGTTCGGAAGTCACTTCCCTGAAAGCACTGGAACCAGTTCGCCCTGACTCAAGACCCGTACACAATTACAAGTGTTCACAGGAGCTGAACGTGGAATCTGCGCACAAACGGGGGTGTGTGTGTGTGTGTGTGTGTGTGTGTGTGTGTGTGTGTGTGTGTGTGTGTGTGTGTGTGACAGAGACAGAGAGAGGCGAGACAGAGACTGGGACACTAACATCAAGAGACAGAGAGAGAGAGACAAAGAGAGAGAGAGAGAGAAAGAGAGAGAGAGATGAGTAGGCGAAATGGGGACTGGCGGGTGGGCGAAACAGGACGAAGATTCAAACTTTCCAAAGACCACTGAGGGTGGGTGGTGGCTGCACGATCGAAGAGCAGGCGAATCGGACCTGCACCCCGTCGTTTTCTTGTTCTGTGCGTCAGTGACAGTCAGTGCGCGAAGCAGCAATCTTAGGGAACCAAACTTTGCACAGCTGGAATGCCACGACAGCTTGGGGAACAAACAAACAAACAAAAAAACAGCAACATAAAAAAAACAACAACAAAACAACAAGAAACCGCCTTTTGACTGTCCCCTCTTTTACTGCGAGCTGTCGTTCTTAGGATGCGGGTGTAGCCTTGGGGTGGGGTGTTGGCATGTGGTATTGGGGTGCTCCTTTCTCCTCCTCCGCCGAAAATGGTTATGCATCGTCGGTGTAATTAACCTCTAAATGGTCGTCCTATTAAATAATTGCCTCTAATAACTCCTATAATTACTTCTAATGGCTGTCATATGTATAACTCCCGTACTTTTATAGCCTCTAATGACTGTCCTATAATTGCCTCCAGTGCCTCTGACAACAGATGGTTGCCGTGATGTGCCGGCCAGCCTCTCCACAAAACTACCGACCAAGGAAGCTGGCTTGCAAGAAACCATCCTCAGAAAAAAAAAAAAAAATTCCTATCCTATACAGGTGTGCTTTTGCTACCCCTCCCCCCAACACACACACACACATGCACATGCACATACAATCTCTCTCTCTCTCTCTCTCTCTCTCTTGCAGACGTACACGCACAAGCATGCACGCACGCACGCGCACACATACAGATTAGCAAAAAAATCAATTGAAGGAAAAAGACTGATTATGCATCAAGCATCAAATTCGTGGAGATATAAATCATTACACACACACACACACACACACACAATACTACTCCGAAACCAAAAAGAAAATGAAATGAAATGACAAGGAAAAAGAAGAATGTGAAACATTCTTAAATGGGTTTTTGTTTGTTTTTTTGTTTTTGGTTTGTTTGTTGTTGTTTTTTGTTTGTTTGTTTGTTTTTGTTTGTTGTTGTTGTTTTGTTTGTTTTTTTGTTGTTGTTGTTTCTGTTGTTTGTTTGTTTGTTGTTGTTTGTTTGTTTGTTTGTTTTTTTGGGGGAGGGGGGGTTAAATTAAAAAAAGGGGGAGGGGGCGGTGCTGGAAAAAGGAATACAGTGAGGAGGGGGGAAAAACACAAACATGCACACCTTTCGCCAACACGCATTTTCCCCAACAAAATACTTTCGTTTTGCCTTCCCTTTTCTGCAGCAGATTACAAAGCACTTAATACACAAACAGCTGTTAAAATGTGTATTCTAAATGTCAACTGCATGATCATGACCATGCGTCCAGCATTTCCATCAGTCTTTTTGCCCGTTAACAAAGACGTCTTAATCAATCAAACGCTTTCCTGGATTCTCTCGCTTCCTATGGGGACGCGTTACCTCCAGGCCATCGCTCCACAGTAGTAGTAGCAGTGTTTTCATCATCATCATCATCATCATTTTGTTCCCCACAGGCTACAAAATGGATCGCCAGATCCACAGAACCACGCAGGGAAAAAAAAATCAATGAATAAACAAAATAAAATAATCAAAAGATAAAAAGATGAGTCTCGTGAACATCTCCGCCAGAGGACTGGATACAAGCGATGACTAGCATCTTTAATAAATAAATAGACAGATAGAGAGACAGACAGACAGACAGAGAGATAAATGATTAATAAACCACACCAAACCAATTGAATTGTCCACAGAGGAGGAGAGAAGGGGGGAAAGGAGAGGTAAGGGGACACGGCTGGGATTAAAACTACCGCATTAACCAACCTCCCCTCCCCCAAACCCCTTCCCCCTCCTGTAAGCGTCTCCACCCTCCTCCTCCGCCTCCTTCCCTCCCTCCCTAGGACTCTCCCTCCCTCCCCCCCCTCCCTCATCCCTCTCCATCCCTCCCCACCTCCACCCTTCCATCCCGCACTGCTCTCCTGAAGCCAAAGGCAGGCAGTGTGAACATCGACGTGTCGTCTAGAGTAGTGTAGTGTAGGGCAGGGTGGTGTGGTGTGGTGTGGTGTGTGCTTGCTGTTGGGAGGAGAGGGGTTAAACAAAGGCTTTGTCGACGATTAACCGCCCACTCTTTTCATCGGTTAAAAGAAAAAGAGAAACAGGCCAGACTCCATGTTAGCAGCTGGCATTCGTTCCTCTCTTGTCTCTTGCTGAGCTCTCTCTCTCTCTCTCTCTCTCTCTCTCGTGCGCGTGAAAAAACTCGAGAAAGTGTAACATTGCTTGCGTGTGTGTGTGTGTGTGTGTGTGTGTGTGTGTGTGTGTGTGTGTGTGTGTGTGTGTGTGTGTGTGTGTGTGTGTTGCAACTCTAGACCAGAAAGCAGACATGCACAGAGACAGCCACACAGAGACAATGATCCTGCATACAACAATGAGGAAAGCAACACACACACACACACACACACACACACACACACACACACTATATATATATATATATATATATATATATATATATATATATATATATATATATATATACAGAGAGAGAGAGAGAGAGAGAGATACAAATTATTATTATTATATATATGTGTGTCTGTCTGTCTCTCTGTCTGTCTGTCTGCGCGTCTGTGAAAAAGCAAAAGAAAACAATACTAGATCAGACCAGACCAGACCAGACCAAAACCGCAGTAATTCAAACAAGACCACCAGCAGGAGAGATGAGACGTGTGTGCTCATGGAACAAATCGGTTCTCAATCAGCTGGTTTACTCTCTCCTCTCCTCTCCACACCGCTCACAATATTCAGTGAGTGGTTCTCTCTCTCCTCTCCTCTCCACAGTGTTCACAATGTTCTATCTCCTCTCCACAGCGTTCACAATGTTCAGTGAGTGGTTCTCTCTCTCCTCTCCCTCCACAGTGTTCACAATGTTCTATCTCCTCTCCACAGCGTTCACAATGTTCAATGAGTGGTTCTCTCTCTCCTCTCTCTCCACAGCGTTCACAATGTTCAGTAAGTGGTTCTCTCTCTCCCTCCACAGTGTTCACAATGTTCTATCTCCTCTCGACAGCGTTCACAATGTTCAGTGAGTGGTTCTCTCTCTCTCCTCTCCCTCCACAGTGTTCACAATGTTCTATCTCCTCTCGACAGCGTTCACAATGTTCAGTGAGTGGTTCTCTCTCTCTCCCTCCACAGTGTTCACAACGTTCTCTCTCCTCTCCACAGCGTTCACAATGTTCAGTAAGTGGTTCTCTCTCTCCTCTCTCTCCACAGCGTTCACAATGTTCAGTGAGTGGTTCTCTCTCTCCTCTCCCTCCACAGCGTTCACAATGTTCTCTCTCCTCTCCACAGCGTTCACAATGTTCTATCTCCTCTCCACAGCGTTCACAATGTTCAATGAGTGGTTCTCTCTCTCCTCTCTCTCCACAGCGTTCACAATGTTCTCTCTCCTCTCCACAGCGTTCACAATGTTCTCTCTCCTCTCCACAGCGTTCACAATGTTCAGTGAGTGGTTCTCTCTCTCTCCTCTCTCTCCACAGCGTTCACAATGTTCAGTGAGTGGTTCTCTCTCTCCTCTCTCTCCACAGCGTTCACAATGTTCTCTCTCCTCTCCACAGCGTTCACAATGTTCTCTCTCCTCTCCACAGCGTTCACAATGTTCAGTGAGTGGTTCTCTCTCTCTCCTCTCCTCTCCACAGCGTTCACAATGTTCAGTGAGTGATTCTCTCTCTCCTCTCTCTCCACAGCGTTCACAATGTTCAGTGAGTGATTCTCTCTCTCCTCTCTCTCCACAGCGTTCACAATGTTCAGTGAATGGTTCTCTCTCTCTCTCTCCTCTCTCTCCACAGCGTTCACAATGTTCAGTGAGTGGCCTTCTCATTCATGCGCAACTGGAAAACACTTTGATTTCAACAGTATTGTATTGTATTGTATCGTATCGTATTGTGTTGTATTGGATTGTATTGTATCGTGTTGTATCGAATGGCATCAATTTGTTTTGTTTGTATTGTATTGTACTGGATTGGACTGGATTGGACTGTGTCGTATCGTATCATATCGAATTGCATCGATCTGTTTTGTTTGTATTGTATTGTTGTATTACTTTCTGTCACAACAGATTTTTCCTTTTCCTTCTGCCTGCAAGTGTATTTTATTTCACCATCAAAGTGGACAGCGTGCCAGGGACAACTTTTTTTGTTGCCGGGGGTTCTTTTACGAGTGCAAAGTGCATGCTGCACACAGGACCTGGGTTTGTCGTCCCATCACAAAGAACTGGCACCCAACCCACCCAGCCCTGAGCTCCAGTGGTGGTAGTCGGCGGGAAGGGGGCGGTGGTGGGTGGTGGGTGGTCGGTGGTGAAACCCCCCGATCAGAATACGGGACTTGAACCAGTGGATTCTCGCTTCCTGGTCGGGCGCACTAACCACTGGGCCACCGCTCATATCAATATGTTACACTTTCTCGTTCACCAGACGGCAAACTAAAAGCGGGACAGAAAGGAAGGAAGGAAGGAAGGATGGGTGGAGGGAAAGAAGGAAGGAGGGAAAGAAGGAAGGAAGGAGGAAAAGGAGAAAGGGAGAAAGGAAAGGAAGGAAGGAGGGAGGGAAAGAAGGAAGGAGGGAAGGAAGGAGGGAAAGAAAGAAGGAAGGAGGGAAGGAAGGAGGGAAGGAAGGAAGGAGGGAAAGGAAAGAAGGGAGGAAGGAAGGAAAGAAGGAAGGAAGGAAGGAGGGATGGGTGGAAGGAGGGAAAGAAAGGAGGGAAAGAAAGGAGGAAGGAAGGAGGGAAGGAAGGAAGGAGGGAAAGGAAAGAAGGGAGGAAGGAAGGAAGGAAAGAAGGAAGGAGGGATGGGTGGAAAGGATGAAAGAAAAAGAGAAAAGAAGGGGGGAAAAAGTCGAGCTTCAAAACACAACACCAAATGAAGCAGCCTCAGACGCAGCCGTATCACAGAAGTGGAATGAAGAAAGGATGGACCGAAGAAAAGGCACAAAGAAAAAGAATGCAGGAAGGAAAAGAGAAGAAGGAAAAGAAACGAGAAAAACAACAACCCGATAATGGAAAAATAATAATAAAAACAAAGAAGAAAAAAGATGAAGGAGGAAAAAGAAAGTGGGGGGAAAATACGCAGGAAGAAAGAAATGAAAATCAAAGAAAGGGGGGGAACAAAGATGAAAGAATAAAAAGACGGAAAATGGAAGAAAGAGGGAGCAATATTTCATAAATCTTAAACAACGTCAGGTGCAGTTATCCCAAACAGAAAAAACGGGGCGGGGGGGATGAGGACGAGGAGAGGGATAGGAGGTGGATGGGTGTGGAGGCGGAGGAGGGAGGGAGGGAGGGCGGAGGAGGGAGGGAAGGGGGGAGAGAAGGCAGAGGAGGAAGGCGGGAAAAAAAAACAACGGGTTCATAAACACTATACACGACGTCAGGTGCAGTTGAGCCCAAACAGAGAGAGAGAGAGAGGGGGGGGAGAAAGAGAGAGAGAGAGGGGGGACACGATGAGGAATTGAGGGGAGGGGGGGGGGGACAGAAGGGGTGGACGGAAAGGAGGGAGGAAAGGAAAAGAAGATGAATGGACCAAACTAAAGGGAAAGAAGCTGACAGAGGGAGAAAGAATGAAAGTTCGTGAAAATAAAAAGACAGACAGAAAGAAAAAAAAAAAAAGGATCACACACACACACACACACACACACACACACACCGAAAAAGCTCAGGTAACTGAAACGCAGGTAATAACACAATTCTGCACTGATGAATCTCAAATGAATTCTGACTGCAGTTTAAAACTAAAGTACCAGCTCCCCCCCCCACCCCACCCCCCCCCGGCCCCACCTCTCTGTCTGCCTCTCTCTATCTCTCTCTGTCTCTCTTCCCCCCCCCCCCTCCCAGGAACTACCCATCCCTCATCTCACTCTCCTGCATTCAAAGAGATCGTGAAACTGTATATGTTTCGCTCGTTCCGGTTTTTATCCACTTTTTTTTTCTTTCTTTTTCCCCCTTTCTCTTTTTCCAGTCGTCGTCAATATTTCCCACTAAGTTTAACCATCACTACATGTCACGTACATTGGACTCATGCTAACACGCGTTCGTCCGTCTGGTTGCTGCACCGGCTATCTGCCCTCCCCCCCCCCCCCCCCCCCCCGCCCCCCCGCCCCTCCCACTCCCGCCCCCCCCCCCTCCCTCTACCCTATTGTCCTCGTTGTTAACCATCTATCGCGATATTGTATTGTACATAAATTTTATGTTTATGTTTGCACATGCTTGTGTAATTTTGATGTTGGTGTTGTGAATTGCCTCTCGTTTCTTTTTTTTTTTCTTTTTTTTTCTCAGTTATTATTCTTGCCCAGAGGGCCGGATGTAAACAAGTACTTTGTGTTTACTCCTTTACCCTCGTAAAATAAAATCTCGCTCGGTCGCTCGATCGCTCGCACGCACGCACATACACACACCTACGAATTAACACGGTGATGGAGATTTGAAAAAATTGCATCGAAAGAGAAAGAGTGAAACACAGACACAGGGATTGGGAGGGGGGAGGGGTGTGAGCAGTAGGGGGTAAGGGAGGTGGAGAGCTACCGAGGACATGGAGAGAGAGAGAGAGAGTGAGATGGAGAGAGAGAGAGAGAGATGGAGAGAGAGAGAGAGAGAGAGGAGAGGGGGCGGGAACAGAGACAGAAATACAGACTGATGAGAGACTGAGAGAGAAAGAGAGAGAGAGAGATGGGGGTAGAGAGACAGACAGACAGACAGACCAA
Source organism: Babylonia areolata (assembly GCF_041734735.1). Lineage (NCBI taxonomy): Eukaryota > Metazoa > Mollusca > Gastropoda > Neogastropoda > Buccinidae > Babylonia > Babylonia areolata. The sequence goes on from NC_134901.1 coordinate 9,768,207, forward strand.
AAGACACAGAGAGAGAGAGAGAGATGGGGGTAGAGAGACAGACAGACAGACCGACCAACAGAGACTGCCTGACAGACAGACAGACAGACAGAGAGAGAGAGATGGAGAGAGAGTGATGGAGGTAGAGAGAGACAGACAGACAAACCAAAAGAGATAGACACAGAGAGAGAGAGAGAGGATTTGACTATTAGCTGTTAAAGTTGGGAGATGAAAACAGACCATCTGGCGTCAGGTGGTATACTGAGCTGCCTTGCCTCGCCTTACCTCTACACTCTAGACTCTGTGTGTGTGTGTGTGTGTGTGTGTGTGTGTGTGTGTGTGTGTGTCTGTGTGTGTCTGTGTGTGTCTGTGTGTGTGTCTGTGTGTGTGTATGCGTGAGAGAGAGAGAGAGAGAGAGAGAGAGAGAGAGAGAGAGAGAGAGATGATCGATTCCAGCCTTTTTCACCTGTCCTTGTCTACCCTTGTTGTAACTGCTGCTGCTGTTGTTTCCTCATCACAAAGCTGTTGTGGTGTGGTAATTTTGGCGGCTAAGATTGCGTGTGTGATGGGGGGTGGGTGGGGAGGCGAGGGGAGGGGAGGGGGCAGGGCGGGGATGCGGGGGGGGGGGGGGGGGGTTCCGTATGGAGCTAGAGGGCACAGGGAAGTTGGGACCCGTTAGCACTGCCAGATGACTGAAATTTCTTTTGAAGGTATTGTTTTGTTTCGGTTTGAAGCAAGGTGTGTGTGTTGGGGGTGGGGGTGGGTGGGGGTGGTAATGAGGGCAGCAGCGTCACGCTTAGACCTTAGTACTACTGCCAGATGACATTTTTGGGGAGGGGAATGGGGGGGGAGGGGGGATTGAGTAGTGGTGGGAGGGGTTAGGCGTAGGAGGTGAGAAGGGGGGCAGTCACGCTTGGACGGTTAGCAACTGCCAGATGTCTTATTTTTTGGGGGGCTGGGAGGGGGAGCGCGCGGGGGTGGGGGATGTGTAGGGCAGTGGGGATGGGGATGGTAGGTGGGGATTTGGGGGTGGGGCGGGGGATTAGAACTGTGGTAGAACCGTTAATATTGCCAGTTCTTTGAAAGGGGGTGGGGAGGGGTAGCCTAGTAAGGGGGTGTGGGGTGTGGGGCGGGGGTGAGAGTACTTCTTGAACCGTTACCGCTTGCCAGATGTAGTGTGTGTGTGTGTGTGTGTGTGTGTGTGTGTGTGTGTGTGTGTGTGTGTGTGCGCGCGCGCGCGCGCGCGCGTGTGTCCCCCATCAGGTGCCGTTGAGATCGTTGGTGAAGGTCTGCCTTTTCCATTTATACCAATCTCCTTTATACCAGTCTCCTACCCTCTTTTTCTTTTTTCTTTTTTCTTTTTTTCTTCTTCTTTTTTTATTTATAGATATTCCTCCCCCTCCACCCCACTCCTCCCCTTCTCTCTCTCTCTCGTGTCAACTGTCCCCTCGTCTCGATTTCCAGTTTCCAGTTTCCAATATGTGTCCAGGTGCGCGGACTGACCCATACGCGCTATAAAAAAAAAAAACGGAGCCGAGGCCCGACCTTGACATCAACCCAACTCGCTGCTCACACCTTCACATCATGATCCTAGGTTTGCTCAGTTAAACACTATCATAGAATGCTTTTAATAAAATATAGAAGAAAAAAAAACGAGGACATAAAATCTGCCTCGCTAAACGAACCAGCTCATACACACACGCTCACACAGACACCAGC